>NC_083316.1:60513491-60813491 GCF_963455315.2 Globicephala melas
AATGAGCCAGTTTTTTTAAATCACAAAGATCTAATTTGTGCCTTTCCCAGGATACAAGTCCATAGGTGAGCCCCAAAGAATTATTAACCATTCACAATAGTTCTTAGTAGTAATTGACTTATTTACACAAAGAATTGATTCCCATATTTGCTTTAACCAGACCTACAGACTAAATATACTTGACTTCAAATAAAGAAGACAGGTTAAAAGGGAGCATTAATCTTACTCATGGGAAAGTTACATTAAAATGATTTCTATGTTACTTTTCAAAGTAGCCATGTGCCATTGATTTTACCCATGAGGCAAGCATGTGAATAAATACCAAGAGAAGGAGCAAACAGAATGCCTTCTGAACTCAATTTTGTAATAGGAATGAGGGTCAGAAATAAAATTATGAGGACCCTAAACAGACACAGCAACTTAGGAAGAGAGGGAGATGGAGAAACAGCTTGCATGGCAATCCCTTCCCTGTTAGTGTAATGCCACTCTCTGCATTTGTCTTTGGGGAGATTATGGCTTAGTTTATTTAAGGATAGGATTCTTATATAGAGTGTTTACATGGCTTAGTTGAAGTAATGGATAAGAACACTTAATAAAGGCTTATTTATGCTTAATAAATTTAAGGGTGTCATTATTGTGCTTCTGAAAGTATAAGGAAGACTGAAGAAAGGTTGTTATCTACTGAAAACTGTTGTTAGTGGGACTTTTTAGAAAAATCTTCATTTCCCCTTGACCACTACTAACAGTTTGGTACAAATTTTCCCAGTCATAGTTTACAAAACAAGAAGTCTCACTTACAAGGATATAATAAGGAGTTTCTTTTCCCCAGTCCTTTGGGTCTGGCCCAAGGACTGGGTAAGCAGCTGTTTTGCAAAAGCTGGCCTCTCTCCTTTCCCCCTTCACAGTCTCTGCCCAATTGGCCAGCAAATTAATGAGGCTTAATGTCATCCAGTTTTTGAGTCAGGAATTAATAAACCATAGTCTCATAAAAAAATTGTTTATATGTTTATGGTATGTGAATTCATACTTTAAGAACTCCATACTCTGTTTTACAAGCAGAGCTTCTGCACCAGTTCTAGCTTTCCCCATGGATCCTGTGGCCTTGTGGTCCCGTGGCCTTGTGGTCTTCTTCTTTGTACTCTGGTGTCATCTGTTAAGGACACTGAAGGTCAACTTCTAATCTCACTTTCTGGTAAATAAATGGTCTGCATGACCAGGATGAACCTCTAAATAGTTCAATGCCATGGAATCAGGTGGAAAGCTAACAGGAAAGTCCTTGGAGGAGGAAGAGAGAACGGATAGCCCATTTTTGACTCCCATGGTTGACTTCCATGGTTGACTTCCAGTTAAAGTAATTGGCATGTCATGCTTCCTACTTTTGTAAGGTATGAGATTTTCAAAACCAGCTGGCACTGTGGGACCTGATCCCAGTTCTTTTACAAACTAGCCAGGTGGGCAGTGCTCATTCTGATAGTGTCTGTATCTTGACCCCTTTTGTTCGTAATGGCGACAGTAATGTGTGTGTTGTGCCTCTCACGGTGTCATTCTAAAAGCTGTATGTAATAATAAATGTGATAGGGCTTTGTAAAATCCAGAACAATGTATATTCTTCTAAGGGTGATGCCCTTTGACCCATTCACTCAGGGAGAAAAAAAAAAAAAAGCTAAGTGCCTTGAAATCCAGAGGTCAGAGTTACAGGTTTACCTGTACTTGCTCAGTCCTTCACCCAGCAATTCCAGTATGTATCTGCCCAAATGATGTCTAGAGTGGCAAACTGAGGAGAACCACTGAGCTCCTGGCTTTGAAGTCAACTCATGGGACCAAATGAGAAGAGGCGGTATGTGTGTTATATCCAAAACACTCCACTGCTGCAGCTTCTCCCCTTCAGACCCCACTCCCCACCCGCAGGCCCGCAGACTCGCATTCCCCAGAACTTAGTTGGAGTTAACAGAATCACCCCAAGCAGAATGTGTTGGCTATGAGAGTGGGTGTTGGGGACAGGCACAGGTGTCTTTGTAGTGGGGGGAGGACAAAGCAGGAGTGACTGGAGAGCGTCAGAAGTTATCCCAGCAAAGTGGCTTTGGGAAGGCACAGACAGAGCTTTGGGGAGGTTCTGAAGACCTCTCCCCACATCCATGCCGTTGGGTATTAACACTTCTAGCTGATCACAGGTCTGGCCCCTGAGCCCAGTGAGGGCAAGATAGTGGGATGCCCATGAATGCTTAACAACCGGTTTGATGGAGGAAGAGGCAATAAATAAAGCCCTGATTTGTAGTGTGAACCAAATTCTCTGGTGTAAGTACTCCCACCCACCATGGCTGCGTTCAAGCTACCAGTGTGACGTCATTGGACACGGAATTGGGAAAATATGTGCAGTGACACACCAGATGTAGTATCTGCACCGTAGAGACCCCATAGACATAAATAACTTCAAGTGCGTAGATGAGCGTATCATGAAATGATGAGGAAGTGATGAGGTTTAAGGGTAGATTACCCTGCTTTTAATATAATTTATTTAATTGTATGCCTATGTAATATAACTTTTAATAATGGCAGTGTTTAACAACGATCTGGCAAAAATTCTTGAAATTTTGACACTCGGTTCCTATGAGCCAGGACAAGCTGGGTCCAAAGGAGAAGAACAAAACGCTGAGTGTTAGTGGAATATCCAGCCTCTAACTAGAGTACAAGGCTCCTGCCTCCTACTTCATCCCCTCCTCTGGCAGGACAAGAGCCCTAAAGTGGGTTTGAAACAAAGAACTCGGCTTCCTTAACTATCATAACAACAAAGAATAAAACAAAACAACAACAACAACAAAACCCAAACCTTTACCCAGCTGGTATAAAATCTCCATCTTCATGGTTAACCCATGTCTGTCTAGCAGGGAGCAGGTATGGGAGGGAAGGGTTACAGGAAGGGTGAACTTTGAGATGGAAGGCAGATGAGAGCTTGGGCGTGTCAAAACAGACAGGGACTATCATAGAAGATTCTAGAAGCCAGGAGTGGTATTTGGATGCTGGATACTTAGACTGGAGAGAAGAAGCAGGAAGATGATGGGAGGAAGCCATTGCCTTCACAGTTCTGCCCTAGGTCAGTTCTGGCACACTTTTTGAAGGACCACATCCCTTCATGAGACTCTTACGGTAAAGGAAAAAAATCTTCTGTGATCTCAGAAACATGGCTCATAAGATAGTTCTCCCAGAATTCAGGCCACAGAGCCGTCCTCGGCAGCCATAATGAGACACAAAATGAGAAGTGCCTGAGGCCTGGGTCCTACTGAATCCTACCCCGCTGAGTGCACATGGAAAGGAAAATGACCAGATGCCATTTCAGCCCATTATCGGTCCAGTCTACTTCTTGAGTGGGAGCAGAGTTAAAAATCTAGTTCTAAAAATGACATTGTAATCTGTGTCCTGGAATAATCACACCTATCTGAAGCCAGCGTGCATGCGTGTGAGTGTGTGTGTGTGCGTGTGTGCGTGCGTGTAGGGTGGGGTGAGAGAATGAACACTGCCTTGCATGGATATGCAGCAGTGATTTTCTTTCCCATTTAATGTTTTCTTTCTACCCACACTGGAGAGTGGGGGAGGAGGGAGACAGGCACCAGCACTGCTGAGTCCCTTCAGGACCCGGCCCCTTCCATGTGTTATCCATGCAGTGCTCACCAGCCTCTGAGGCCAGCAAAGTCTAGCAGCCAGGAACAGGTAAAACTGTGTTTTAAACTTATTTATTGGACACCAAGGCCACTCTCTTTTCCCCATGCTCTGTGACTGCTAATCACGTCCTTCACAGATCAGACCAGAGATGTCCGGAGCTGGGTCATACTCATCTCAGTACACCCAGCCCCAGAATAGTCCCCATCACAGAGGAGAGTTCTGCCAATTCATGTTGAAGGTATAGTGATTTCAGAGCAAAGACAACATCTCAGTGTTTGATTCACAGAAAGTTAATGGGGAAGAGACTCCACAATCATCCTAGATTTAGTGATACCCCGTAAGAGTCAAGACATAAAAACAGAAAATGGCGGACACAAATCCCTGCACCTGTACTAACAGGTATTGGCTTATTTGTAAGTGTGGCACTGCTTGTCACCATTCCTCAGAGCACTTTGAAGTCAGATGCCCTTTGATGACAAAGTTGTATTAGATTGTACAGCAGACCATGTCTGTTTTTGCCTTTGGGGTACAGGGATGCTTAATACTTTGAGAAAAACCTAATAGAGGCATAGCTAGATTGACAAAGATAGAACTTGGTGGGAAAGAATGTTTCTACTACAGAATTATTTACCATGGGCTTCCCTTAGATCTTCGTAGTCCAGAGTATGTTTAAAATATGAATCAGAGCTTCCCTGGTGGTGCAGTGGTTGAGAGTCTGCCTGCTGATGCAGGGGACACGGGTTTGTGCCCCGGTCCAGGAAGATCCCACATGCCGCGGAGCGGCTGGGCCCATGAGCCATGGCCGCTGAGCCTGCGCGTCCGGAGCCTGTGCTCCACAACGGGAGACGCCACAACAGTGAGAGGCCCGCGTACCACACACACACACACAAATATGAATCAATATCCCCAGGCTGAATTGCACACCACTTTTCAGTGGCACATCTGAGTTAAGGGAGCCACAGAGACCTCCATCAAATCTACACCAGCTCCGTCCCTGTGCAAGAGGGCACTCAGCTCTCCCCTCCTGCACTCACCTTTCTCTTCTCCAGGAAGAGACATGTCCTCTCAATTGATTCCCAGGAAACAGGGGAAAAGCTGGCTGCCCCTGAAAAGGGAAATTTGAGTGGAAGAAAATAGACTAGGGGAATCTAAGGGGTTGAGTGGAAGGAATTGTGACATCTGCTAAGAATGCCACTGTGTCCCAGGAAACCCCCAGCACGGAAGTGAGGCCCGCTCTGTGGGACTGGGGATTCTTGAGGGAGAAGAAACATGGTCCCCGTGACGTCAGAGCCCCCACCTGTTTACACCAACTGGTTTCCACCACCCAATGGGGTAAATTGAGCTGCATATTTGATGATGAGGAAGTGGAATATGAGAATCCTCGTTATTGACGTCAAGCTTGCCTTTCATTTTATTTATACCCGTGACATTGTGACACGGGATCTAAGTTTCCATTGTATTTTTTTCCCCTGTTAGGACGCGAGTGATGGTAAGTAAATTTGTGCCGGGGCCTGGAAAACAATATTTTCAATTAATTTGAAGCCAGGGTCCCTGCAAGATTCGGTGTCTCTGCCTTCCCACCTGCCCGCCCCTCCCTTGAACTGCTCAACTGACCACTGCAAAGGGCGGAAGGGACCATGCTCCTACAGAGGACGGCCCCCCCGGGAAGTCAGATCTTGAGGCATCCAGCTGCCCACTCCTCACTGGTGACAGGCTGTTCCTTCCTGGCCCAGACGCTGGAGAGAGGCCAGGGAGCAGTGAGGCCGCTCGGCAGCCCCGGCGCAGAGCCCCGGCCACTGTTTGCACATGAATCTGGGCTCTGGCGCCAGGAGCGTGGCTCCGGGTCCCTGATCCAGAGCTGCCTGTGCAGAAACCACGCGTGCTCTGGTGGGCCCCACTCCTTCTGTCCCTTAGGGGCAAGGCTGGGTCAGGAGCAGAGATGGATCTGGAAGAAATGACAGGAGCAGTTAGGGCTCCTTGACTGGGGCAAGTGTGAGTTATGTCCCCATGTGCCAAAGCAGCCTTTGGAGGTGTGCCTAGGATGGAGGAGAGAGTGGCACATGTGTCCGGCAAGTGAACAGGGTGGGCGGTACCCCCAACTCCTTGCTGGAGGCCCAACCCTACGAACAGCCTCCCTCCACTACCTCCCCGGCCTCCACTCCAGACGCAGTGTCTGTAGCATGGGGCCCTGTCCTGCCCTGAGATGAAAGCTCCGCCTAGGTCCCTGCAGACCTGCCACTATTTCAGTAGGGCCTCCTGTCACCAGCTTTTCAACAATGTTTTCCAGCCTCTGACCCCGGAGAAATCTCAGCTTCCTTGTACTCAGTTCAGAAGATGTTTGTTTTTCAGGATCGTGATGCAGACATCTGATAAGGGAGGCCTCAGCCTTCCACGCTAGTAAACCAACAGAGTCTGAGGATTTAAAACCCGAGAAGCCCAAGGACAACCACGCCCTGAGAGGTGGCAGAGTGCCAACTCCTGTCACCTGAAATCTTCCAAGACTTTTAGAAATGGCTGTCAGTGAGTTTTTACTACCTTTACTTTCCATACCTTGTTTGTTTTGCTTTTGAAACGAAGGTTTCCAGTAGCACTAACAAAACTGGATCTGTGTTTTATTGAATCTACTGTAGATTGTAGCTTGACTTGGTGTTGCCTCCTACTTGTGTGTCACTTTTCTCTGTCAATTTAGGTAAAAATGGCACAGAGTAAACTGTTGTCTAGAAATACAGTGTGGGAAGCCAGAGAGAACATCTCCACAGCTGTCCTGGTATCTCACCCCTAACTGACCCACAGGGAAGGAGTTGCTTGGTGCGGAAGGGCCCGTCTTCACGTGCAGCAGCTTAGGGCCAGGTCTTTAGAATTCCATCTGCAACAGCCCACCCAAGACCCGCTTCTGAAAGCCTGTGTCTGTTAAAGCACCCTGTCTCAAACGCTTCCCATGGGCGGTTATATCAAGCGCTTCCTACTAGGTGCTGGGGTGGAGGTGAGGGCCAAGGGCAAGGAGTTATGAATGAGACACAGGCCATTTCCATCAGCCAGAAATTACGGAAGTAACACAAGGCTGCGGGAAGTAAAAGTCTGGTGGTAAGGAAGGCCTAAGTGGACTCCATGGGCTCAGAATATAACTGGACAAGCTCTGAGTTTCATATTGGGATATTGGTGTCACTTAGACATCCCTTTCCCAAGGCTCATTGGAGGGTTGTTTGGAACAAGTGCATGAAATTTGTAGTCAGGCAGTCTGGGGTTCAAGTACTTCCTTATGAGTTCTGTGATCTTGGGAAGGTACTTAAACTCTCTAAGCCTCAGTTTCCACATCTATAAAAGGGAGATACAGAGCTTGTCACTTAGGATTACTGTGGGGACTGAATGAGATTCGGAAGACAAGCATGTCCGCAGCATTGAATGTGTAGTATGGGCTTCCTTGCCTTCCGCATTCGGACTGGGGATGGGAGAGCCCCACAGAGGGTCTGCTTTTTTTCTTTTTTAATTGAAGTCTAGTTGATTTACAATGTTGTGTTAGTTTCAAGTGTACAGCAAAGTGATTCAGTTATACCTATGTGTATTCTTTTTCAGATTCTTCTCCGTTATAGGTTATTACAAGATATTGAATATAGTTCCCTGTGCTATACCGTAGGACTTTGTTGTTTATCTATTTTATACATAGTAGTGTGTATATGTTAATCCCAAACTCCTAATTCATTCCTCCCCCTCCCTTTCCCCTTTGGTAACCATAAGTTTGTTTCCTTTGTCTATGAGTCTGTTTCTAAATAAATTTATTTGTATCATTTTTTTAGATTCCACATATAAGTGATATCATGTTATATTTGTCTTTCTCTGTCTGACTTACTTCACTTAGTACAATAATCTCTAGGTTCATCCATGTTGCTATAAATGGCATTATTTCATTCTTTTTTATGACTGAGTCCATTGTGTGTATGTATGTGTATATATGTATGTTTGTGTGTATGTATGTATGTGTGTGTGTATATATATATATATATCTCACATCTTCTTTATCCATTCATCTGTTGATGGACATTTAGGTTGCTTCCATGTCTTAACTATTGTAAATAGTGCTGCTACAAACACAGGAGTGCATGTATTTTTTCGAGTTAGAGTTTTCATCTTCCGGATATATGCCCAGGAGTGGGATTGCTGGATCATATGGCAACTCTATTTTAAGTTCGTTTTTTTTTTTTGCGATACGCGGGCCTCTCACTGTTGTGGCCTCTCCAGTTGCGGAGAACAGGCTCCGGACGCACAGGCTCAGTGGCCATGGCTCACGGGCCCAGCCGCTCCGCGGCATGTGGGATCTTCCCGGACCGGGGCACGAACCCATGTCCCTTGCATCGGCAGGCGGACTCTCAACCACTGCGCCACCAGGGAAGCCCCAGAGGGTCTGCTTTTAAGTCTTAGCCTAGCCAGGTGGTTCCACTTTTCTGAGTTCTCTTTGGGATGGGCTGTGAAGGTTGGGAATCTGTGTGTGGACAGAATGGATATGACTGTGCTGATTAAGATGTGGGGCGAAGGGGCAGGTGATCCCCTGGATTCAGGGACACAGCGTGGGGAGAGGGATTGTCTTCATGAGTAGGCGATGGAGGAGACGAGCTGAGGGACATGGAAACATACGCGACTAACCTGATCCTCACTGAGCTCTCCCAGAGGAGCTGGGTTGGGGCAGGTGAGGTGGCCTCTGCTAGGACTCTTCTGCCTTGGAAGTTCATGTGAACCTGTTTTTGTCTTGGGGTTGTGGGTGGGAGGGAGGGAATACTGAGGGCCCATAGTACACTCTACCTTGAGCCAGAGTCCCCAGGACAAGCCCTGAGGCCCTTCTCCTGTCCACCAACCCCTGTCGTGGCCCCCAGCAGCCAGCTACCCATAATCCCCTGGGAGTCGTTCTGGGTGTCCCTGCATCATGTGAAGACTCGGCCGGGATAAGCATCTAGTGACACTGCTGTCAGGAGGGATCTTTCATCAGCCAGGGGGAGAAAAAATTTAAAAGTTATTCTCGTGAGGAAATTGAAATCCAAACATCATACCTATCTAACCGAGCCAAGGTGGAAAGTGAACCTTGATTCCATATTATACGCATTAGACCTGAAATAGAAGAGTGAATTTTTGGGTTAACAGAGCCGCTGAGGCATCTGTGCTAGCTTCAGTGACTCCAAGCAAAAAGCAAGAGTGGTCAAAGTCTACCGAGACCCTGAAAATCTCACATAGTTAAAAATTTTGTTCTCTTCCCGAGCTACTGATAAACAACAACTACCTAAATCTCTGGATCCACCCCCACCCCCTCCACTGCCACACACACCCTCTTATCCATGTGGCTTCTCACCAATGGAAAGAAAAGAGAGGCTGAGACACAGGGGTCATGGGTCCTCTTCACTCTATGTGGTGAGTAAGTGAAGCTTGGCTGTCTTTTATGCTGTGTCGTTCATGACTAGAGGCAAAAGCCCACATGGTGGGCTCAAGAAGGACTCTGGAGCCTCACAGGCAGGTTGGCTCGTGGGCGCGCTATGGTTAGAAAAAACTGACAAATGAATAAGCATCGCTCGAGTACATGCTATGTGGCACGCACAGTGTAAAGCTTTGGGTAGACATGGTCCCTGCCTTCATAGAGCTCAGAATCTGGTGAGGAAGATAGATTTTAAACAAAGAAAAATGCTAACAGTTATATAATTTGCAGATTGTGATAAATGAATAGCTCTCATGAGAGAGAATAACCGTGGGGATATAATAGAGACTGGGGAGCTGGGGTCAAGGAAGGTCTCTCTGAGGAAGTGACAGTAAAGATAAAGCCTAGAACAGTGCTGCTCAAATTTTAATGTGCATCAGAATCACCTGGAGAGTTCGTTACAAAACAAGTTTCTGGGTCCCACCCCCAGAGTTTCTGATTCAGTAGGTCTGAGGTGGGTCCCAAGAATTTGCCTTTCTAATAAGTTCCTAGGTGATGCTGAGGCTGTTGGTTTGGAGACCAAGCTCTGAGAACCACTGGCCTGGAGGATCTATAGGAATTAGCCAGGTGAAGAGCGTGGAGGAGAAGACCAGTGAGCGGAGGGAGAAGCGTGTGCCAGCACCCTGATGTGGGAAAGATCTGGGAGCTTCAGGTAATGGAACGGTCAGTGCCCTCAAGGCAGTGTATTAATGGACCAGTGGCTTGAGGTGATGTTAGAGATGAACCTGACCCTCATCCCCATCCTGAAACTCACCCTAACAGAGCTACTGCCAGTGGTAGCATTTCTAAGGATGATGGTTCCATTGACCCTTGGAGATGTCCTGCTGCCACGTGGGGCTAGTGGAGCTGTGCTGGCCCTGAGATACTGTGAGACTAATGTGATAATGTATGCAAAGGGCTGAGCACAGATCAAATGCCCAGTCCATTCTAGTATTCTTTCCTCCCTCTATTCCCTGGCTTGAAACATGGCCCTGTCTCAAGTTCCCTATTTTAGCTAGAGGGACATGTTGCTAAATTGATGCTGTCCTGGAGATGCAAGCAAAAAGAGTTCATGTGGAAGGAATCCATGGTACCTCAACTGGGATCTGGTTCAATAACTATAGATAAGGAATCTGGATACCACTTCCAAAGGGCAGGTGTATGTGTGTGTTTTCCTACATCTCATGCAATTTATAAATGTCGCAGGATTTTAAGCCAAGGAAAGCATGGGTTGGGTTTCTGGAGCCAAAGTGCACAGTTAGCATTAGGCCAATTCAATTCTGAGTACATTTTTTGAGTCCTCACTCTGTGCCAGGTGCCATGCTAGGTGCTGGGAAGACAGACGTAGGTGATCAAGGCTGGGTCCCTGCTCCTGAGGAGCTCCTAATCTCACTGGGACATGGATACAAAAATAAAGCAGAGCGGTGGGATAAAAGCCATAACAAAGTTCTGTACAAAGGGCAATAAAAACTCAGGAGAGAGAGAGCAGTTCTGCCTGGGGAAGACGGAGGTCACAGACAGTAAGTGACATCAGAGCCAAGCCTGGAAAGGAAATATCTAGAGAATGAGCAGAACTGAAGGATAAATGAACAAATCTTTAAGAACTTTTTTGTTATTGTGTTATGCTCTGACCTAAGTCGTCATTATGAGCTACTAAGATACATGGCCACATGGTGTTGAGTTTGATTTAAAATATTGCATAAACCGTTATATATAGAAACACATATGGAAACAATCTGAAAATATTTCTCTTCAAATATAGTGCCATTTGCTTTTATGAATTTGCTATTTCTGGATGAAAATGTGAAATATGGTTTGGTCTTCTGAGACTCAGAAGAAATTATATCACTATTCCAAGTGAAAATAATTTTGGTGGTTAATTCATACATTTATTTAGTCAGTCGACAAACATTTAGTTAGAAATTTCAGTTTTTGGGTTTTTTTTTGCGGTACGCGGGCCTCTCGCTGCTGTGGCCTCTCTCGTTGCAGAGCACAGGCTCCAGACGTGCAGGCCCAGCGGCCACGGCTCACGGGCCCAGCCACTCTGTGGCATGTGGGATCCTCCCGGACTGGGGCACAAACACATGTCCCCTGCATCAGCAGGCAGACTCTCAACCACTGTGCCACCAGGGAAGCCCCAGAAATTTCAGTTTTTGGAGTACTGCAGTGGAGGCAACAAAGATATGTAAGACATTGTCCTGCCCTCAGGACTCTTCAAGCCTTAGGAGTGAGAAAAACACCTGAGTAGTGTTTTTATTCTAACACAAGTGAGTAGTAAGTGGTACGAATGAGTACAGACAAAATGCTCCAAGTATCTAGAGGAAAAAAAGTTATTTTCTGATCAGGAAAATCATAGAAAGCTTGACCATTTATGGAGAAGCCATTTGCACTAGACCTAGTAGGGTGGGAAGGGATTGGACATACAGAACCGAGGCAGGGGGAGAGGTGTTCCAGGCAGAGGCAGGTTTGTGATCAAAAGGAGAAGGAGGTCACTTGGAAGCGGCACTTTGTCCCATTTAGGGTGTGACGTGGGGAAAGAGCTAGAATTGGTAGATGTCAGCCTCACAACCAAAGTTTGAACTTGATTCCACTAGCTGTGACTTCTTGGAATTTGAAATGCCAAGCATTTGTCACTTGTTTCCTCGTGCGCTTGTTTTCGTTGACATCTCAGGCCTAACCTTTGTCTTGGCATAATTTTGTCCAACCCATAGGATATATTTTAAAAAATCAGTCTGTGGGGCTTCCCCGGTGGCGCAGTGGTTGAGAGTCCGCCTGCCGATGCAGGGGACACGGGTTTGTGCCCAGGTCCGGGAAGATCCCACATGCCACAGAGCGGCTGGGCCCGTGAGCCATGGCCTCTGAGCCTGTGCTCCGCAACGGGAGAGGCCACAGCAGTGAGAGGCCCGCATACCGCAAAAAAAAAAATCAGTCTGTGTAGGCTGATAGTAGTAAAATCTCAATGTGGCTCCAATAGCTGTAAAGGCCACAGGTTGAAAGTAGACCCTTTTCTTTAGGAATCTGTGACTCTACCTCTGGAGGTTGAAAGAAATGGGTTCTGTATTGGCGTCCCTTCAGGAAACTATGAAGACTTGCCCTACAAAGGTGTGGATGGATGTGGGCAGGCTTCCGGGAAACCAACAAGGGATGGTGCAGTTTCCATGGGCTAGTGAGAGCCGAGAAGCTATTACCACCCAGAGGCCAATAGTAACACGCCACTAGGAGGATGGTCACGGGCACAGAGATGCAGCAGATGCTGGGACTGAGAAAGCTCTGTGCTGCTCTGGAGACACACAGCTACTGCCCTGCTCCCGTCCTATGCTGGTACCTCCCATTGCTGAACCCAGCTCTCGCAAGCCAGAGACCAAGGGGCCCATGATGTATTCCTTACAGGTCAGCCTCCCAGGGCACAGGGTCGGGGAGGAAGGATGGAGAGCCCATCTGGAGGGGCAAACAGAGACTATCCAGCACAATCCTTTTTAGCTTTTGAATATTTTTAGCTTTAGTAATATGATTCCAAAACAACCCAAACTACGAAAAGCCTTCATTTAACAAATATGTTCCAAACACCCCTATGGTTCTCAGGAATTTAAAAGAATTAAGAAACACAGAAAATAGATTGGATGGATAGATGAATGCATGGTTGGCGAAGGAGTCTTTGGCTGGGACAATTCACTAAATAGTAACTCAGCTAGATTGCGAGGTTGGTGAATACAGGGATTGGGCTGGGTTTCTTCATCGTTGAATCCTCGATGCCCAGTACTATGCCTGGAGCTTAGTAGACCCCGATAACTGTTTATTGGAATAATGTGATGGATGAAACATCAAGAACACCAAGCAACATAAATGTGAGTCTGGGGTCTTAGGTCAGGGGAACCCAAAGTTAGGGTCAGGACCTAACATTCTCAGACCCAGGAGAAGCAGGTAATGACAGTGTTTATCTTTCTGCTTCTAGTACTTTTTAGGTCAAAGGACCTCCCAGGATCAAAGGCCATTTAATGGTGTTGGGGAGATAAAGGATAATCTTTCCTTTCAATCTTTCAATCTTTTTCAGCAGGTTAAAAGAGCAACATTATAACGCCTGCATTCCAATCTCAATTCATTCATTCATTCATTCATTTATTCATTTAGTGACTTAGCCCTCAAGGAGCTTAGTCTGGTAGGAGCCACAGACATGACACAGGAAACTGCAGTGCTACTGCTGGCTACACAGAATGCAGGCTGCTGTGGGAACAATAGGGGGGCACCCTACACGGGCTGGAGGTCTCCCAGTAGGAAAGTTGGGTCCTGAAGGAGTATCCCACCTGTTTATTGCTGGCATCCACCCATGCCTTCTCCCTCAACCGCAGAATAAGGAAGTAAGAAAGTATCAGTAAGTAGATAAGTAAGTAAGTAAGTAAATGTCTTGAGATGCAAATTACTGGCTAAGGTAACACTTGGACTCAGATGCATTCACACCAAAGTGCCATCAGCCAATCAGTGAACTCAGGTGGAGGCTTCATCCCTTCCTCACCCTAGAGAAGAGGAGCAAAAGGTCAGGAGGGCACAAAGCTGGTGTCTGGACAGGAGAGAGGAGAGAACAGGTGCAGCAAGGGAGGCTGGGGGATGTCTAGACAAACCTCATTGATTGCCTGATTTTTTTGGAGGATCAGTACTATTTACCTTTACTCTGCAAACAAATGGAATGTGTGTGCGGAGGGTTCTTTGTTTAGCCATGCTCATTTGTTTGCTTTTTTTTTTTTTTTCTTAGCCCCTAGCAACTGAACATAGGGTCCAAGGTCTCAGAAATGTTGTTATGGACCCACGCGATGTGTGTTAATGCGGATCCACCTGATTTATGAAGGTGGTTGGCTGGTTTTAAAACATGGGCAATTTTGGGGGCTTCCCTGGTGGCGCAGTGGTTGAGAGTCCGCCTGCCGATGCAGGCGACACGGGTTCGTGCCCCGGTCCGGGAAGATCCCACATGCCGCGGAGCAGCTGGGTCCGTGAGCCATGGCCGCTGAGCCTGCGTGTCTGGAGCCTGCGCTCCGCAATGGGAGAGGCCACAACGGTGAGAGGCCCACGTACCGCAAAAACAAAAAAACAAAAACCAAAAAACATGGGCAATTTTGTTACAAATTTGCTTCATTCCCAGATGTTTTGTTAATCAGTACATTCTTGTCTTTCCCTTGAGTATTATGACTAGGAATGGGAGGAAAAAAATAAGTTGGGGACGAGGGGCAGAGGGGGAAAAAAGAAATAGAGTGTTGGTCAAAATCTAAGGGGTAAGGATTTGTTTTTAAAGATTTTTTTGATGTGAACCATTTTAAAGCCTTTATTGAATTTGTTACAATATTGTTTCTGTTCTGTGTTTTGGTTTTTTGGCCAGAGGCATGTGGGATCTTAGCTCCCCATCCAGGGATCGAACCCGCACCCCTGCATTGGAAGGCGAAGTCTTAACACTGGACCACCAGGGAAGTCCCTGGATGTCTTAATTTATCTATATTGCCCTCATTTTTCAAGAAAGCCTGCTAGAGTTTGAGAATTTGATTAAAATGCATTCTAATTCTTAGATAAATTTGGAAAATAGAAGTGTTTTTTAAATTTACTTCCTCCTCCTTCCACTGATTTTTTAACGGATGATAAAACATCTAGCCCCAGAAAGTTTTGTTGGTTTAAGAGGGGGTGTGTGTGTGTGTGTGTGTGTGTGTAAGGCTATATTTCATTTTCGATAAGAATACAAGTTCTGTTACTCTCTCCATTTGCAGTCTTTCAGGTGTGGAGAGTTTTGTTGTCCTTGGCCTGGAAGATGTTAGGCTGGGACGGACCTCTGGCCAGAGAGCAGATTACTTACCTTCTGGACTTCTACTGAAGTCTCCTTTGTCCAGCCCTCTCTGTTCACCTCTTGAAAGCCTTCGAGGCTAGATCCTTAGCTCCCCTGCTCAGAGCTTCCTCTCGTATCTTTATGTTGATGATGCCCAACTTTTTAGCTCCAACCGAAACGTTTCCCATCACCTGCAGACCTGTTTCCTCTTACTGTCTAGACATCTCTCCTGTGTGTTCCCCAGGTACCTCAGACCCCATTGACTCAAAACTGCTCACCAGAGTGCTTGCTTTTGCCCAACCAGTGCCTGTCTTAGTGGGAAATACCAGCATCCAAGAGTTGCCCACTCACAGCCCATTGGTTTCCAAATCCTATTCTGTCGCTGGATTTCTTTCCCGTTTTTCCCCCCTCACCATTCCTGATGCCAGTGCTGTCTTTCAGGCTCTCCTCCACTCTCCTGGATGATTATTAGTTGTCTCCCTGCCTCTCTTAGCCTTCTCCAACCCATGCTTGCCTCCACCACCAAATTTATCTTTATAATGTACAAATCTCCATGTTGTGTAGTCCTTGTGCAAAATCTTTCAGAAGTTCTTCATTTCCTAGCTCTTTATATCAGTGGACAAGTTGTTTAAATAGTTTCCTTCTCTTTATGCGGGTTTTCCTCCTATCATATGGGCCACAGCTCCTTCCTCGTTTTGCTGGTATCTCCTCTGCTGAACCTCGAAAGGTGGGCAGGCCCAGCACGCGGTTCACCGCCCTTTCTGATTACACACCCCGTGGCTTACAGAAGCATCTACACACTGATGACTCCCACATGTATGGCTCCAGTCCTGACCTTTCTACTGAGCTCCGGACACAGATCCAGCTGCTTCCTTGCCATCTTCACTTGGATGTCTAATAGAGACTTAGACTGAACAAGGCCAAAGCAGGGCTCTTGATTTCCCACCCATTCTTTTCCTGCTCTTTCCTCACCCTTCCCCATCTCAGTAAATGGCACTGCCATCCACCCAGCTGCTCAGGCCAAAAACCTGGGGGTTTTTGCTGTTTCTTCTCTCTCCTCACTCCACTCCCCACATGCACTCCATCATGAGTCCTGTCAGCCTTACTTTCAAAACCACGCATCCCCAACCTGATCATTTCTACTGTCTCTGCCGCTTTCTCCCTAGTCATCACCGCCTCCCCCTGGATTGTGGCAACATCCTCCTGCTGTCCTATGAATCCCTAGCACGGATCCTCCACACAGTGGCCAGAGTGGTCTTTTCAAAAAGCCAATTGTGTCATGTTTCTTCTCTGCCTAACACTGTCAACAGGCTTCTTGTTGTACCCGGCCATACCCACACTGGCCTCCTGTCTCTTCCTGGAACTTACCAAGCTTGTGCAGCCTTAAGGATTTTGCATTTGCCATTCCCCTCTCTGGGACCCTCTTCCCTCAGATCTTTGCATTCCCAGCTCCTTGGGACAATCCACGTGTCAGTACAAACATTCCCTCCCGGAGAAGCCCTCTCTGACCTTCCGAAGTCACCTCTCTCCGTCTCTTTCTATTACAATCATTTGTTTTATTATCTTCAGCTCATGCTAAAATTATCTTCTTCTTTCTTTTATTTTTTCATGTTAATTGCCTCTCTTCCCTCCACTAGAATGTAAGCAGTACGGATTCATCTTGTTTCCAATCTGTTTTTTATATATATTGGGTATAAGTGTCAGTGAGTGGGGGAGGGGTTAGGCTCTCAAACACACTCGAAGGAATACTTGGGCACAGTGGACTCTCTTCAGATACAAGTGCAAGTTTATGCTTCTGGCCTCCTGCTGAGAAATAATGATGAGAGAGATTTTCTTGGTAATGAACTTCCCAGTCCACCATTAATCTTTGCAGATCTGTAACTCCAAGCCACAGGGCTAATGCCCATCCGTGTGACAAGACCGGTTTACTCAAAACTCTCTGTACCTCTGTCTCTTTGACTTGAGCCCTCCTGAGGAGAGGGATCCAGGTTGGAGAATGTCTGATCTAGAATTCTGTAGGAGGTGTGTTGGGTTTCCTTAGGGTGGCTTTGCTAGTTGGACTGAGATTTCAATATGATTAGGGAAGACTGGGGCTAGGATCCTGAATGTACTCACATATTTAGAGTAAGGGAGGCCACAGGTGACACTAAGTGGCCTCTCAAAGTCTGTTGTCAGAAGGTTGGTAATGTTACTGTGTATTCCTTTGGTTCGGGATAGGGATGGTGGTAATGGGATAATGCTATACCAAGTGGATGGAAGAATTACAAGAGGAGTTTAATGCACATATTGCCATAGAAGGTAAACCATGGACTTAATTTCTCCAGAAATTGCCACGTGCTGGTAGCACTTGAAGGTACTGGTCTTTCCTATTGCGGCAATCATGTAAGTACCAGCTTGTCAGCACTATCAACACCTTCAATCTTCAAAGAATGACCAGTGCTATGTTCAGAGGAGCCTAAATGGTGCACCCCATTTGTTTTAACCTCATCAGTGGAACCAAAGTCTTGTTATCGATACATAACGGCTGCTCTTCCAGCCCTGAGTGGTCAGGCTGCTTCTTTTTTTAAAAAAAATTAATTAATTAATTTATTTATTTTTGGCTGCGTTGGGTCTTCATTGCTGCGTGTGGGCTTTCTCTAGTTGCGGCAAGTGGGGTCTGCTCTTCGCTGTGGTGCGCGGGCTTCTCATTGCGGTGGCTTCTCTTGTTGCGGAGCTGGGGCTTCAGTAGTTGTGGCACACAGGCGAAGTAGTTGTGGCTCGCGGGCTCTAGAGCGCAGGCTCAGTAGTTGTGGCGCACGGGCTTAGTTGCTCCGCAGCATGTGGGATTTTCCCGGACCAGGGATGGAACCCGTGTCCCCTGCATTGGTAGGCGGATTCTTAACCACTGCACCACCAGGGAAGTCCTGGTCAGGCTTCTATTTATTTCCTATGAGAAAACAACTCCCCCCGGCCCGCCACCCCCCTACGTATCTCTCCTTGTTGGGTTATGGACCTGAAGCAGGTAGATGCCAGTACACGTCTGGTGCCACCAAAAGCCAACAGCCAACAACTGGCCATGAGCTGCCTTACTCCCTCTCATATTCCAAACAGCTAGACACATAGGGCCATAGGCAAAGCTGTGGAATGGGTGAAGTTGGTTTTTGCTGCCCATTTCCTTTTACCCCAGAAATGTTTACTCTTCCTAAGTAAGCATGGTGTTGAGTTGCTCTTCAGAGAAGAGAGCACCAGATACACAGTACACAGTCTTATGAAGGTTTTAAAGGCACAAAGAGTTGCCACAGATAGAAATATTTACAGTTTGAAATTTTAGGATAGAGCAATGCTGAACCAATTAGGACCAAAACAACAACAACGACAACAAAACACTCCAAGGAAATTATAAGCCATGTAAAATCTGGGTGGAGGAGACATTATGGGCATGAGCAGGGGGTGGGCTGGACTCTAGCCCCTCTGAGTTAAATCATCCCGTGTTGGCTATTGCTACTTACCTGGCTTAGTCCAGGGAGAGACATGGGCGCTGTTTCACTCCTGGCAATAGGGGTGCAAAGGGAGGGACAGGCCAGTGACACTACACTGGAAGAGGTGGCTGGTTGGTTCAGAGAGCAACGGAGAAGGAGGGAAGCCAGATGGCTGTGGCTTGAATTGGGAGAGTTGTTAGTGGCATTAACCACCAGGAATCAGATTTGGTAGGGAGGTGATGCTTCCTGGTTCAGAAACTTTCATTGTGAAATATTGGTGGGACTCTCGTAGAGATGTCCAGTAAGCAACAGGAAGTGTGAGAACACTGCTTCGTTATGTTGTTGTAGACTTTCCAGCCACTCCCCCACTAGACTGGGAACTCTGTGCTTTGGGTTCTTTTCCCTTTGTTCTCTCCCTTCTTGGTTTCCTTCCCTTTGCTTTAGTTCCCTTTCCTTCTTTCTTTCCTTTTCTCCTTCCCTCTCTTCCTCACTTTAAAAATCATGCATCCCTCCATAATCCCCTTCAAGGTACACAACAGGGTTAAGTGTTGGGCTTGATTTTGCTGTATTATAGCGGGGATGGAATAGAAAACTTTTAAACAGTAGGCATCCAAAGACACTGAGAAGCTAACTAATACACTCAGACCCTCAGAACTCTGGCTAATAGTCTTGAGACACCGTCTGTTTTCATGCAGTATCTCGGGAACAGTAGACAACCTGCTGGTTGCCACAGGCATGTACGGTGCACAGCTAGCCTCCTAGTACTTCTTGAGCAGCTCTTCTGGAACATCCCCGCACTTCCAGGAGTGAATAATATGGCTTTTGTTTTTCTTTTATAGATAATGAGAAAAGGGATTGAGAGGATTTGGTGTTATTATTGTTTTTCTCGTTTTCCTTTTCCTTTCCTTTCTGAAAATATTTGTACTTTTTCTTGGGTTGACTTACCCTGAGTTCTTCAAACTGTCCTTTTAGCTGCTGGGTTATTTTCAGACTTTCTTAAAGTTGTGTTGCTTCACCCCCCCAAGTCTCAACCTGAACTTGATCTTTCACCTTCTGATGTCTTTGCTGTTCTGCTTCTCCTTGTCTATACAGGGCCTTAAAAGGCTATTATTGTGAAATAATGATAGATTATGCTTCTGATTTCAATGACCTTAACCCTTATACCTAATCTTCTTTGCCTTACTTTTCCGTCTGTGGAAGGAGGAAGTGTATTAGTTTTGCTGTTGTACATAACACATTACCACAAATTTAGTGGCTTAAACACACACATAAATTATCTCACAGTTTCTGTGGGTCAGAAGTTGAGCATGGATATACAGGTCCTCTGTGTTAGCTGGGGCTACAGTCTCATCTCAAGGCTCAACTAGGGAAGGGTTCAGTTTTGGGCTCTCCTGGTTGTTGGCAGGACTTAGTTCTTTTCAGTTTGTTGGACTAAGGGCCTCAGTTTCTTATTGGCTCTAGGCCAGAGGCCCCCTCGGTTCCTTGCCACAAAGGGCCTCCCCAACATGGCTGTTTGCTTCATCAAAACCAGCAAGAGAGAGCGTTTCCTAGCGAGACTGTGTACTATAGTCACTGAAGTGACGTCCCCATCACCTTTACCATACTTTATGTATAGGAAGCAAGTCACAGGTTCCCTGACACTCAAGGGGAGGGGAGTCCACAAAGGCATGAACGCCCGGAGGTAGGGATAACTGGAGGCCATCTTAGAGTCTGTTCACACAGAGAGGAGTGCTGTTGAGGGAAAAGGCTTTGAGCTCCTTAGAAAAAGACAATAAAGGCTATATTCATACTGCCCTCATGCCTTATGGTTGGCCTTTATAGATTATGGCTAACACTAAAATAATAATGTTTTTCCATGTCTCTCTTCGTGTCCTATGCACTAGGTTTTACTTCTAAAAATGACTTGTTTCCCTTTTCTACCATTAGAAATCGCATCAGCCTCTCTGGATGAGAAAGTCAGCCAGAAAAGATGGCTGTTGTTGATCTTGGTTTTGGCTGGACTGACTCAGCCCTGTGGGTAGTTGAGAGAGGAAAGGCCTTTGTAAACGCTCCCTAGGTCTTTGTTAGAAATCCGTCCCCCTAGAGGAGCCAGGTATGGGGCAGGTGTGATAATAACCACAGCTGGATGCCAGGCTTATTCACAGCTGAAGGATTTAATTGGGCCCGATTCATCACTTTTTCAAAGTGCCTGAAAGCTTAAGAGTATCTGCCCAGGCCTTTGATTCCAGCTCCCAAAATACATTGGGAGGGGCAGTAAGGGTAGCAGTAACTTTGGCTTGATCCACGTTTGACTCGCGTTGGTAAATTGTCCGCACAATTAAGGCTGAGGGACAACACCCCCTCACCAGCCTATCCCGCCCCGCAACAGGCACATAATCAGGTGTCCTTTACAAATTCATTTGAATACAAAAGTCCTCCTTTAACTTTGAGGAAGAACGATCTCTATCTATCTATCTATCTATCTATCTATCTATCTATCTATCTATCATTTATCTATCTATCTATGACTAATGTCTCTGACATTAGAGTCTCTTTAAAATGATAGTGTATACGAATTTGAGTTGAGGAATGAGGCAAATCTGATCCTTCAGTGTTTTCTTGGGGATAGAGGCGCACGGAGAAGAGAGTGGAAAGGATGGGCATGGTGAGGTGGAAGCTCCGTGTCCAGATTCCGAGTCCCAAGAAACGCCAGACTGGGCAGAGCAGGCTAGACTCGATTTCCCTCGAGGGGCGGGAGGGGCGCTGCAGGGATCGGAATAGCTAAAGGCGGGGGGTAGGGGTGGGGGGGGGCGCTAAGCGGGCTCAAAGTCGGGGCTCACACCCTGAGAGGGGCGCTAGGACCCAGGCACTCGCTGGCTCGGGACGCGCCTGGGGAGTGAAGGCGCAAAGAGGCTCAGGCTCGCGGCCAGAGTCCCGCGGAACGACCAGCCCCTCGGCGCGGGGTGCGGTAGCCCTGTGCCCTCTGTGCGGCGCTGCGGCGCGGGCCAAGGGCACCGCTGGGGCGCCCAGCAGCCGCCCGCCACCGGCATGGACCCGCCGAGTGCGCGCCAGGTGAGCCCGGCGCGTGGGGTCCGCATATCCTGCGCGCCGCCCCCTCCCACCCCCGCGTCCAGAGCTGTCCCCACACCCCTTTAGACACCCCGCAGCCAGGGAGAGGCTCCCCCCACCCCCGGTCTCTCCGTGTCCTGGTGCCCAACTTCTTTTTTCCTTCCCAGGAGGGGAGCACCTCGAGTGTCTGCTGTAACCTCCCGGTTTATAATTCCGAATAACACCAATCGCCCACCAACAGCGCGGTCGGCATATGTGTGGCGCTTTCCCTGGCACTAGCCGACCTGCTGCTACGTCGGGCCAGCTGCACTGACTCCTGTTGCGCCCCGAGTTTCCCACGACGTCTCCGCGCGATCGCGGTGCCCCTGCCTTCCTCCGCGCTTGCCGTGGCTGCGAAGCTGCCTCCCCTCCCGGAGAGCGAACAGCCCACCGCCCCAGCCCTCTGGCGTGGGTGGAGGGCAGGGCACTTCGGTGCCCGGGACTCCGCGATCCGGGGGACCCACTCCCACCCGCGTGCGCAGCTCCCCAGACCGCGCTCGCTGGGCACCCAGACGGAGCATGTTTATACCACCCTCCTCCGGTGGGGGAGATGGAATGTGGGTGCAGAGAAGGGGCTCACGCTGTGGGGCGTAGGAAAGTGCGGGTGAGAAAGGGCTTCCGTGCAGGAGAGGCGTTTCGACCAAGGCGGAAGCTGCGCAGGAGAGCTGCCTCTCTGAACTTGGGGGTGACCTGCTGGGCGTCCGAGTGTCTCCTGAAGCGCACTCAGTTACCAGGATCAAGTAGACGCGGTCCCTGGACTGTTGCGGGAGGGGAGGCTTGCACCCGCATTTATAAAGGCTTGCCGAGAGGTCTTCGCCTTCAGAAGGCGCTCTGTACCCCCAAGACTAGTCGTGCCCAACCATTCTGCTTCCGGCTCAATCTGATACCAGTTTACCGTCTCCAGGTTGCCAAAACCAGAGAAACGTCGCTGACGAGTCGCTATGGGCGAGCTTTGAGTTGCTAGGGCTGCAAGACCACCGCGGTTGGGTGGTGGCTATGGTCCCCGCAAACCTTTGCGGGCCGCCAGGTCGGGGCACTGGGGGGCGTGCCTGCTCTGATAATCACAGACGCGTGTGTCAGAACCTGAAGTTAAACGCATAGTGCTAACCTAGAAGAGAAACTTCCTCTAAACTGTGTGTTGGGAGACAATCAGCAAAAACATTTACACAGGGCCCGTGGGGGTAGATGAGGGGCAGAGGACCCGCCCTCTGGGATTTTATAATCTGCTGGTTAGCATCGCCGGTTCTACCTGACTGCCCCTCTGACACTGAATGCCCTGTTTTAACTTTGCTCGGTTTTCCAAGAAGCAAAAACGGAAGAATGATAATTTACCAGCAGTGGAAGGAGCATCTCTATTGGAAAGCTACTACCTGGGTTCCAGCCCTACCTGTACTACTGACCAGCTGTGAAACTTTGGGCAAGACACACAACCTGTCTGGGCCTCCGCTGGCACAAAAAGCTCGAAAAGACCCTTTCATTCTGGGAGCTTCTGTAACAGTAATTTGGCAAGCTTACATAGCCTTCCCATGCTCGGTGGTTCTTTGGAGTCTAAATTGCGCTTGCTTCCACAGAGCATCCATGGACCAAAGAAATACTAGATCAGAATCAGAATGTGGGTGAACTGTGTTTTAATTCCAGTCTGTTTATAGGGCTGCACAAATCTTTCAGGTTTAAGGTCTGTGGAAGTAAGCCTGGCTGGCTCAGTTAATACTTAGAATGCCCCGGGAAGGACCTCAAATAGAAAGTCCTGTTTTAAGTTAGAGTATGGTTACATAAAAGGTTCTTTCTGTGCATTTGAAAGATCTGTGCCATAGCCACCCTGGTACCTAAATGAGTAGAGGAGAAGCCCCAAACTGATCCCTCCACAGAGGAGGGCTGGGTATACTGCGTACTTTGTGGAGGCATCTTGGGTTATACCTGATAAACAACTTATTTACCTGGGAATGACGCTGTTAATATTAACTTCTCAGAAAAGCAGTTTATCAGTTTAGTAATGAAATAATGAAATTGTCTTTAGAGGCTATATTAAGTATCAGAATGCCTAATATTGCTAGAGTTTATTGGGGTAAGCGCTGCTTTAAAAAGCACTGCCTTTTTATTTAATTTCAGGCAGGGAAATAAGCAGGATGATTTATTATGTTTTCTTACAAGATAATTTTTTAAAGGAGATTTAAAAAAGCAGAGTAAATACAATACGAACTAAAGAAACCTTGTTTCTTCAGGTTCCAGAGATGAATAACATCATCATTACCGTAATGGTGCACATCTATTAAGCACTTACTGTCTGCCAAGCATTGTTCTAAGCACTTTATGTACCTAGTCTCACGAAATCCCATCAACAACTTCTGAAGGAAGTGCTATAATTTCTTTCAACCTTACAGCCGGGGGAACCGAAGCTTCTTGCCCGAGATCACCTAGCTGGTAGGCGGTAGAACGGACCAGCTCCTTGAGCTCATTGCGATCATTCAAACGATATGCAAGATGGAGGAGGTGGGGAGGGTCAAAAGTGCCTACTGAGTGTTGGGTACTTTATACCCCTCAGTGCATGGATATTAATACATCTTTTGTGAGTTGTATTTTTATTTTCTTTTTTCTAGGTATTCTTTCTTGCTTTTAATATGATTTGGGCATCTTTTAACATGAGCAAAGAGAGTGACCTCTTTCTTTTTAACTTTAGTACATAGATTTTTTTTAAATTACTACTCACTTTAATTAATTAATTTATTGGCTGCATTTGTGTCTTCGTTGCTGCACACGGGCTTTCTCTAGGTGAGGCAAGCGGGGGATACTCTTTGTTGCTGTGCGTGGGCTTCTCCTTGCAGTGGCTTCTCTTGTTGTGGAGCACAGGCTCTAGGTGCATGGGCTTCAGTAGTTGCGGCACGTGGGCTCAGTAGTTGCGGCACGCAGACCCTAGAGCACAGGCTCAGTAGTTGTGGTGCACGGGCTTAGTTGCTCTGCGGCATGTGGGATCTTCCTGGACCAGGGATCAGCCCGTGACCCCTGCACTGGCAGGCGGATTCTTAACCACTGCGCCACCAGGGAATTCCCTGGTACATAGATTTGAGTGCAGCTGGATGAACCATCACAGATTTAACCAATTCCCCGTGAGTCGGCACTTGGATTCTTTCGAAATTTTCACACCATATATGGGGCTGGCATTCTTATCTATATATTTCTGTGCACCTATTCAGATGTTTCTGGTAGATCAATTCCTAGGGGTGGAATTGTTATGTGAAAGAGCATGGTTCCTAGTTGATGTGTACTTTTTAATAGATACTGCCAACTTGCCTTCACAAAAGGAAATGTAATTTCTGGTTTGGGGTCCAATTCTTCTGCTAACATGTTTTTGGGCTTTTGATAAATCAGTGCATCTGAATGGGTCTCAGGTCTATCATTTATAAACTAGGGGTGGTAGGACTTGTTCGTTCCAAGGTCTTTTCTGCAAATATGTATAATTAGAAGATGAACAAAAAAAATTGTCCGTATTTGATCATTTTTTTACCTACACAAACAGAAGTTTAATATGGGTTCGCCTATGACACATGAACTCCTAAAATACCCATTTTTGGTACCCCAGGTTTCTGAGATTGATTTGTATGTGGCCTTAGCTCACATGCAAATCTGTGTCCTGCTCTCTTTTTATAAAGGTACCAGTTGTACTGGATTAGGACCTACCCTAATGACCTCATTTAATGTTAATTATCTTTTAAAAGGCCTTCTCTGCAAATACTGTTACACTCAGAGGCAGTAGGGGCTAGGACTTCAGCCTGTGAATTTGGGGGGACACACGTCAGCCCATAATACACTGTCTCTGTCAGATGGCACCTACTGAGGTGTAGGCACCCTGTTTTTATTTGAGGGCAATATGTTTCTGAAGCTACATCATGGAATCTTCTCTCTCTTCCTATTGCATGTCCCCCATTGCCTAAAAAAAAGTGTTTTTTTTAAATTCCCTGGGTGTTCTTTAAAGGGGCTCAATATTACTACTTGTATCAAGTAACCTTTCATCAGTGACAGTGAATCTCATGTGAGACAGGGTGACTGTAGGTGAGAGGTGGTAGTAAGCATTGTGGTTAAGAGCCTGCATCTTGAAGCAGGCTGCCTGACTTCTAATCCCAGCTCCATCACTCACCAGCAGAATTTCTTCATCTGTAAAATGGGAAGAGTAATATTTACCTCACTGGGTTATTGTGCCAGTTAAATGAGATGATGTATGTAAAGTGCTTGGCATATACTAGGGGAGTCAAAAATGGTTGACTATTATTATTTTGCAACTTCAGAAGCTCACGGAGCCTTTCAGGCTCAGTGTGCCCTGCCCCAGGCTGCACGCCAGAGGCACAGACAACCCAGAGGCTCTGTTCCTGGAGCTCCCAGGGCTTCCAAGTGTGCCCTAGTATGATAGTCATTGCATGACCATTGTCAGAATCCAACAGCTCACACACATTAAAGTCATGGGCTCATAATTCGATTTGAAAGCTGAAAAGGAACACGAGAGATATTCCCTTAAATAACTCATTAAAATGATCATCCCCATTTCAGTTGTGGCAACTAGGGTTGGCAATTAAAATGATATGTAAAAGCAGCATTTCAGTTTTTCTAAGATGTACACTTGCCAATTTTAATGCCCTTGGAATCAGAGTGTGTTTTGCAGTCAATGGCACCTGAGAGTTAGGAACCTTTACCCTTTAACCTACCTGGGAAGATGACCGCAGACTTACCTTCTCACAGCAACTTTTCCTTGGAAACATAAGGGGTTAAGGTAAGTGTGGATTTCTCTATACCTGGGGTGGATTATTTGTCTTGATTATTGTGAAACTCTAGATTCCTGGAACTGCCCTGGGACTGGGAGAACGTGGAGCGGTCACGTGGCCTTAGGCCTGCAGGACTAGAGCGATATAGAGGCCAATAGGAAACCAAGGCTGTGGCTTCTTTGGGGCAGGGTGAACCATACACATCATCCCTAGCGACTGTGTTCATCCCTGCTGTGGTAGAGGGAGGCCAAGACTCTGCATCGGGCGTAGTTGCTGGCCTTCCTACGAGACAGCAGATACATACTGTATTTCCCATCCTTTTTCCTACTATGAAGCTAAGGAAGGGCAGTGCTGGCTTAAAGTCAAGTGTGTTGTGAATTGATTACCTATCTGGATCTGTGACTACTGCTGGTGGGGCAGCACCTTATCAATTGCTGTTGGCCTGACAGTGATTGTGATGTATTTGTCATTGCCTGTGAATTCATCTACTGAGTTTTAGCTTCTGATGTTTTCAACTTTTCAATGAGATAGGTACATTGTTGGTAATACATGTCGAGTTTAATCGCTGATTAAGATGACTTCAAAAAGGTTACACTGTGATTTGGCACTGAAACAAAAAGTTATTGTTTACCTGGTTACAAAGAGAGTCAGGGAAGTAGAGCATGGGGTATAAATTTGATATTGATAAAGCAAATATTTGTCATTGGAGGAATGACGCAATTTCAGTTCTGTTTTCTTTGCGTTTTTTTTTTTTTGCAAAGTAGCAGCCAAATGATTTTAATAAAGAAAATATACCCACAAGTACATAGAGCTAGATTTATGTTTTATTATTGGGATATGTGCAAAAGGATTACCTATCACGTCAAGTAACTAAACTGAAGGCAGGAGAAATTGTCTAATCCCTCAGTACAGATGAAAAAATTCAAGGCTATGAGAGGCTAGTGAGGCCAATTCTTGTATCTTACACAATTGTCATTATGCCATTATGTCATAGTTTAATGGGCAGCATTTTTTTTTTTCGTAATGGTACATCAAGCGATGGTGTTTGTACAATCAGTGGTATCTTAGATTTGATGGAATATGGCAAAAGTGGTAAAGAGGGGACTGGAACATAGGTCTCCTGCCCCCCCAAGCCGTTTAATTTCCCCTGCACACACACTCCCTGACCAAGGTATTGTCTGACCCCAGCTTCCAGATTGGTGACAGAGTCACTTGCATGACCCTGAGAGTGAGAAGCCTAGGCTGCAAAATTTAAGGAGGTCTTCAAGGGCAGGGCCAGCATCTGAGAGTGAGCGCCTCCTTAAAATTGCAGTCTAGGGCTTCCCTGGTGGCACAGTGGTTGAGAGTCCGCCTGCCGATGCAGGGGACACGGGTTCGTGCCCCGATCCGGGAGGATCCCACATGCCGCGGAGCGGCTGGGCCCGTGAGCCATGGCCGCTGAGCCTGCGCGTCCGGAGCCTGTGCTCCGCAACGGGAGAGGCCACAGCAGTGAGAGCCCCGCGTACCAGAAAAAAAAATTGCAGTCTAGCTGCCTTATCCTAGTCCCAGCCCCGGTTCTGATCTTTGAAAGGGATTTCAAACTTTTCCCTAGATGATTAGGAAAATTAAATGGAAGTATAAATGGATGAAAAGGCAATCATCTAAAACACATGGCCAGCCAATATCCTGCATTGCAAATATGAGTGCTCCTGAGTGAGATCTATGGAGAGCATTACCAAGAGTGGTTGGGATGTTGCTAAGAAGGTGACCTCATAAATGCATTAACACTGCATGAGTTCCTTACCCTTGTACATGTGTTAGGAGGCCATGGCTGATTAAATAATAGGAAAACAAATGATTTTTCTAAGTTTTTAGGATCTTTTGTTCTAGTTCCATTTAGCATTTTTTGTTTGTTTGTTTTTTGCGGTATGTGGGCCTCTCACTGTTGTGGCCTCTCCCATTGCAGAGCACGGGCTCCGGACGCGCAGGCTCAGCGGCCATGGCTCACGGGCCCAGCCACTCTGCGGCATGTGGGATCTTCCTGGACTGGGGCACGAACCCGTGTCCCCTGCATTGGCAGGCGGACTCTCAACCACTGCACCACCAGGGAAGCCCCCATTTAGCATTTTTAAAAGGAAAATTCAAGGCCATTTTTCTTGCAAAGGAATGGAATGTGAAGAGGAAAATTCAATTCCTCATCAAGTCTCCTCTGTTTTGAAAACTGCACAAAGATCTTAGTAACCCAAGAGTGCTTTAGAAGGCTGGGGAGTTCTAGATCCTGTCCTGTCCTGGCTGGTGGTGGTGATATGAGGAAGACTAAGATAAATAATATCGACAAAGCATTTACTATGAGCCTCTTTGTCAAACAACCCATTGAATGGCATATGTGCTTAAACAGCATCGTTTTGCAATACACATTTTATGTTTCAAAGAGGAAAAGTGCAGTTTTATCTCAGAATGGCATTTTCCGAGGGACAGTGGCCACTGAGGTATTTTCACCGTCTTTTGTTGAGCAGGTTTTTCTGTTTAATAAGGAAGGGCATTTCAGATCTTTTAATGCGGCAGGCATGGAAGTTCTCAACATGCTGTCACTCACATTGTGGGAATCCATCCTGTTGGAAGGGCCATAGCTCCCCCATTGATCTCTACAATAGCAGAAAATACGGCACAGCTGCAGGGATTGCACAAGAAAGGAAAACAAGCAGGAACATGGGAGAGGAGAGTGGAAGGAGGTGAGGGGAAGGCGTCTGGAGGAAGGGGAAAGCTCTATGTCCCAACCCTTTTGCATCACAGCCCACAGAGGGCAATGATGATGTTGTCTGGGATGCTGGAGGTGGTGGACAAGGCTCTGTCTGCTCCAGGCCCTGCATGGGTGGCCTGAGGGCTGAGAGAACCAGTCTCTTGTCAGGCTATTCCAGTTCGGTCAGTCCATCTGCGAAAGCCCTGGTGGAAAGTGTAGCCCTCAGGAGGAGGGAAGGAGGGAGCCCAGGGGCCACTGGATTATCCTACCCACCTGCCTCAAACACTGGATGGCCTCTTGCCTCGGCCCGCATGTAGCTGACATTCTTTTTTTTTTTTTGGCGGTACGCGGGCCTCTCACTGTTGTGGCCTTTCCCGTTGTGGAGCACAGGCTCCGGACGCGCAGGCTCAGTGGCCATGGCTCACGGGCCCAGCCGCTCCGCGGCATGTGGGATCTTCCCGGACTGGGGCACGAACCCGCGTCCCCTGCCTCGGCAGATGGACTCCCAACCACTGCGCCACCAGGGAAGCCCGTAGCTGACATTCTTATTTCATCCCAAAGCCCTGCCTCATATGCTCGTCTGCAGGACTTTTCTCAGTTTCTGTCTGAGCGAGATCTGGAGGCCAGGAAGAGCTGTGGGTGGCAGAGGAGGATGAAGGCAGCCGAGGATGGTAGCTTCTTTCCTCTGACTCCTATTCTATAAAAGGAGCAGGTTTCCACTGTCCACGTGACAAGTTATTACTGAGCCTCCCGCATGTGTCAGACAAAGTTTCTCTCCCTTGGTTCTTACCTTCTGGTGTGGGGAGTTGGTAAAGAATGAGAGAGTGAATCAAGAGAAAGCAAGCAAGTCAGAGGGCAGTATGTGCTAGGGAGAAAGAGCACCAGGGCGAAGGTAAAGCCGGAAAGGACTCCCTGAGGTGGGGTGGGGAATGTTGGTTTATTCACTAGGGAGGTCAGAGAAGGCCTCCCTGGAAAGGTAACATTTGAGCCGAGACCCAAAGGAAATGGGGAGTGAGCCGCGTGGATAGTGAGGAAACGCGTTACAAGCAGGAGAAATAGCAGGTGCAAAGACCCTGAGGGAACATCCACATGTTCAAGGTACAGCAAGGAGGCCAGTGTGGCAGGTAGAAGCTGAGGTCAGAGAGGTCACAGAGGGTCAGGCCGCTGAGGGCCTCGTCCTCTGCTGTAAAGGCTCTGAGCCAGGTGGGAGTGATGGAGCCTGACTTAAGCTGTAGGAGGATCATGCTGGCTGCTGTATTGAGAATAGGCTGAGGGGAGCCAGGGTGAAGCCTTGGTCCAAATAAAGGTCCACCTCCACTTGGAAGCCTTTCCTCGTAACCAACCTTTGAGGGCCCCTAAGATAGTTTTAAAGGAGAAAGGTGGATCATAGTTTGTTAGCTGAAAAATATCACTCTAAATAAATGAACCTAATCAGTGGACAGATGAGAACTGATGGAATCATTGGTTGCAGAAATGTATCTGATAACTGGGATGGTAGAGAGAAAAAGAGAAGCCCACCATCCATGGATGTGGTGCCATGGCCAAGTGAGTCACAACCAAAAGCCAAGAGAAAGCAAGTCTTTCCCTGATACATGACCTGACACACACCTGGGTGTGATAGAGGTGCTCTTGTGAGCTTCCTTTCACTTGGTCCCAACGATATCAGTCGTTTCAATGACTGCTTTCACAGATCTGAAAATCCCACCATCACTTTGGGTCTAACATATGCATCAGCTGTCTGATCTGTTGGCCAAGGCCTTCTACAGAATTAAAACAACTGCTGGCCTCTCAATACATATTCCAGAAAAATTTCAATCAGCTAAAGGCAAAATAGGCTCAAGAATAACATGATTAGTAAGGATTGGTGAGTTTATTTTCTTGTGCTCGATACTCAGGTATATTTCTCATACCATAGGCTGAGTGGTTTAAACAACAGATGTTTATTTTCTCACAACTCTGAAGGCTAGAAGTCCAAGACCAAGGTGCCATCAGGGTTAGTTTCTGGGAGGCTTCTCTGCATGGCTTGTAGATGGCTGCCTTCTTGCTGTATCTTTTTTTTTTTTTTTAATTTATTTATTTAACTTATTTTTTTATTTTTGTCTGCGTTGGGTCTTCGTTGCAGCACGCGGACTTTCTCTAGTTACGGTGCTTCTCATTGCGGTGGTTTCTCTTGTTGTGGAGCACAGGCTCTAGGTGCACAGGCTTCAGCAGTTGTGGCTCTCAGGTTCTAGAGCACAGGCTCAGTAGTTGTGGCTCATGGGCTTAGTTGCTCCTCAGCATGTAGGATCTTCCTGGACCAGGGTTTGAACCTGTGTCCCCTGCATTGGCAGGCGGATTCTTAACCACTGCGCCACCAGGGAAGCCCTTGCTATGTCTTTATAGGGCCTTTTCTCTGTGTGCTCACGGAGAGCTCTATGGTGTCTCTTCTTCTTCTGAGGGCACCAGTCCTATCAGATTAGGGCCCCACCCTTATAACCTCATTAATCTTAATTACCTCCTTAAAAGCTCTATCTCCAAGTATAGTCATTGAGGGTTAAGACTTCAACCTTTGAATTTTGGGGGGCACACTTCAGTCTATAACATCAGGCAAATGTTGCAAGTTTTTTAAAAAAATAAATATATACCTTTGAAGTGTACAGCTTGCTGGTTTGGGCAAAGTATGCAATCACAGAATATGCCCATGAATCGTTACCACAGTCTAGATATAGAGCAGTTCTGTCATCCCATCCCTTGTGCTCCTGCCCAGTCAGTTCTCAAAGCCACCATAGACCTCAAGTAGTCACTTGTCTTCTTTTTATTCCAGTAGACTAGATTTATCTTTTTTAGAGTTTAATATCAAGAAAATCATACATTAGCCTTTTGTGTCTGTCTTCTTTCACCCAGTGTAATGATTTTGAGATTTGTCCATATTACTGTGTATATCAATTAGTTTGTCACATTTTATCATTGAGTTGTATTCTGTTTTATGGATGTACTACAATTTATTTACTCACCTGGTAATGAACATTTGGGTTATTTCCAGTTTGGAGCTATTATTTTAAGCGCTGCTCTAGACAAGCCTCTGGGCGTATATTTTCATTTCTCTTGGGTGAGTGCCTAGAATTGAAATCTCATGGTTGTAAGGTAAGTGTATGTTTAATAAGAAACTGTCAGACTGTTTACCTTCCCAACAGCAATGTATGAGAGTTCCAATTGTTCCACATCCTTGTTGTCACTTGGTATTGTCAGCCTCTTCCATTTTTAGCTATTTTAGAGGATGTATCTCATTGTGGCTTTATTTGCATTCCACTAATGACTAATAATGATGCTGAGCATTTTTTTTCACGTGCTTACTGGCTATTTTAATGTCTTGTATTGTGAAGTGTCTGTTCCAAACTTTTTGCCCAATTTTTAATTGAGTTGTCTTTTGGTTATTGATTGTAAGAATTCTTTATATATTCTGGATACATCTTTGAATATATAGTTCTTCCAGTCTGTGGCTTGCCTTTTTATTTTCTTAAAATTATCTTCAAAGGAGCACACTTTTACACTTTTGTTGAATTCCAGTTTATCAAGTTTTTTTTCTTTTATGGGTTATGCATTTTACATTCTTTCTAAGTAATCTTTGCCTCCCTGAAGTTCATAAAGATTTTCTCCTGTGTTTAGGTTTAGCTTCTTTAGTTCTATGACCTATTTCTAGTTAATATTTGTGTTTGGTGTAAGGTAAGGGATGAGGGTTGCTTGTTTGTGTTTTGTTTTTGTATATGGATATCCAGTCATTCCACCACCATTTGTTGAAAAGGTTGTATTTTCTCCATTGAAGTGTCTTGACACTTTCATTGCAAATTAATTGACTCTCATAACCTGAGTCTGTATGTGGACACTATCCTTATGACAATACCACTCTGTCTTCATTACTATAGCTTTATATTAAATCTCAAAATCAAGTATTGTTTATCTTCCAACTTTGTTCTTTTTCAGAATTCATTTGGCTATTTTGGGTCTTTTGCATTTCTACATAAATTTTAGAATCACCTTGACAGTTTCTAACAACAACAACAACAACAAAACCTGCTGGGGTTTTGATTAGAATTGTATTGAATCTATTGATCAATTGTGAGAGAATTGAGATCTCAGCAATATAAAGTCTTCTGATACAAGAATATTATACGTATCTGTTTATTAAGGACTTTTTAATTTCTCTCAGCAGTGTTTTATAGCTTTCAATGTGGAGATCTAGAGAGAAACTTTTATACTTTTTAATATCATTGTAAATAGTATTTTAAATTTCAATTTCCAATTGTTCATTGTTAGTATATAGAATACAATTGATTTTTGATTGTTGACCTGTATCCTGTAATTTTGCTAAATTCACTTGTTAGTTCTAGTAGCTTTCTCTGTAGAGTCTTTAGGATTTTTTATGTGCACAACTATGTTGTCTGTGAATAAATAAAGTTTTACTTCTTCCTTTCCAATCTGAGTATTTTTCTTTCTTTTTTATCTCTTTATTGTGCTGGATAAGGCCTCCAGTATAGATTTGGTGATAGTGCACATCTGTGCCTTGTTCCTGATCCTCTGTTCCTCATTTCACTTTTAAGTAGGATGATTGCCGTCAGTTTTTCATAGTTTTTTTTTAATCAGATTGAAAAATTTCCTTTCTACACATGATTTATTGAGAGTTCTTATCATGAATACGTAGCAAATTGTCAAATGCTTTTCCTACATCTATTGAGATGATGGTATGTTTTTTCTTTTATTCTATTAAAGTAGTGAATTATATTGATTGATTTTTTTATTGTGGTAAATGCACATAACATAATATTCACCATTTAAACCATTTTAAAGTATATAATTCAGTGCTGTTAAGTATGTTTACAATATTGTGCAACCACCTCTACTCTCTAGGTCCAGAACATTTTGCTCTCTCTAAAAGGAAAGCCCATGCCCATTAGGCAGTCACTCCCCATTCACATCTTCCTCCAGCCCCTGGCAACCACTAATCTGCTTTCTGTCTCTGGATATTTCATATAAATAGAAAAATAGTATGTGGTCCTTGTGTTTGACTTCTTTTACTTAGCATAATGTCGTCAGGGTTCATCCATGTTGTAGTATGTATCCGCACTTCATTTTTTTTATGGCTGAATAATATTCGATTGTATAGATATACCACATTTTGTTTGATCATTCATCTGTTGATGAATATTTGGGTTGTTTCCACCTTTTGGCTATTGTGACTAGTGCTGCTATCAACATTCATGAAAAGGTTTTTGAACATCTGCTGTCAATTCTTTGGGATGTATACCTAGGAGTAGAATTTCTGAGTCATATGGTAACTCTGTGTTTAACTTTTTGAGGAATTGCCAAACTGTTTCCATAGCAGTTTCACCATTTTACATTCCCACCAGCAACAATGTATAAGGGTTCCAGTTTCTCCACATCATTACTAACACTTGTTATTTTTCTTTTTAAAAAAGTTTTAGCTATCCTAGTTCGTATGAAGTGACACCTTATTGTGGTTTTGAATTGCATTTCCCTAATACACTTGTTGGCCATTTGTATGTCTTCTTTGGATAAATTTCTATTCAAGTCCTTTGCCCCCTTTTCCATTGGGTTGTTTGTCTTTATGTAGTTGAGTTGTAGAGTTCTTTATATATTCTGGATCATTAACCCTAATTAGGTATATGATTTTCAAATAGTTTCTCCCATTCTGTGGAGTGTCTTTTCACTTCCTTGATAGTGTCCTTTGATGTACAAAAGTTTTTAATTTTGATGAAGTCCAATTTGTCAGTTTTTCTTTTGTTGCTTGTACTTTTGGTATTGTATTTAAAAAACCTTTGCCAAATCCAAGATCATGAAGATTTGTCTCTATGCTTTCTTCTAAGAATAATTTTAGCTTTTAAATTTGTCTATGATGCATTTTCAGTTTTTATATATGGTGTGAGGAAAGAGTCCAACTTCATTCTTTTGCACACTGATTGACTTTTGAATGTGAAACTAACTTTGCATTCCTGGGATAAATACAACTTGGTCATGGTATACTAGTTTTTAAAATATATTGCTGGATTTAATTTGCTAAATTTTGTTAGGGTTTTTGCATCTATGTTCAGGGATATATTTGCAATCTTTTTTTTCTTATAATGTCTATGTTTTAATTTGTTTTTGCTTTGTTATCTGGATAATTCAAGCCATATAATATGAATTATGAAGGGCTTCCTATTGCTCAATTTTATGAAAATGTTTGTGTAATGTTGGTATTATTTATTCCTTGTGAGTTTTATAGGCTTTACCAGAGAATGTTTCTGAGACTGGAGTTTTCTTTGTAAGCAAATTTTAAACACAAATTCAGTTCCTTTAGGGAAATTTAGATTTAAAAATAATTTTTCTTGAGTGAGTTTTGGTTCTTTGAGTATTTATAGGAATATGTCCATTTTATCTAAATTATTAATTTATTCACATAAATTTGTTTGCAATATTCTCTTCTTACCCTTTTAATGCCTATAGGGTGACTGATGTCAATAACTGGTGTTGTCTGTCTTTTTTTATTGGCCAATCTTGATAGAGGTTTATTAATTTTGTTGATCTTTCTTAAAAACCAGCTTTTTTATACATTGAGTTTGTCTATTGTTTATTTGTCACCTACATGTTAACTTCTGCTTTTATATTTATTATATCCTTCTTTCTTCTAAGTTTAGATCTAATTTGCTCTTTCTTTTTTCCTAGACTCTTAAGTGGAATCTTAGCTCACTGGATTTGGACCCTTCTTCTAACAAAAGCTTTTAAAGCATATATTTCCCTTTAAGTACTACTTTAGCTGCATCTACAAGGTTCAATTTCTTTTCATTTTTATTCAGTTCAAATATTTTCTAATTTCCCTGTGCTTATTTGACTTATGGGTTACTTAGAAGTATGTTGTTTAATTTCCAAATATATCTGGATTTTTCAGATAATTTTGTTATTGAGTTCTACTTTAAATCCACTGTGATCAGAGAACATTCTGTGTATGAGTTCAATATTTTAAGTATATTGAGACTTTTTTATGGATTAGCCTATAGTATATCTTGGTGAATGTTACATGTGTACCTTAAAAAAATGTGCATTCTGCTCTTACTGAGTAGTGAGATAAATATAAATTATGCCAAGTTGACTAATGGTATTTTTATATACTTACTGATTCTTTTTCTATTTGTTATATCAGTTTCTGCAAGAGGAAGTTTCCAAATATAATTGTGGATTTGTTTATTCCTCTTTTCAGTTTTATCAGTTTTTGATTAATGTATATTGAAGCTCTGTTATTGAGTGCTTTCATATTTAGGATTGTTATGTCTTCTGGATGAACTAACCCCTTTATCATAATGAAATGCCCTTTGTATTCCTGAGTATAGCTTGTTCTGAAATCTACTTTATGTGATATCATTATAAATACTCCAGCTTTCTTATATTTAGTATTTGCATGGTATGCCTTATTCTATCCTATTACTTTTAACTAATCTGTGTCTTTATATTTAAAGTAGATTTTTAAAGATAATATATACTTGGTTTAATTATTGTGCTTGGATCATTTACATTTAATGTAATTAGTAATCACAATAATTTAATTAAAATATCTCTATGGTATGATATAAGGCTATCACATTAATATTTGTTTTCTATTTTTTGCATCTGCTCTTTCTTTTCCCCTCTTTCTCTGCATTCTTTTGTGTTGAGTAATTTTAATGATTTTATTTCATATTAGTTACTTCTTTGTTTCTTTTCTTAGTAATTGCTCTTAGATTTATAGTATATACTTTTAAAGTTATCATAATGTACTTTCAAATATTATGCTCCTTAGTGTTTAATTCAAGAATCCTACAGTATACTTCCATGTACTCCCTCCCATTCTTTGTGCTAGTTTTGCATTTTACTCCTACATATTTTATAAATACCACAATATATTGCTATTATTTTTGCTATAAAGTTAATTATCTTTTAAAAGCAATAAAAATTTTAAAAAAGTATTTTATATTTACCCTCATATTTATAGACATTCCTTGGAGATATTGTGGGTTTGGTTCCAGACCACTGCAATAAAGCGAATATTGCAATAACACGAATCACATGAATTGTTTTGTTTCCCAGTGCCTATAAAATTTCTGTTTACACTATACTGTAGTCTAGTAAGTGTGCAATAGCACTATGTCTGAAAACAATATACATACATTAATTTAAAAATATTTTGTTGCTAAAAATTGCTAACCATCAGATGAGCCTACAGTGAGTTGTAATAGTAACATCAAAGATCACTGATCACAGATCAGCGTAACAAATATAATAATAATGAAAACATTTGAAATATTGCTAAAATTACTAAATTGTGACACAGAGACACAAAATGAGCAAACTGGAAAATTGGCACTGATAGATTTGCTTGTTGCAGGGTAGCTAGAAACCTTCAATTTGTAAAAATTCACTATCTGCAAAGTGCAGTAAAGCAAAGCACAATAAAACAAAGGGTGCCTGTATCATTTTAATGATATTCATTTATTTGTGTGTATTCAACTTTCTAACTGGTCTCATTTTCCTTCTGCTTAAAGAACTTTTAAAACTTTTCTTGTAATGCATAATTGCTGGTGATGAATTCTCTCAATTGTTGTTTGTCTGAAAAAGTCTTCATTTACCTTCATTTTTTTTGAATATTTTTTCTGCACAAATAGACAGTTTCTTCTTTTTTTTAATATCTTTATTGGAGTATAATTGCTTTACAAGACTGTGTTAGTTTCTGCTTTATAACAAAGTGAATCAGTTATACATATACATATGTCCCCATATCTCTTCCCTCTTGCATCTCCCTCCCTCCCACCCTCCCAATCCCACCCCTCTAGGTGGTCACAAAGCACCAAGCTGATGTCCCTGTGCTATGCGGCTGCTTCCCACTAGCTATCTATTTTACATTTGGTAGTGTATATATGTCCATGACACTCTCTCACTTTGTCCCAGCTTACCCTTCCCCCGCCCCATATCCTCAAGTTCATTCTCTAGCAGGTCTGTGTCTTTATTCACTTCTTGCCCCTAGGTTCTTCATGACCTTTTTTTTTTTTTTTAAGATTCCATATATATGTGTTAGCATACAGTATTTGTTTTTCTCTTTCTGACTTACTTCACTCTGTATGACAGACTCTAGGTCCATCCACCTCACTACAAGTAGCTCAATTTCGTTTCTTTTTATGGCTGAGTAATATTCCATTGTATATATGTGCCACATCTTCTTTATCCATTCATCTGTTGATGGACACTTAGGTTGCTTCTGTGTCCTGGCAATGGAAAATAGAGCTGCAATGAACATTTTGGTACATGACCCTTTTTGAATTATAGTTTTCTAAGGGTATATGCGCAGTAGTGGGATTGCTGGGTCGTAGGTAGTTCTATTTTTAGTTTTTTAAGTCACCTCCATACTGTTCTCCATAGTGACTGTATCAATTTACATTCCCACCAACAGTGCAAGAGGGTTTCCTTTTCTCCACACCCTCTCCAGCGTTTATTGTTTGTAGATTTTTTGATGATGGCCATTCTGACTGGTGTGAGGTGATACCTCATTATAGTTTTGATTTGCATTTCTCTAATGATTAGTGATGTTGAGCACCCTCTCATGTGTTTGTTGGCAATCTGTATATCTTCTTTGGAGAAATGTCTATTTAGGTCTTCTGCCCATTTTTGGATTGGGTTGTTTGTTTTTTTGATATTGAGCTGCATGAGCTGCTTGTAAATTTTGGAGATTAATCCTTTGTCTGTTGCTTCATTTGCAAATATTTTCTTCCATTCTAAGGGTTGTCTTTTTGTCTTGTTTATAGTTTCCTTTGCTGTGCGAAAGCTTTTAAGTTTCATTAGGTCCTACTTGTTTATTTTTGTTTTTATTTCCATTTCTCTAAGAGGTGGATCAAAAGGATTTGCTGTGATTTATGTCATAGAGTGTTCTGTCTATATTTTCCTCTAAGAGTTTGATACTGTCTGGCCTTACATTTAGGTCTTTAATCCATTTTGAGTTTATTTTTGTGTATGGTGTTAGGAAGTGTTCTAATTTCATTCTTTTACATGTAGCTGTCCAGTTTTCCCAACACCTCTTATTGAAGAGGCTGTCTTTTCTCCACTGTATATTCTTGCCTCTTTATTAAAGATAAGGTGACCATATGTGCGTGGGTTTATCTCTGGACTTTCTATCCTTTTCCATTGATCTATATTTCTGTTTTTGTGCCCGTGCCATACTGTCTTGATTGCTGTAGCTTTGTAGTATAGTCTGAGTCCAGGAGCCTGATTCCTCCAGCTCCATTTATCTTTCTCAACATTGCTTTGGCTGTTTGGGGTCCTTTGTGTTTGCACACAAATTGTGAAATATTTTGTTCTAGTTCTGTGAAAAATGCCAGTGGTAGTTTGATAGGGATTGCATTGAATCTGTAGATTGCTTTGAGTAGTATAGTCATTTTCACAATGTTGATTCTTCCAATCCAAGAACATAGTATATCTCTCCATCTATTTGTATCACCTTTAATTTCTTTCATCAATGTCTTATAATTTTCTGTATACAGGTCTTTTGTCTCCTTAGGTAGGTTTATTCCTAGGTATTTTATTCTTTTTGTTGCAATGGTAAATGGAAGTGTTTTCTTAATTTCACTTTCAGATTTTTCATCATTAGTGTATAGGAATGCAAGAGATTTCTGTGCATTAATTTTTTATCCTGCTACTTTACCAAATTCATTGATTAGCTCTAGTAGTTTTCTGGTAGCATGTTCAGGATTCTCTATGTATAATATCATGTCATCTGCAAACAGTGACAGCTTTACTTCTTCTTTTCCAATTTGGATTCCTTTTATTTCTTTATCTTCTCTGATTGCTGTGGCTAAAAATTCCAAAACTGTGTTGAATAATGGTGGTGAGAGTGGGCAACCTTATCTTGTTTCTGATCTTAGTGGAAATGGTTTCAGTTTTTCACCATTGAGGACGATGTTGGCTGTGGGTTTGTCATATATGGCCTTTATTATGTTGAGGAAAGTTCCCTCTATGCCTACTTTCTGGAGGATTTTTATCATAAATGGGTGTCGAATTTTGTTGACACTTTCTCTGCATGTATTGAGATGATCATATGATTTTTATCCTTCAATTTGTTAATATGGTTTGTCACATTGATTTGCGTATATTGAAGGATCCTTGCAATCCTGGGATTAACCCCACTTGATCTTGGTGTATGATCCTTTTAATGTGCTATTGGATTCTGTTTGCTCGTATTTTGTTGAGGATTTTTGCATCTATGTTCATCAGTGATATTGGCCTGTAGTTTTCTTTCTTTGTGACATCCTTGTCTGGTTTTGGTATCAGGGTGATGGTGGCCTCGTAGAATGAGTTTGGGAATGTTCCTCCCTCTGCTATATTTTGGAAGAGTTTGAGAAGGATAGGTGTTGGCTCTTTTCATAGAATTCACCTGTGAAGCCATGTGGTCTGGGGCTTTTGTTCGTTGGAAGATTTTTAATCACAGTTTCAATTTCAGTGCTTGTGTTTGGTCTGTTCATATTTTCTCTTTCTTCCTGGTTCAATCTCGGAAGGTTGTGCATTCTAAGAAGTTGTCCATTTCTTCCAGGTTGACAGTTTCTTCTTTCAGGGATATTTTAAAATATCCCTCCATAGTCTTCTGGATTTTTTAGTTTCTAATGAGAAGTCTTTCATTCTTATCTTTTTTCCTCTGTATTTATTATGCCCCTTTTCTCTGGCTTTTAAATTTTTTCTTTTTATCAGTTTTTCCAGAATTATATTATATTGTGTCTTGGTATAGTTTTCTTTTGGTTTATTCTGCTTGAGGTTTGTTGAATTTCTTATATTTGTTGAGTCACCAAGGCTCTTTTAGTTTTCTTTTAGCTTTCTCTCTCTTTTTGCTTTAATTTGAATAGTTTTGATTAGCATGTTTTCCTGTTCACCAATCTTTTCTACTACAGTGTCTAATATGCTCTTCGTCCTATCTAGTGACTATTTGATATCAGAACTTGTATTTTTCATTTTTAGAACTTGATTCCTTTTTAAAATCTCTTCTTTTAAAAAAATTATCTTCTTACAATGTTTATGTTTTCCTTTCAATAATTGGACAATAGTTATAGTGGCTCTTTTAATGTTCTTATCTGTAAATTCCAATATTTCTCTTATTTCTGTTTCCATTTGCTGGTCTTATGGTTATTGGCCATATTTCCTACTTAGCATACCTAGTAATTTCAATTGTGTGTTAGACATTTTGAATGTTACATTGTTGAGTGTTTAGATTTTGTTTTCTTTAAAGAATGTTGGATTTTGTTTTGGCAGACAATTAAGTTAATTTTGGTTCAGTTTGACCCTTTAAAGAATTGTTTTTAAAATTTTAAATGTATATCTGGAGTAGTCTTTTCCAAGCATTCTTTAACCTTATTCTTAAAGCACGACTCACTGGATTTTCCAGTAAATTTTTGAGTGATCAGCAAGGACTTTCTATGCTGGCTGGTGAGAACTTGGATGGCTTCCAGTTCTTCGTGAGTTCTGAATTGTTCAGCTTACAGCTTTCCAGTCACTCTCTTCCTGGTCTGTGGAATTTTACCCTACTCATGCTTGTCTGAGTATTTAGTAAACTTTCAAGTATCCCTCAGTACTCTTTGTATATATAGTTTCCTGTTTCTGAAACTCTGTCTCATAAATTCCATCAGCAAAAGCCTCTCCAAACTCTGATTTCTGTTACCTCAAGTCAGTGACACCACTGGACTCTGGCTGGGTCTCCTTCCCTGCCCCAAGGTATGGAATGTGTCTCCAGGATAAAAGGTAAGGTAATATTGTATACCTCATCTGTTTTCTTTCTCTCAGGGATGACAGTCCTGAGCTACCTATTGTCCAATATCTGAAAATAATTGTTTTGTATATGTTATCTGTTTTTTAAGTTGTTAATGGAAGACGGGTAAATTTGGTCCCTGTATCTTCATCACAGCCAGAAGTAAGTCCACGCTACAAATATTTATTCATGATCCTACACAAACGGTTGCCATCTTTTTTTTTTTAAGGTTGCCATCTTGAATGCAATTCTATTTGAAGATATACTCTGATATTTTGTGTTCTTTTTTATTCATTCTTCTATAATTTAAAATATAAACAATGGATATTGCAAAGAAATTTGGAAGAACTGCACTACATTGTTTATAATTGTGAAATTGTCTGTCCCACAATGGCTTCTGTGCCTATTTTCCTTTTCCCACACATCCACTCCGAATAGAGCTCATATGACTTTCTGATACAGTATTTAGGCTCTGAAATGACTCTCAGACCTTTCTCAGGGGAAATTTCTAAGCACCTGATAGCTGGAGTTCTAATAATGGCCATTCATGTCTTGCTTCCTACATTTCCTAGGAATAGAGGTTATTTGAAGTTGCGGCATCTCTAACTCATTATTATATATGTTTTATACTTGCACATACAGGAGAACATATTAAAAGTACAATTAATGTGGAAATTTATGCCATCTGAATTATAATAAGCTATGAATTTCTTACAAAACTTTCTACAGTTTAGTGCTTAAAATGTCTTATAAATGTATAGACTTTGTGGCTGGGCTGTATGTCTCTCAAAAGTGTTAAGAAAGGGAAAATCTTAAATCCTGGCTTGATTCCTTAATTTAACAACATGAGACAATTCTCATACTATATTTCTCCTAATGTGTTGTTTTCATTTCTAAAATCTAGGGTTGTTTTTTCCTTTTGAAGTTGATGTTTTTGTTGGTGATTTCAAAAAAATCCCCCATTAAGAAGGATCTGAATCTTATCTTTTAGATCTCAGTGAGAAATACAGTACATATTGCCTAAGCCATATATATATATATATAGATAGATAGATAGATAGATAGATAGATAGATAGATATAGATATAGATATACACACACACACACATATATTTAAGGGCTATGTAAGATTTTTATAACTTATAAAATTTTATGACTCCACGCTCAACAGAAAGCAAGTAATTATTTAGCCATGCTGGGTGGGACTTCAGGTTAATGGTAAACAGAAAGGAGATGTTGAAAGATTTCATATCCAAAGGTAGAAGAAGAGAAGTATACAGAGATACATCATACATGCAGAAATTGTGTACAGAGACAAAACATGTAAAGTACAACACTTACATAGTAAGCCACCTCCTAAGTAGTAGCCATTGGTATTATTGTTATTCAGCCAGTGTTCTGAAACTAATTTTATTTGCTTTGTGTAGTTACACTGGCTTGAATTCACACTATCTTCCTCCTCCTATTCCCTAGGACACTGCTTTCCAGAACTTTACTTATTGTTCCTAAAAGTTAGTGAACGCTTGTCTTCCTAGGCTTCAGCACTGTATATCAAGAAACAGAAAACCAGGTATTCTACTGGAAATTTATATAGCTCTGCTGGTGTGCATTTAAACATAAAGTTTACTTCTGTAAGCTCCCCTGCCCCCCGCCCATGCCACAGCATGCTGCCATGTCTTGAGAACCTGTCCTAAGAAGTCCCTGGCTTGGAGGGGCATCACTGAAACCCACAAATTTACAGTTGTTATAAATTGCCAGATGATAGTGCTTTGTTACATTGCTTTGTAAAATTAAACATTCAGGTTTATGCACAGGTTATATTATGCTTCAGAAAATAAAACATCACAGGTAAAGGGTTTTTTTTTGGTCGTTGTTTTTGTTTTGTAATATTGTTATTTTATGTATAGCAGTGGTTTTCAAAGTGTGACCTGGCATCAGGAGCATCTGCATCATCTGGGAACTAGTTACAAATAAAAATTCTCAGACCCTGCACTCTGTTTCAGGCAATTTTGATGTATGCTAAAGTTTGACAGCTGCTGGTGTGGCGAACCCTGGAAAGGCTCCTATAGCAGACTTAATTTATTGTAAGCCACATCATATGAGGTATGAAGAAGTAATCAGTCATACCCCCAGCTACTGTTGCCTAGGAGATGTTTAATGGTGTAACACGGGAAGTGCCACGCTGCTGAGCAAATGTCAGACTCCGAGAAGGAAGAGCCTTTCTGCCAAAATCCCTTCTAGAACACCTCCTTTCACAGCCCTAGCAGCCCAAGGGAGAGGATTAAGACATCAGAACCACGGAAGGTACTAATGTAGGGCCCTTGGGCTGATCTGCAGCCTTGAGGCACCTTTAGCTAGTTAAGAGGGAAAACCCCAGGGCTCAAAAGCTGTCCTGAAGCAGAAGTATCAAAAGACCGAATTTAACAATCTGGACATGAAGCCAGAAACTCATATCCCTGTGTAGACCAGACTGTAGGGAAACCCAAGGACGTCTTGGCAAAGAGACTGCATTCTTAGCTGCACTGGGAAAGGAGGGCCATGACCTTGTTAGTGTGGAGGACCTAGAAGCTGACATGCCTTCTCACTGTGTGCTGATATGGCCTTTTCTCTGTGTGCGGGCCTGGAGAGAGAGAGAAAGCGCTCTGGTGTCGCTTCCTCTTCTTCTAAGGATATGGGTTCTATTGGATTAGGGCCTCACCCTTATGACCTCATTTTACTGTAATTACCTCCCTAATGGACCTATCTCCAAATCCAGAACAGTCCCTATTATCCCATGCCTGGATTATTATCGTGCCTTACTGATCCTCATTCCAGACTCCCTTCACCAGTCCTTCTTGAATATGCAACCAGATTCACCTCAGTAAATTCGCACTTTGAAGGTACAGTCTTAATGAAAAAACCTCAGTGATTCCCAATGACTAGAATTTTGCCAAACTCCTTACTCTGGCATTTGGTTCCCTGGTCCGAGCCTACCTTGTCAGCCAAAATAATGCTATACTCTTCCCCCACACCACACACCTTTTGAATAACCTACTTCATTGTTCTTCAAGCATTCAGTTTGTGTGCCCACCTCTAGGCCTTTGCTCACATTATTCTCTCTGGAATGGCCTCTTTTCCACTTATTCAAATACCGCCCTTTCTTCCAAGTGCCATACTCCTCAGTGACATCTTCTGCATCACTCCACCCACAGTGATCTTTCTCTCTGCGCTTGGGTTATTTTTCCAAAGAAAGTGTTAACACACTTCTCTGGGTGTGTGTCTGTGTTCCTGATAGAACTGTCTGAGAGTGGGTACTGAGGATGTTCCTTCTTTGCGTCCCTCTCAGGACCTGGCACAGTGGTGGGTGCTCAGTCTTCTTATTGCGTGGATTGGTGGATGGATAGATGACAAGACCGATACTCCTTTGGTAAGGTTTTTTGAGAATCTTAAATGTCATCTCCTCTGAGAAAACATCCATAACCTACCCCCTCTCTATCACATCAATGTATTTTGAATCCCTGTACAAGCTTCACCACTACCAGAGAACTGTAGTGTGTGTTTGTCCTTCCAATCCCCCATCGTATTCTAACTCTATAGAAGAGACTGTTTCTGTCTCGTTTCCCAGTGCCCAGTTAGTGTCTGATACATGGTAGCCCCTCAGTTAATATTTGATGGAATGAATGAGTGAATGAATGACATTAGCATCACATAGTGTAATGGAATCTTTTAGAGCTTAGCAAAGTGTGTGTACACATAGAGGAGGACCTGCTTAAAATCCTGAACCTTTTTTTTATTTTATTAGCCATGAAGCATTGAGGAAATGTCACACTAATTTAGAAACAAATGTGCTTTGCTTTATATATTATATAGCTTAAGTCAAATCAGAGTGAATTAATAATTTAAACCCTGACTGAATACCCCCCAAAATTATAGTGCTGTAGAAAAGTATTCATTGAAGCCATGCAGTCTACTATTTTTTTTAGAAAGCCAATGTTTAATCATTTGGCAAACACAAACTTATTTTGCAAGACAAGAATTTGTTTCTAAATCTAGATTTTTACATGGGGAGTTTACTTAAGGGTGGTAGGACCTACATTGACTTCCACTACATATAGGAGAATTTTCAGTCTTCCATTTTCTGTCTTCTTTCTTCCCCTTCCAACCTTACCATCCCCACCTCAGGACACACTGTCTAGTTATCTCATCTGCTCACTGTCTTCTGGATCCACCAAGGTAAATTCTGCCTCTGTGCCTTTGCTCATGCTCTTTCCCTTGCTTGAAAAGTCCTCAACCTCTGGTTGAGGTCCAACTGACATGTCCCCTTCTCCAGCAAGCCTTCCCCAATTGTCATAACTACTAAAAAGAATTGCTGGTACTTGCTCATTTTTGCTCTTATGCCTTGAGTGTCAGCTCATGTATTATGCTCTGTCACTTCTTGTGTGTAAGTCTCATCTCCCTGATTGCTCTAGAAGCTCCTTTGGAGTAAGGCTGTACCTCGTGCTTCATTTGTATATTCTTTTATGCCTGATGCTCTTGTGAAATGTATTCACAAGATTTTTGGAAATGAATATTTCATTTTTCATAGCCTAACTATGTGAGTCCAGGAGAATTCTGAAGATGAGTAACAAGAAGACTCTGGAGGCCCCTCTCCAGGGCTGATGCAGCCTGCCGCTGCGCCCCCCCAGGTCCCCCGCCATGGTGTTCTTGTTAATGGTCAGATCACTTTTGAGTACATGGATTCAGGGCCCAGTGTTCAGTGGATTCCATGTTTGGTGACGTTAACCTAAAAAAGTCAGATGTTGGCTGAATCACCTTCCTGCATCTCTTTTTGCATATTCTACAACTGGCTTGGGAAAACTATCCTGTGGGCCAAACCTTCTCCTAAATTTCACTTGGTCTGTGGTAAAACGTCCAAAAAATGATACATTTACAGTTAAACATACAACTTACAACTTATTTTTACTTCCTTAAAAGAGCTGTAAATCCACTTGGTAGGAATATTTCACCATGAAAATGGTTCCCATGTCTTTTTTTGACTCTCACTTTCTTTTAGCCTCTGTACCTTTGTGTCTCTGTGCCTCTGGTTTTGTATTTCCTTTGTAAATTACAGAGAAATTTGTAAAAGACAGAGAAATTATTTCTGTCTCCATTTATGTCTGATCTTTTTCCTTCTTTAATTTTTTCCATCTTCTACCTTCTGTCTGAAAGAAAAAAAATCAGTGGGAGTCCATAAAAGAAAATATAGTTAGCTAGGGAGTTCCCTGGTGGTCCAGTGGTTGACTCCATGCTCTCAATGCAGGGGGCCCGGGTTCCATCCCTGGTCAGGGAACTAGATCCTGCATGCATGCCACAACTAAGAGCCCACATGACGTAACTAATTGTCCCACACACAGCAACGAAGATTCTGTGTGCCGCAACTATGATCTGGTGCAGCCAAATAAATAAATAAATAATAAATATTTTAAAAAATACTTAGCTAAAATATTTTTGAGGAGAGAATTAAGAAACATGATGCTCATTCATGTACATTATTGGTGTATTTGGTGAAATAGTTTTTTTTAAATTAATTAATTAATCAATTTATTCATTTATTTATTTATTTATTTTTGGCTGTGTTGGGTCTTTGTTGCCGTGCGCGGGCTTTCTCTAGTTGCGGCGAGCGGGGGCTAGTCTTTGTTGTGGTGCGTGGGCTTCTCACTGCGGTGGCTTCTCTTCTTGCGGAGCACGGGCTCTAGGTGCGCGGGCTTCAGTAGTTGTGGCATGTGGGCTCAGTACTTGTGGTTCGCGGGCTCTAGAGCGCAGGTTCAGTAGCTGTGGTGCACGGGCTTAGTTGCTCCGCGACATGTGGGATCTCCCCACACCAGGCCTTGAACCCGTGTCCCCTGCATTGGCAGGCAGATTCTTAACCACTGTGCCACCAGGGAAGTCCCAGTAAAATAGTTTTTCACAAAAAGAAATTTGTCGTTCTTCAACTTCTTTTCTATATCACTTTACATTCACTTATGAACCTCAAAAGATAGACATGCATTTCCCATAGTTGTAATCAATCTACATATACTATATATAAATATTTAATCCATACACATTTAAATAGCGGTATTCTGACTGCTAGTGTAATTTGTTGAGCTATTCCCTAAGTGTTTGGTTTAGATTATCTCCATTTTCATTATTGTAAATAGTGTTGCAACATCTTTGTATAAGTTATTGTTTTATTCTTTTGACTTTTTCTGATGTATATTGCCAAAAAGAGGATTATCAGGTCAAGGCATTCACGGTTTTAAAAACCAAAAACATAGAACATAACCCTCTACTCAATAAAGAAAAAACCCAAACCCCTTCCATTTTGAGGTATAACAGTTAAGAGAAGAGAAAGACAGAAAAGGAAGCAATGAGAAAAAATCATTCATTCATTCAACAAATATTTCAGCATGTACTGTATGCCAGGCACTAGGAATTTGGTCCATCAGTGAATAGGAAACCAAAAAATCCCTGCCGTAGTGAAGGCTACTCTCTAGTGGGGGAAGATAGAAAATGAACATAATAATAAATGAGCTAATTATATAATAAATTGGAAAGTGATAAGTGCTATGGAATAAGAAAAACAGAGCTGGGGGTGGAAATCAGGAGTGGTGGGGGGACAGTGGAGGGATAAATAAGAGTTACTCAGATGCTCAGAAGGCAGCATCTGAGTGAGGAAGGTAGCCCTGTCCTTTTTGACAGCGTAATTGGCAGAGGGAAGGGTTCCTGGCTAATATTGTTAGGTGTCTTGGGGAAAGAGCAAAGAGGTCAATGTGGCTGGAGAAGAGAGAGTGCTGGTGAGAGGGGAGAGAGCTGAGAAAGGCCGGGCAGGGGCCACGTCAGGTAGGATTTTGTAGGCTCTTGTAAGGACTTCAGCTTCTATTCTAGTCCCCCAAAGGAGGCTGTGGAGAGGCTGCACTGGACTCACCTTCTTTGGACCTGCCCTTGACGCCGGCCTCCAAGTCTCTGGGATGGGATCAGGAAGCTGCTGTGTTTCTGGCCAATTCCTCAGGGTGATTCTGATGAGCAGTTAGGTTGAGGACTACTCTTTCAGGTCAAAAATTCCACTGTTCTAAATTTAAAATAATTTAATAAAAGAAAGGAAAAAATTCACAGCATCCCCAAATGTTGGTGATTTAGAGACGTTGAAGATGATGTAGGAAATTGAGGCCCAGAGGTTAAGTGACTTGCTGGAGGTTACACAGCTACAAGAAGCAGCACAAGGTTCAAGTTCGCCCTTCTCACAGAGTTCAGTGAACCTTCCACTGTGCCAGGCTACCTAATAAACTGTATCGTTTCACTTATCAGGTGGTTAGACTTCCAGTAAGCTCCACCATTAGGAATAAAGTTTGAATTCAGAGTTCTGTAAGATTGATTGGTTGATTAAATGTTTGATTACCTAAAGATTAATCTGAAAGCTGCAATTGTTTTAACCTTTATGGTTAAGAATCACTCAAAATGTATTAGTCACATTTTATTCTTCTTTAGAGGAATTCTGGAAGGGTTATACCAATTTAGAATGGGAAGGGACCTTAATTGTTCAGGGTCTTGCAGTGATTCTGGGTCATAATTCTGAAATCAGCTCTTGTTTGACATCAGTATAAAACATACAAGCCGTTCAGCTGACCCTGGACATTTCTGAGGTTTAGAAGAAATTTCTGATTTACTTTGCTGTTTGATTTCTTTCTTGGACATTGGCTGTAGCTAAATTTTCTTAACTCAAATTTTTTTATAATGTTGGTTTTTCTGGCCTTATTCTGTAACTTGAGCCTAAATTTTATCTGCAGTGTCTGAACTTGTAGACTTTGTGGTTATTGTGGAATGCACTGAAATTGTGACATGGGAATTGGTCCAGAAATCACTTACAGGAGCAAGAACTCAGGCCTCAGAGCTTAGCTAGGGAACGATTTCAGTTAAACCATTTTTCCTCCGCTTGCACGCTTCTGCATGTTTCAGTGACCAGATTTGTGCCAGCGATGGGGGCAGGTTACACATTCCCACTGAGAACACTTGGTGGAGATTATAGGGATACATTATTTTTTTCCTTTCACTAAGCCAGAATTGGCAGTGGAAGCTAGGTCTGAGAAAGATACTGAAGCTATTGGCTGCTCTGGGAATGGGAGGAAGAATTTATAGCTAGTGCATTTCCCCCATTCCCTCTTCTGCTCCTGCAAAAACTCATATTCAGTGAAAGGCTCCGGTCCCAACCCAATAAGTAATGGTCAGTTAACATACTAAAGAGCTCAGTCCTGTTCAATAGCCACCTAGGGGTTATTTACTTCTCTCAAGTCTTAATCTTTTTTTTTTTTTAATTTTGCTTCTAATTTTTTTTTTTTTCCCCTAAATTTGCTTCTGGGTGACTTGTCCCTTCATGACTCAGCTCCTAATGTTCTCCACCAGAAGATTGGTTGTAATTTCTGTTTTATCATAATCTTCTTGCCTTCAAAGCCTCAGTGAGTGACTGGCCCTTTTCTCTTCTCTGGGAGCTTTCATCATAGTAACCACATTCCTAGAAAAAACTCTGAAGAAGTAGACATATGGCCTGAGAATTAGCATGGCTCTAGATGTCAAAAAAGGCTGACATTGACTGGTAGCTCTGTGAAGGATAATGACTGAAATGGGAGTATATGAGAGAATCATAGAGAAACTTTAGGAACCAGTAACTCCTGACCTAACATTGCATCAGGGAGACTAGTGCTTTTGTAATTTAACTCTAATGATGTTTGCCCAGATTCTGAATGGTCCCTTGGAAGTAGAGCAGATGTCAGCCATCAGCCTTAGGCCTATTTCAAATGGACGACTGTCCCTATATCTCAGTCTTGACCATTTAATGTGGTATTCTTACAGGCATGGATAGGGACAAGGGAGCATGGAAGGGAACTGTGGTGGAAGCCACGATGCCAGGAAAGAAGGACTTATTCCTTCAGCTGGAGGAGTGCTGCCAGCAGATCGCCCTCTGCACAGCTGTCAGTCTCATAAGGGAATCGCCTCAGCTGGAGAGAGCCACCTGGCCCAAGGCTACTGTGGTGGCCTGCAAGTAACTGCTGATCCATGTAAGAGTATAAAGGCCTATCCTAGACCCAATTCAGGACAGCTCTGATGCATCATCCCGTTTCAGAATTTTCCCTGCAGGGTTGCCTGAGGCTTTTAGTGAGGCTGTAGTCTAGCTCAGTTTCTCCCTGCTCAATCTCCACTGCCCCCTCCTACTTCCCTCCCTCCCTCCTTTCCTTCCAGATGTTGATTAGGGTCCTAGAGTATTTACTCATAAACCTTATGCCTGCTAAACACCATTTCAGGATCTGCTTCTTGGGAAACCCAACCTGCACAGAAATTTTATGAGCAATTTGCCTGTCCATTAGAAAATATAGACTTTCTCTACATTAACTAGAGATACACTTTTTCATGTCATCAAATATATATATTTTTAAAGAGACCAAAAGTTGGAAAGTTCTAGGGTTAAACTGAGACGAGAAACAGAAGTAGAAGACTTAGGTTAGCTTAGGTTAGTTAGCTTAGGTTAGTTAGGTTAGTTCTTTCTCCTCTGTATATCTGAATTTGAGATTTGCTTCTCTATGAAGGTTAGAAGCTGTAAGATAAAGTCTTGATCCAGTCATTCCCAAATTTGATGTTAGGGGGAGAGAAAGGGAGGGAGGAACCAAAAAAATTATTTTAAATGGGATACTTCTTTGTGCTTTGCATCAGGACTCTGTGTTCTTGCCTTTAACCTTATAAGCAACTCTACTGTTGAGTCCTTCCTTGGACTGTCCATGCGATGCTGTGGCAGCAGGCAGGATCCACTCAAAAAACCAATGAATAAATGAGCAGTGGTGCCTCGAAGCGCTAACCCAGATTGCACAGCGGAGACGATGATAAGCAGCCTTCTTCTGAAGGTATTCTTGCTCCCCTCGTGTGAAGCTGTGTAGCCTCACTCAGGGGAGTGAGGGGAGGCAGTTTTGACAGCCCAGCCTGGGGTGTCAGGCAGAGCAGTGGACAACGGGAGGCTGGATGGAGTAGAAGCCAGGGTGAAAATTTAGTGACACCCAAGGAAGAGGTGAAAACTCTGGAGGAGAAATCCAAGAACCACGCGAACAGCTTCTTTCTGTTCTTTCTTTGGATCTTAGAATTTGTGTGTTCAAGTGCTTGGTCCTCTGCAGGGCCTCTCGTCCCTTGGCTTGACCTCCAGATGATGAGTAGACATGGAATGGACTTCGTTTGAAGACTGGGTCGCCAGCCATCCAGCTCAGCCTTCAGAGTGCGTGGGGAAGCGGGGGACTATGGAGGCATGAATTCTCTCCTTAATGCTCTGAGTGTGCTGGGAGGCGAGCAAGTCAGATGGGTGGGCATGGTCTGGAGGGTCCCTACAGAGCATCGTGGTGTTTTACTGGGATGTTGCAACGTGTTCGTGAAAGGCCAGAAGCTTGTTGCGGGGCTCCCCAGGCTACACCGCCCTTCGGGGCCGGCCCGGGGTGTGTGCCGTGAGGGGAAGAGGGGCTGGGGAACCGGGGGGCGGCCCCGGGACGGGTGCAGGAGGCATGAGGCCTCTGGACAGCGGAGGAGGGGAGGGCGCCGAGGCGTGGTGCACGCTGCCGCGCCCTGGGGCCCCGGGGGCCGAGCCGGGCGGCGGGCACTCTCTGCTCAGCCCTGGAGAGCGCGGAGAGCGGCGGGCGGGGCCGAGGGGCGCAGCGGGGCCCGAGTGGCGGCGGCTGCGGAGTGAGGGCGCCGCAGAGGAAGGCGGGCGGGAGGGAAGGAGGGAGGGAGACGCGCGCGCGGACCGAAAGTAGGGAAAGAGGTTCAGGCGGGCGGGCGGGCGGTGCTCTGGCCCAGGGGCCGCGGGAGCCCGGCGAGGTCGAGCTGGGCGGCGGCGCGGGCCGAGGGCGGAGGGGAGGGCGGAGGCGCAGCGAGCTCGTTTGGGGCGCCGCGGCGGGGAGGGTGGCGGCCACCCGTGCGCGCAGGGCGCTGTGTGTGCGCGCTCTCCCGCTCGGGGAGGAAGATGGCCCAGAAGGGAAAGTTGGGGTGACGCGCGCAGCCCCAGGAGGCTCGGCGAGGGGTGCCGCGGCGAGCCCGACGGAGCGGCGGCCAGACAGGCCGGGGGGCGAGCGGTCCGGGCGCCGCCGCCAAGGCGCCCGCCCCCTCACTGCAGGTGGCCGCCGCGGCGCTGGGGCCCGGCGGCCGGGGGAGCGGGCGGGCGCTCGAGGGACCCCGGCCGAGGGATGGGCTGCGCCCCCAGCATCCACGTCTCGCAGAGCGGCGTGATCTACTGCCGGGACTCGGACGAGTCCAACTCGCCCCGCCAGACCACCAGCGTGTCGCAGGGCCCCGCGGCCCCACTGCACGGCCTCTTCGTCCAGACCGACGCCGCCGACGCCATCCCCCCGAGCCGCGCGTCCTGGCCCCCCGGTGCCGCCCGCGGCCGCAGGGCCCGCGGTGAGCTGGGCAGCGGCAGCAGCGCGGGCTCCACGGCCCCCGCGGCGACCACCTGCAGGGGCCGGAGTCGCCACTGCTGCAGCAGCGCGGAGGCCGAGACCCAGACCAGCTACACCAGCGTCAAGGTAAACGCCGGGCTCCGGCCCGGGCTGGAAGGGGGCCGCCTGCCCCGTCCGGCGGGTAGGGGGCTCCGGCGGAGTTGAGTGGCCGTGACGTGGTTGGTTTGGGGAGGTTGTCACTAAGGAGGAGTTTACTTTTCATTTATGGGGGTGATGAGGGCCCAGGAAATATGAGCATTAAAGACCCCTGGAGGGGTCCAGGGCGCTGGTTCTGGGGCACCGGGTGGAGAAGGGAAGCAGGTGGGCTGGCCCGTTTCTCACTGAGGTGGAGAAGGTTGGGCTGGGTCAACTCAGGAGGAGGGGTGGGCATCATTGAGAGCGTTCGGTGGCGAGTCCCATTGAATGAAATTTGAGCTCCGGGTTGGATTTGCGTGGCTCGTAGGTGAATGGTGCAGACTCGGTGCAACGGTACTATAGTGCCCTCGTGTTCAGGTTTTTACCTGGAGACACCAGCCAGGTTGCATGAAGTCTCAGCCACAGGGACCGAGTGTGGGATTTGTGAATGAATGAGGGTGTTTCTGTTTTCCGGAGGGATGGAGGAAGAGGACCTGAGCGGAACCTGTTGTTTATCACTTCTTTGGGTTGGCTGCGTCTTGGACATAATTGAGAGAATCGGGTCGTGAGTGAGGAGGGTCGGCTGAGCTACAGTGAGGGGAAGTGGTTTCCGTGCAGTGTAGCTGTCTTAAGATGATTCATTCTGCACATACATCTCATCTTTCAGGAGAGTGGAATTTTGAGGAACTAGAAAAAATTAAGTGATTAAAGCAGTCACTACTTATTTCTTAATGCCAGAAGAAAAATGATTATTTTAATAGTGCCTTCCTGTGTGTTCTCAAAATACTATTAAATCCAAGAGGTTTTTCATTGTGTAAATATGGCCACTGGGCCTTTTATCCTTATATAGCAAACAGGACAATGGCACATCCCACAGTACAGAGGAAAAGAAGTATGTCTCTATGACTGTTAATGTGAGGTAGAATCACAGTTTTTACATGGTCAGTAAATTACCAGGAATCGTTCCATTGATTATTTGGTAAAGGCACGATTGTATAGTTAATACTTGAAAAGTTATTCAGCAACTGGAGGCGGCTAGTGTGAGGAGGCTCCTAGTCTTCATTGGATAAAGTCAGCTCTCAGTGGAGGGGTTAAGAGAAGGATGACATGTGCTTACCTCAGTCTGGAAGAGCAAAAGTTTCTTTTAGTGAGCTTACTTTAACAGCATCTGATTTTGTAACATGAAGCTTAACTGATGTTTACTTATAGTTGTAGAGTTTCTCTGGTAATAATCATGTAATATAATATGATAATGTACTCATTATAATACAAATACCATTTATTGAGCACCTACTATGTACCAGGTGTAAGCTTTCTCTTCTAGCTTTTGAATGTTAACTGTGTATTGATAGAATAACCAAGAACTAGAGACCTGGACTCATGACAGTACAACCTACTAATTGAACATTTGTTATAAAGGTATGTGCTGAACACTTTCTTTTGTTAAGTTTCCCCTCCCTCCCACCCCCACCAGTTCACATAAAGTTACCACTAGGAGTAATTTCAGGGGATTAAAATGTTATATTTGGTGAAATAATTAAATTGGAATTTTATCAATAAAGACTATCCTTTGCCTTCTTGTTGAAAAGGAAATTTGCAAACATGAAGCAGTAGTTCAGAATGGTGACAACTTATGAACTCTGTGATACTCTTTTTGGTTTGCTTAAGAGAAATTGTGTATTTTTGCCTTTCAGAGTAGCAAGAATCCCAATTTAGTACCTGGCACCTCTAGCTACTCCATGTTTGTTCAGTGAAAGAAAGAATAATGAATGAACTCATTCTCTATGTTTTAGTACTTCTCTCAAGAGGCTACTTAGAGACCAAATGAAATAAAAACTGGAGGGAAAATAAGTCCCAATTATTAGCAGCTAGTATGAAGTTGTATAAATATCATTGCTACTTGGCTGAAGTGTTAAAAGGCTTGACCTGGGTACGAATTTAACGTACTTTGCTTTATCAACCAGATTACCAAATAAGAGCTTATTTCATTCCAACCCACTGCTGGAAATGTTGGACTAAAACTGCTGGTTCAGTTTATTCAACACTAATTTGCATGTGTAGAGCTCAGAAACTATAGATTTGAGACCAGAATTCTTATTTATACAAACCACACAGAATTATTATCACAGAATTATTTTAATGTATTTAATAGTATCCTTTTAGGACGTGTGACTCAGTGTTATAGTATCTTTTTCGGTTTTCACATGTTCCATGTTCTTTTGTGGATAAGGTAATTTTATAAAGACATTACTTTCATTTCTTTTTAGAAGAATTGTTCTACCTTAAGAGTTTGAGATAGTTGCTAGTCATGCCCCGCCCCCCCCCACACCCTCCCTTTTCCAAAATGCTCAGGTGGAAAAGTAAAGTCTTTGCCATTTGGTCTTGTTTACAGTGGTGATGGGGTTGTAATAGATTTTTTAAAACTTTCTCTTTGTACATCAATTATAAACCATATCTTCATTATCTCCTTTGTCTCTGGTGTTCCCCAGAGTGCAGAAATGTGTACTTGGTTTCTCTCTCTGTTTTCTTGCAAGAATTCATCTCATTAGGCTTTTAGAATGATGAAGCATTATGATGTCAAACATGATGTCCACAGGAACCTTCCTGAATACCTAATTTACAAAAAAAAAGATAAACATTAATAATTCATGTGCAGTACAGTGATATCATGTGGATTTCCATTTCTGGTAAGAAGTTAGATTTGTCTTCCAGTTGCTGTAAAAAATGCAGGTTCCTAGCAATTTGTCTTCCTCTTGTTTGCCTTTTTAAAAATAGTAACTCCAACAGGAGAATCCTGCAGAATGCTCACTCCTGATATTGTGCCAGTTTTGTAATTCTTGTTCAGAAATCCTCAGAGGAGATGGTTGAACCTCTCCCCGGGAAAATCTGGGGATTCTTACAAGTCTTCTTTTCTCATCCCAGCTGTTGTGGCTGGAGAGGCATCCGGGACTAGGCAGCCAGTTGTAGAAAAGAGTCTTTGTTGACAGTTCAGTCAACTTGCAGCCATCTCTGTGTAGTTTAACTATTTTGTGGATCAGACGCAGGACGTTCTCAGTTTGCAAGTGATTTTGTGCTGGTAGGCAGCCTCACCAGTTCCCCATCTCCTCCATTCATTGTGCTCATTTATTCCCGCAGTCAGTATTTGTACCAGACTCTGTTGTACTAGGGGTTCAGGGAATATCCACGAAGTTTGGTAAGCAAAGCCTAATGAGGATGGTCAATCTATTGCAAAAGGGTGTGCCTAAGCCAGTGATTCATTACTTCTGTAGTATTCTTTCCATGGTTTTCTGAATCAGTGAGGATAATCTCAAGTTGACTATATATAAAGGGAAAATAAATAGATAATTTTCTGACCTTATGGTAAATAATGAATGAGATTTTATTTCGGGGAGGGGCAGAGGTATTTTGGAAAAAAAAATCATTTTTGTTCTCTAAATCAATATCCTCAAGCTTTAGTGTACAACAGAATTACCTGGAAGGCTTGTTAAAGTACAGATTGGTGGGTCCCACTCCCAGAGTTTCTAATTTAGTAGGTCTTGGGTGGGGCCTGAGAATTTGGATTTCTAACGGGCTTCTAGGAGACGCTAGTTTTGCTGATCTGGGGACCACAGTTTGAGAATCACTGCTTTTAAATTAATTAAATTGACTGTCTGTGGGCCAGATGAATTAGGTGTGGCCACCTCCAGCAGAGTATATGGTACCACATTGCATGTATTTGGACTACTAGTCACAGCCCTGCTATCATCTTAGTTTACTTTTGTAATGTGCCACCTGTCATCTCTATCCATGAAGTCTGCCTGGAAGGTTGGCTGGAAAGTCTGTAAGTGGAGAGAGGGCTGGACCACGTAGCCCACTCTTGTTTCTTGAGGTTCAAATTCTCCTCAGGATCTGTTGGGATTTGCAGGTCCCGATGTCTTCCTTTGTCATCACAATCCCTCACATGCCTCTACCCTGCTGGAGCTGTGTCCTGCATGCTGGGAAATTGCAAGCCAAGGGAGGAGCTTAAAACAGGGGCTGATGTGACGCCACAGGCTTATTCAGTTCTCAGCTCTTGGAGTTCTTGCTAGTCGTTTTCACCATGTTTATTTGTTTTAATTTTAGTAAAGCCCTAGTTTATTTTCTGCCATAGCTCATTTCATCACAATTTAGTGCCCTCCCTTTCTTCCAACACATGAACTATAGTCATTGAGCAAATTTTCCTAATTTTCACTGCTTTCTTCAGTAGTCACAATAATTTTTAAGAACTATCAGGTAATTCTTCCTTTGGACTTCGGTAAATCAGTTCTCAAATCAGAAAGTAACACAGCAAGCTGCTACTTTTCAGAGGTGATGCTTTTCTACTGAGTCCCACCCTGGTGGACACAAGGCAGGACTTGGGCTGCAGCAGGACAGGACATGCTGGTGAGGGCCAGACAGCTCCTGTGGTACCAGATTATGATGGGCGAAGGCCAGGAATCAGAATAGGAGGGAGGGAGTGAGCCCTGTAGCACCAGGTGTGAAGACAGAGTCCAGGGTCTGGGAAACCAGCAGGGTTGGAGAGGAGCACGTGAGTACTTAGGGGCCAAGTGGGCAAGTAAAATCGAGAATTCAGGGGCTCAGAAAGATGACAGCTGTTGAACTGGGTTGAGACTTCTGGTTGGGGAAAAAAAAGGGAGATGCTGATGACCAATCAAAGGGCTGTAAGTAAACCCTGCACCTAGGTGAGGCAAGACCAACCAACCAGGCCTTCCTGACACCCGATAAGATGGTATCTGGACAGGAAACAGATTGCATATCCACAAAAGTTTAAGAAAAGTAATCTAATGAAGGGATTGATTCAGATGTGTTGGCAAGATGAAAAGAAATCAGCAAATGATGATGAAGCACCCTAAGACTAGAAAAAGAGGGTGCTGTTACCACCTAAAAGAAGCCACAGGAGGGAATGGTTATGGGAATCTGAGAAACCAAGCCTATAGGACAGGGAAGCCCCCCTAAGCTGCAGTCTTAAGGAAGAATGCAGTGACTGGAGGCCTATGGCCTGGCAGGGTGAGCCAAGGGAGTAAATACCTCCATGCTACTGTTCTCCTTTACAGGAGGTACCATCTTTGTCCAAACACACTTGGAAACCAGAGGGCAAGGGAGCCCATTGATCAAGGTTTTACAGAACAGGAGAGAATATCCTGACCATCCCCCAGAAGGCCCTCTGTAACCAGTGTTAAAAGATGGTCAACATCATTAGAGATACCCTGGGAAGCTCAAATTGAGATGAGTAATTTTGATCATTTTCTAAAATAATGGCATTTTTAAAATAGCCACTAATTTATTGTTTATATTTCCTGTCTGATGACTAATGATGTTAAAGAATGCCTACTTGTTTTGTGTGGAGACCTCCAAGATATTGCTGAAAACATCTCCTCCTCTTTTCAGTTCACTCTCCACCCTGACTCTGCTTAGACATTTTCTTTGTCAGCTTGGGGTGCTATAACAAAATACCATAAACAGGGCAACTTAAACTCCAGACATTTCCTTCTCCCTGTTCTGGAGGCTGGGAAGTCCGAGATTAAGGCGCTTTGTGAGAGCGTTCTTCCTGGCTTCCAGATAGCTATCTCCTTGTTGTGTCCTCACATGGCAGAAAGCAAGCAAGCTCTGTTCTCTCTTCTTCCTCTTAGAAGGACACTAATCCCATCATGGGGACCCCACCCTCATGACCTCATCTAAACCTAATTACCTTCCAAAAGTCCTGCCTCCAAATATTGTCAGGGTTTAGGGCTGCAGCATAGGAATTTTGGAGGACACAAACATTCAGTGTGTAACAGACATGTTTCTATCATTTCCTCTGTTCTTTGCCCACTGACCCCTCTCCCCATGATCTCAGAGCCCAGAGATAGGGGTTGGGGGTGATAGCACTCTTTCTAGGTGAGAAGTTCCTTAAGTAGGAACCTAGCTTAGCCAATTTATTCTATTTTTGCTCAGTTTTTACTTTCTTGCTCTCTACACCTTCTCTCCACAGCCTCAAAACATTAATAAATGAGTTTTACTATGTGTTTATAAGCTGATATTTTCACTCAAGAATATGTATATTTAAAACATTTAAAAATATTCAAATGTGTTCAGGAGTTCATTTTTAAAAATAGATGTTACCTTACTATGTATAAAATAGATAATCAGCAAGGACCGGAACTCTACTCAATATTCTTTAATAACCTATGTGGGAAAAGAATCTGAAAAATAATGGATATATGTATATGTATAGCTGAATCACTTTGCTGTACACCTGGAACTCACACAACATTGTAAATCAACTATATACCAATCTAAAGTAAAAATTAAATTAAAAATTAAAAAAAAATAGGTGTCACCATTATCTTACAGTGGAAGTCTGGATACTTATGTTTTAATGGAAAACACCACTTTTTTTTTTTTGAAAACACCACTTTTTAATAAGTTGCAATATAGATTAGTTTAGATTTGGTTGCTAATAGCTTTTCCCCCATTTTCTCTCTTCTCCCACTGGCAGATAAAAGCCAGGCTTTATTCGGGATTTTGATGCTTTATTCTTTACCATCAACTTTTTTCAGCTTCTCCTTTCTGCTTTCTCAGGGACAGGTCACAGAAAAATAGTTTAGAAGCTTGTGATTGGTTTAATGAAAATCAAGAGATGATTTTGCTTTCAGATAATCCATCACTGACAGAAAAGTTGTCGTGGTTGTCTCATACTTCCAAGGAGATTCCAGTTTTCATGTGTGGTTTGTACATTTTGCCACAAGTTGTGTAGAGTAGATGTAGTAACATTAGCTATTAAAGTCTTGCTATTTGTGGAGTACTTTATATACGTGAGCCACAAATTATCATTCCCATTTTACAGAGGAGGAAAACAAGGCTGCAGAGGTACAATACATTGCTCAAGGTGGGGGCTGAAATTTGAATACAAGGTTGTCTGAATCCAACTCCCAAGTTCTTAACCACTGAGCTTTCTTGCCTTTTACACAGGCCTGAAGGCCCAAGTGTAGCTGGTACTGGAATCAGAGTTATTTAGAATAGAGTGGTGGGACGGGAGGTGGGGAGCAATCAGAGGGCCTTGCGGGTGAGGTTTTTCCTGTTATAGATTCACCGTCACCCTCTCTATTAGCTCACACTGGGGTGTTGTTTTGAGATGAGTGGAGAATGTAAAATGGAGAAAGCTTTGGTAGAACATATTACCCAGGACTTGGCACTTTGTTAAGTACTGTACACATATTAGCTGCTATTAAGCTTGTGGTTGCTATGATTTCTGTTTTGGTAATTAAAATGAAAGTTTGCTTATTTAGATTTAGATATTTTTGAAACACAGAGTTGTTTTTTATTGGAAAATGTATCCCACTTTCAAGTAGATTGATTTGGCCAATGTAGGTGACTAACTGGATTTATATATAGACATGCTACCCTGAAGCTTTGGAAACCGCTGGGTGTGGTCTGAGTCAATTGGATTTCCAAAGGAGATGACACAGTAGCATCTAGCCAGTCAAAGGCCCAAGCTGGCGTTTGGGTTCCTTGACTGTTGGACCTGCATCAGGCTTCTGCCTTGAAAGCTCAGGGCCTTCCTGTTATCTTGGGGTGGTTCCATGTGGAATTCTTCTTTGGTGTAAACATGTAACCTGAAATCTTAGTCTATAATTGGACTTAAAGCCATTTTGGAAAAGCTCTGTTGGTTTTTATGTTGTGGCATTTCAGGTGCTGTCACATGTAGTATATTGTTGGAAAAATGATACACTGTAAATCTAACACCTTTTCCTCTTAGAGAAGGTATAATGATTAGCTACAGGGATCCAGTTGCCTGTGTGAGTCACAAAAAGGAGGGAAGACCCCAAATTTTGGAACTTTTTATAGGAAAACTTCTTAGTAACCTATCACACAGGTTAACATGGATAAAAAGAAAAGTGCCGTTTTTCTGACATCAGATCCATAAATAACATTAAAGCTCTGGACCTGGAAGGTGATGACTTCAGGGTTGATGGGGCTTTTGTCCTCTTCCGAGTTCCTGCTGAGGAAGCTTCAAAAGCAGTGGCCAGATGGAGAGGAAGGTACCAGTTTATGAAGGCCCACAAGTGGTCTTTGGGTCATATGAGGCCTTTTCATTTTCAGCTTAAGAAACTGATTGACAGTCTTGGCCTATAAGCTGGGTGACTGCGAGGAAAGCAAAAGGTGTTCCACTGGGTGATGTTTTAGAAGGATGAGTAGCACTTTGAACTGAGCGGTAGCTGGAGCTGAAAGTTTCTCTTTTCCCCACGATCTGATACAAACTCTGTCTACGATATCTCCTTTGCACAGTTCCCTGGAGAGAGTGGTTCTCAAGACAGTGATGGCCAAATAAAGAGAGAACAGAGCAAAGGATCAGCTTTGTCAGTGGCTGGGCAAGCACAGGTGAAATTGCCTGGTGCGTGCTCTGGGAAGTGGTGGCTTCCCACCAGACAGACAGGGTTGCATGAGGCTTCCTGCCCTCTTCCACCCAAATCTATAAGGCAGGGTCTGCAAAGCCAATTCCGGGACTCCTTACACACTGAACCACCACAGGCCCTCTGTCCCTGTGGTCGGCCTCTCTGCCCATGTACTCCGCCATACGCGGAACCCAGGTGAGCTGCCACCTGGGTGAAAGCCCAGCACTTTTGCCTGCAGTGATCTGGCCCACTAGGACAGTGAGATGTCAGGACTGGCTGACTCTGATCGTGGAGGCTTCCTCTTCATCCCTTTGGGAGGAGCTGGTGAGGGGAAGGGAGCTTTGTCCACTCCCCTCACCTCCCCGGGGGTGGCCATGGCTGGGAGGAGTATTGCAGGCACATTCCCCTCTCCCCTTTGTTGGTTGAGATTTTCAAGAAGGGAAACGGAGGAGGAGCCCAAGACTAGAACCAATTCTGTGTGTCAAAGGTGAGAAAGTTGAATCTGAAAAAAGAATCAGGAAATGCTTTGGGTTAATGTAAAATGTAACGCTCACTCTTATATGCAGATTATATGACAAACATACTTTGTAAAGAATCCAGTTGGTATTGGGAAAGGGTTTTCATATAGAAACAGTGTTATACGTGGCATTTAGGTTTCTAGGTTAGCTCAAAAAAAGTAGTTAGCCCATTATGTGGCTGGAATATATTTACAGTGTTGTGAGAGAAACAAAATTGAACTGGAACTAGCGTTTCGTTTGTATGCATGTCCTTTGGGAGAAGTGGGTTTAATTAGAAGGTGATGAAGCAGATGAGGAAGAACCTGTGCAGTTCCCTCAGGGAGTCGTTATCCTAAGTGATCCTCGGTGTTCTGAGGAGGTGAGGGGCTCAGGTGGTGTTTTTGCCCCACATTGGTGGGAGAGAGCTGGGGTGCGGGGGGCTGTAGTGACTTGACCAGGACCCCGCAGCTAGGGACTCAGAGCTACTGCCAGTACTCTTCATTGTGCTGTTTCACCTCCAAAGGCACTGAATTGTCTCGTTTCTTTTAGGCACTTATTTTCTGTTTCATCTACAAATATTTCAGTCTGTATCTTTAAAATCTAAGAATTCTTTGTTTTAAAAAGTCATAAAACCACTCTACACCAAAAAATTTAATAGCTACTGTCTTAGTTCTGGCTGCTATAACAAAAATCCCTTAGACTGTGTGGCTTATGGACTCAGAAATTTACATCTGGAGGCTGGGAAGTCCAAGGTCAAGGTGCCAGCAGGTTCCGCGTCTGGTGAGGAACTGCTTCCTAGTTCACAGACAGCCATCATCTCATTGTGTCCTCACATGGAGGAAGGGGTGAAGGAGCTCTCTGGGGTCACTTTTATAAGGGCATCTGCCCTCATGATCCAATCACCTCTCAAAGGTCCTACCTCCTAATATCACATTGCGGGTTAGGATTTCAACATATGAACTGGGGAGGGGCACAAACATTCAGTCTACAGCAGCTACTTAATATCAATCACATTTTTCTAATTGTCTCTAATTGTCTTATTATTTTTTTACAATTTGTTGGTAGCCAAATAAGACTCATTCATCCCGATTGGTTGGCTTATTTCTTAAGTCTCTCTTAATCTATAGGTTCCCCATCACTCTCTCTTTTTCCACTTGCGGTTACTTTGTTCAGGACCTTGGGTTGTTTGTCCTGTGGATATTCCCCCAGTCTGCAGTTTGCTTTTTGCATTCCTGTGGCATGTGTCTAACATGTTTCCCTGCCTTCTCTGTTTGTTAGAAACTTGCAGTTATTTTTAGAGTTTTGGTTCAATTATGCTCAATTTTGAGGGGTGGAAGTGGGGCGAGAATACATTTTCGGTGATACCATGTTCTTACAGCAGGAAATACACAATGTTTGCTTTTTTTGTTTCTTGGGTTGTTTGTTTGTTTTGTTTGTTTTCACTGTGCCTGTCTTTTTGCTGTGATGCTAACCAGTATTAACGATCTTTGTTTACATCCATTTATCACTGGGGGTGTCAAATGGTGATATTCCTGTTGCATCCTTTCCTTCACTTATTAGCTGCAACATCTCCAAGAAGAAAAACTTCCCCTCATCAGTTAGTTGGTTTCCCGGGGATACAATTTATATGTGAAAGGCAGGTTAAATGCGTCAATCTTCCCTCTTATTTCCAGTTATCAAAATAATGAGTTGATTCTCTACCATTCTCCTAAGGTAACAAGGATGTTTCACTTGGTCCTCTGTTTGCTTGCTTAGTAACATTATGAATCAGTTGGGCTCACACATATACTTTTTTTAAATTGAAGTATAGTTGATGTACTAATCATATACGTTACAGGTATACAATATAGTGATTCACAAGTTTTAAGGGTTATACTCCATTTATAGTTGTTATAAAATATTGGCCATATTCCCTGTGTTGTACAATATATCCTTGTAGCTTATTTTAACACATATAATTGATGTGTGTCAACCCATTGCAGTTCTTATACTTGGATGCTCAAGTTGTCCATTTTTGGCTGGAGGGAGCTTTTTCAAGTTGGTGAGGCATTTTTCTTTTTTTATAAATTTATTTGATTGATTTATTTTTGGCTGCATTGGGTCTTCGTTGCTGCTTGCACGCTTTCTCTAGTTGCGGTGAGCGGGGGCTACTCTTCATTGCGGGGCGCGGGCTTCTCATTGTGGTGGCTTCTCTTGTTGTGGAGCACGGGCTCTAGGCACGTGGGCTTCAGTAGTTGCAGCACATGGGCTCAGTACTTGTGGCTCGTGGGCTCTAGAGCACAGGCTCAGTAGTTGTGGCGCACAGGCTTAGTTGCTCCGTGGCATGTGGGATCTTCCCGGACCAGGGCTCGAACCCGTGTCCCTTGCATTGGTAGGCAGATTCTCAACCACTGCACCACCAGGGACACCCGAGGCATTTTTCTTGAAGAAATAGTTCCAGCCAAGTTGACTAAGTTATGTTCTTCTTTTATAAACATTCTTTGATGAGGCTTGCTGACCACCTGGAGGTGGAGGCATGACTTGGTATCTGCCTAGCCATCCCTAGTCATACCAAGCCTCAAACATCATGGAGATTTTGAGGGGAGCCATTGCACAAGGCCTGGCTGCAGCTCCTTTCCTAGGCTCCAGCTCCTAATCTTGGTGGCTATAACAAGGCAACCTGGTGTGATGGAAAGATACTCACTGACCCAGGCTTGAGTTCCAACTCTGCCCTACACAAGCTGTGTGGCCTTGGAGATGCTGCCTAACTGTTTGTATGCTGGGAATAATACACTGTCAAAAGGATTGGTACAGCTGTAACAGACGTACGGTCCCTGTAGACCTTCTAGGTTCTCATGAATATGTGTGTGTGAGTCTAAGTCTTTGAAATTCAGAATGTATTTTACACTTAACAGGGCATCTCAATATGGATCAGCACATTTCAAGTGCTTAATGGCCACGTGGCAGCTATTAAAATGGAAGAAGCAAGGAAGAAAGTAAAACTTCACATTAGAGTTCTTTCTTTTCCATTTTCTTTTTTTTTTAATTGAAGTAGAGTTGGCATACAATATTGTATTAGTTTTAGGTGTACAACATAGTGATTCAATATTTATATACATTATGAATTGATCGCCACAATAAGTCTCATAACCATCTGTCACCATACAAAGTTATTACAATATTATTAACTGCATTCCCTGTGCTGTACTTTACATCCCCATGACTTATTTTTTTTTACAACTGGAAGTCCGTACCTTTTAATTCCCTTCACCTATTTCACTCACACGTGAGTTCTAAATCAAAAAATTACAATTTGACATTGTAACTCGACAAGAAGTACAGCACAGTAGTTCACAAGAAGTACACAAGCAGTAGTTGTGCTGGTTATTTGTCTCTTGGGTCTCAGCTCCATTCCTGCTTTTCCATATTTTCCTTTGTATTATGGGGGGCTAGAAGCCTGCAAACTGCATCTTCCAGACTTCTTTGCCAGCTGGTCTACTCTTAGATTCTGCAAGTAGGAGGTACTGGTAGGAAATTGGGATGTGGGAGAAAGGAGGAGACAATAGCAGTGGCTACTTCGCAGTGGCAGTGGTACAACTTTCACAGTGATGGTACCATCATCACTGATGAGTACAAGTATGGGCTTGTGGGTACCAGCCCAGGGTGTTAACAGTTTCTGGTCTCTGGATGTTACCCTTTCATCTTCTGTTTCTCCAGTTTTTATCTCCATCTCCTTTTTGCTCTTCTGTACCTTCCAGCACCTCGTAAACAATTCTCTACACCAATCTCCTTCTACATATGTAGAGGAATTTCCATTTCTCCCACTGGACACTTGGAGTCTCAGGTCAGAGAGAGCTAGGTTATAATCTCTGTGCCACTTACTTTGTTCTGTGGCTTAACTTCTTTAATTTTCAGTTTCTTCCTCTGTCTAAGGAGGATCGTAGAAGTAACTGCCTCACAGAGTTGTATGAATATATTATACACTCACACACACACACACGCACACACACACACACACACACAGACACATGTTGTTAGCTTTGAACATAACTCTCAATACGTCTCTGCAAGACACAGACCAATTTTTGAAGGCTCGTCATTTAACATTTTTTTATTATGGAAAAGTTCAAATATATACAAAAATAGAATAGTATAATGAAACTTCATGCAAACATTACCCAGTTTCAACAGTTATAAAATTAAGGCTATTCTTTTATATATACCACCCACTCTTCCCCCTACTCTGGGATTATTTTAAAGCAAATCTAAAACATCATCTTATTTCAGCCGTAACTATTTCAGCACGTAACTTTGAGTTAAGGACTGTTTGAAAAACAACCATGATACTATTAGCATATATAAAAATTAAGATAATTGCTTGATATCATCAGATACCAAGACAATGCTCAAATTTCCCTAATTAGCTCATAAATGTTTTTGTTTTTAAAAAATGTTGTTTGAATCATGGTTGAAATAAGACCCACCAATTGCAATTGGTTGATATGTTTCTTAAGTATCTTTTAATCTGTAGGTACCCCTTTCTCTTTTTTCCCCTTAAGATTTGTTTGTTGAAGAAATCGGGTCATTTGTCTGGCAGAGTTTCCCATAGTCTGGATTTTGCTGATTACAGTCCTGTGGTATCATGTACCCCATTCTTCTGGACCTATATTCTCTGTATATTGTTAGTTAGATCCAGAGGTATATTGGTTGGTTGGATTCAGGCTTATTTATTCAGACTTCTTTATAGGTAGTGTTGTGTACGTCCGTTAGGAGGCATATAATGTCTGGTTTTCTGTTTTTGTGATGTTTCACGATTGATGCCTAGATCCATTAATTCATTAGCGTTGCAAAAGTCTGTGGTCCATTCTTTCTACAAAGCTTCTGGAATGCTTCTATAAAGAGAAACTCCCCTCATCAACGATTTGCCTATCCTGAGGTACAGTTCATATGGGAAAGATGGGATAAATGCTTGACACTTCTCTTTTACCTAGCAATTTTCAGAATAGTGGTTTGATTCCCTAGCATCCTCCAAAGATAACCAGTGATGTTCTTAGTATTGTTATAAACTTATCAGTTTATAAATGTCAGCTGTGTCCCAGTCAGTTCCAGTTATTGTTCCTACTGATGCTCAACTCCTCTATCTTTGGCAACTGGAAATAGCCATGTTGTCTCCTAGTTATCTCTGATAGGTCGTTTGCCTGATGGTGTGACAGGATATTCCAGTTTCATCATGTTCATTCCCTGCTATGGAGTTAGTCATTTCTCTCAGGACCCTAATTCTTCTTATTGAAAGATGGTACTTAGAGACATGATCTGGGCAGTGGAGTGATCATTGCTAATGGACGGGTCATTGTCTTCTGGCATTTTAAGTGGACATAGACAGAAGATAAATGTTTTTAAAGATAAAATGCATCATGAGTTTATACTAACACTTCCAGTTCAGATTTAGGACCTTTTCTTTAACCTCATCAGTCTTAACATTATTTCGTCTTCCCATAACATAAATCCTGGTTCTTAACAACACCAAGATAATTCCTCATTTGTTGTATCCCACAACACACATGCAACAGTCTCAGAATCATTGCTGAAAACAGTTTAGTATTTTTTCCCAGTAATTTTTTACATTAGAGTATATCCTACTAGGGATGAACAGGCAAATTATTGTGTTTTAAGTCATTTGAATGTTCCTTTTTATGTAGCAATCCTATTAACAGTGGAATGGTGATTAATTCAATACAGTTACATTCATTTGTTTCATTTTACTTTTGATTTGCTCTTTTTAAAAATTTGATTTTTTAATAATAATGTAAATGATTTACCTGTTACAAAGTAAAATCTTTATGATGTGGTATATTCAGAGAAGTTTAGATTTTATCCCTGTCTTCTACATAGTATGCCCTCCATCAAAAAGTAACTGTATTTAAAATGTTTGTGCTTTTTATAATATTGTTTTAATTACATACAACCATGTTTATATCCTCCATTTCTTAGATAAATGGTAGCATACTAACTCACTTTTCTGCATTTTGCTTCTTTCATTTAACAATATATCCTAGAGATCACTCCACCATAATTCATAAAGATGTTCCTCATTCCTTTTTATAGCTGTATAATATTCCATTGTATGGTTGTACAATAGCTTATTCATCCAGTCTGCTATTGATATTTTTTGAATTATTTTTTGCTATTATAACTGTTGCTGAAGAGAATGGTCCTATGCTGATATCTTTTCATATTGTGATATCTTATTTTTAGTGCAATAATGAAATAAATTTTTTTCCAGAAAGGGCTTATTTATCTAATCTGGGACGTTAACTTCTGCCCATGATATAGAGAATTTCTTTGGGCCCTTTAGTTCTCTAGAAATTGTAAAATAGTAATGTAGTTTTTTTTTTTTTTTTTTTGTGGTACGCGGGCCTCTCACTGTTGTGGCCTCTCCCGTTGCGGAGCACAGGCTCTGGACGCGCAGGCTCAGCGTCCATGGCTCACGGGCCCAGCCGCTCCACAGCATGTGGGATCCTCCCGGACCGGGGCACGAACCCGTGTTCCCTGCATCGGCAGGCGGACTCCCAACCACTGCGCCACCAGGAAGCCCGTAATGTAGTTTTTCTCAAGCGTAAAATCTCTAGCAGAGGGTTCTTTGTGAGTAAAACCTGCTATTTTCTGTTTTTACCCCAGCTATAGTTTCGCTTTCATGGAGGTGTGAGATCTTTGAGAAAAATTTAGAGGAGGTTGGTCCTCTCAATGGTAAATGTCTGTTGGATACTGTAATTCCCCTCACCTTTTCATGGCAGCAAAATGGTTTCAGAAGAGTCGCCACTGCCTTTTCACCTTCACTTCTGTCTCTCCACTTACCTTAAAGTTCAGCAGTTACATTATCATTAACCCTGTCAACACCCACAGAATACACCCACAGGAGGCTGAGCATCACTGATTGTTTTAAAGAATTCCCTTGCATCTTCATGAGGACTTAGAACATAATAAATACCTTATCTTAATTTTTAGTCATCAAGACCTAAAATCAAGTTTTTTTTTTCCATTTTAGAAATTGAATGCACAGATGTGTATTCTTTCGTATGTTTAAAAATGTGATTCTCTTTTCTGTGCTAGAATCTCATATCTGATCTACAGATACTTTTACTGAAGTGCTTTCTTATGTTAATATCATTTGTAAATTGATCTTTTTTTTTTCCTTATACAGATATATCCGCTTTATCAGTGAGCAATGCTTAGGGTGGCTCCTGAGTTGTATATGAGTGAATGAGAAAGTGTGATGAAGTTGGGGTGGTGCAGGGGAAGAAAGAGAGAAGCAGGGACACTATCAAGAGAGAGAGCAAACGTGTCAGAATGAGACAGATTTTGGGGGTGCAGATTAGAAACTGAAAGATGGAGAAAGTGATATAAAAAGTGGCTGTGTGCCTGTGCATGTCCAGAAGAGATACTCTTGAAGGTAGAGTAACTTTATTGTGTGTCACGAAAGAAGGAAGACAGAGTTGTTTACCTGCCTCAATTTAGGAGAGAGAAGCAAGGTTGGGTCACGGTTCCTTCTGTGGACCATCAGGTGGTGCTGTCAAACTAGGGCAGCTTGGTGGTCAAACATGCAGAAGGGTTAGGGTAGATTGGTGCAATTCAACAACAGTTCATAAATATTTATTGAGAGTCTAACTGAGCATCAAGCCCCTGTGTTCGATTTAGGATACAAAGATGAATAAGATGATCCCTTCCTTAGGGGAGTTTATATTCTAGTTGGGATGGGGAATGACATACAAACAGGTACAGGCATACCTTGGAGATATCTCAAGTTCAGTTCCACACCACTGAAATAAAGTAACTATTGCAATAAAGCAAGTCACATGAATTTTTTTGTTTCCTAGTACCTATAAAAGTTATGTTTACACTATACTGTAGTCCAGTAAGTGTGCAAAAGCATTATGTCTAAAAAACCAAAACACTTTATTGCTAAAAACATGTTAACCATCAGCTGAGCGTTCAAGTCATAATCACTTTGCGATTATAACATTGACGATCTCTGATCACAGATCACCATAACAAATACAATGTAAAGTTTGAAATAGTGCGAGGATTTACAAAGTGTGACAAGAGACATAAAGTGAACAAATGCACTGATAGACTTGCTCAGTGTAGGGTTGCCACAAACTTTCAATTTGTAAAGAACACAATATCTGCGAAGTACAGTGAAGTGAAGCACAATAAAATGAGGTATGCCTGTATTTATTGCTGTGTAAAAATACCACAGATTAAGTGGCTTAAGATACACAAATTTGTTATTAGTTTCTGTGGGTCAGGAATCCAGGCACAGCTCATCTGTGTCCTCTACTTCAGGGTCTCTTACAAGCCTGTAAGGTGTTGGCTAGGGCTAGGTCTCATCTGAAGGTTTGATTGGCTTACTGACATGGTTGTTGGCAGGATTCAGTTCTTCAATGCGTCTTACACTGAGAGACTCTGTTCCTTGCAGGCTGTTGGCCATAGGCTACCCTCAGTTCCTTGCCACGTGGACCAGTCAGATATGGCAGCATGCTTCATCAAAACCAGCAAGAGAGACCATCTTTTATTTTATTAAATTAATTAATTTATGTATTTGGCTGTACCAGTCTTAGTTGCAGCATGTGAGATCTCTGTTGCCACATGCAGGATCCATGAGCAGGATCTTCAGTTGCGTCATGTGAGATCTTCAGTTGTGTCGTGCAGGATCCTTAGTTGCAGCATGTGAACTCTTAGTTGCAGCACGCAAACTTTTAGTTGCGGCATGTGGGATCTAGTTCCCTGACCAGGGATTGAACCCGGGCCCCCTGCATTGGGAGCACGGAGTCTTAGCCACTGGACCATCAAGGAAGTCCCAAGAGAGACCGTCTTTTAGTAAGATGTCAGTCACAATCTTGTGTATCTTAATTACAGGTGTGATAGCCAGTCATCTCTGGTGTATTCTATTGATTAGAAGCAAGTCGCTAGGCCAGCCCACACTCAAGAGGATGGGATTCAGAGGGGTATGAATACTAGGAGGTGGGAATCGTTGCGGGAGATGTTAGAGTCTGCCTGCCATACAGGTGTTTACTATAGTTTGCTAATGTCTGAGAGAAGTAGGGTTCCGCAGAAGCAAGAGGAAGAGCATCTAACCCTGCCTGGCATGGAAATGGCCTCTCAGATAATGCAAACTTGAGTGTCACCTTGAACGACAAATAAGGATTAACTTGGTGTGTATATGGTAATAGGGAGAGGAGGAGGGAATTTTAAAACAGAAGGAACAGTGTGCACAGACATGGGAGCTGGGTGGGTGAAATAGGATGGTACGTCTGAGGGCTACCATCCAACAGTTTAGTGTAAACTGTGGGTGGAAGACATGCAAAAGAGTCAAATATAAGGCAAGGGCCAGTTTGGGGGTTTCTCCTTTGCCAGGCTAAAAAAATGAGGACTTTATCAAGGGGATCACAGGGAAGGTTTTAAGCAGGGTAGTGACATAGAGTTGTGGTTTCTTGATCTGGGAAGATTGTGGGAGATTGACTTTGATAGCTTTTACAATAATTCAGGCAAGAGATAAAAAGGGCCTGGATTAAAGTAGTGGCAATAGAGTGGAGGGAATACATTTTTATTTTTTAAATTAGGAAGTGATTTGATGTTTGGATAAGGCAAAGGTGGGAGATGGAATAATCTGGAGTGATGCCCAAGTTTTGGCGTAGTTTTGTCAGAACATGCTTGCTGGGGGCAGGGGAGAGAGAAACGGGAAGACAGAAAGGATGGGTGGAAGGAAGAGGTCTATAAAATGTGTTTGTAAATTTATGTAGGTTTGTAGATTTAGTGACTGACTGCAGAGGAGCTTAACTCCAAATATTCTTTACAATGTTGATGTTCTCAATGTAATCAGTGTAACTATGTAAATTTACTTTCTAGTCAAACCATATGCCTCAGTGATAGGAGGTAGAATCAAATACAGAATTCATTTTCCTTGCAAACAGTTTGATAAAAGAAAAGTTGTTGTTAGAATTTTAGTAAGCCTAGACCGCAGGTGGGGCCCCCTGTCCAGTCCTGTCTAGTGCTTGGAACATTGTAAGTACTACTACTTAAAATACTACCACTCCAGAACACTTGGTACAAAGTGTCATGTCACTGACTTTTTCTTCAATTGAGTTACAATTCATATAACATAAAATTCACCACTATAAAGTGTATAATATAGTGGTTTTTTTTTTTTTTTTTTTTTGCGGTACGCGGGCCTCTCACTGTTGTGGCCTCTCCCGTTGCGGAGCACAGGCTCCGGACGCGCAGGCTCAGCAGCCATGGCTCACGGGCCCAGCCGCTCCGCGGCATGTGGGATCTTCCCAGACCGGGGCACGAACCCGTGTCCCCTGCATCGGCAGGCAGACTCTCAACCACTGCGCCACCAGGGAAGCCCAATATAGTGGTTTTTAGTACATTCATTATGTTGTGCAACTATCACCAATGTCTAATTCTAAACTATTTCCATCCTACCCAAGAGGAACTCCATACCTATTAGCAGTCAGTCCCAATTCCTTATTTCCCCAACTCTTGGCAACCGTTAATCTATTTTATGTCTCTATGGATTTGCTGATTCTGGACATTTCATATAAATGGACTCATACAATATGTGGCCTTTTGTGTCTGGCTTCTTTCACTTAGCATAACGTTTTCATGGTTCTTCTGTGTTGTAGTGTGTATCAGTATTCTATCCCTCTTTATTGCCCAATAATATTCCATTGTATGGATATACCACATTTTGTTCATCCATTTATTCATTGATGGACATTTGGGATGTTTCCACTTTTTGGCTCTTTTGAATAATGCTGCTATGAACATCCTGTACAGGTTTTTGTATGAACATATACTTTCATTTCTCTTGGGTATATAGTAGGAGTAGAATTGCTGGATCGTACGATAACTCTCTGTTTAACTTTTTGAGGAACCATCAAACTGTTTTCCATTGCAGCCACATCATTTTACATTTCTACTACCAGGTATGGAGGGGGGTGTCTCTGTTTCTCCACATCCTCACCAACACTTGTTACCTGTCTTTTTTATTAGAGACATTCAGGTGGATGTGAGGTAGATCTTATGGCGGTTTTGATTTGTATTCCCCTAGTGGCTAATTCAAGGTTGTTTTAAAGAATTAAACAAGATACCGTAGGTGAAATCTGATACGAATTTGGGTCTCAGTTCTATGCTAGATTCAGGGAACCCCCAGAAAAACTGTGTTAGTGCTTCCTGTCATTTTTATTTGCTCTGTAGCCTTTTAGCTCAGGAAGGCAGAGCACAGGCCTAACACCCACACTGGGCTTTATGCTCATGTAATATATTCATATACCCAAGTATGCCAGAATCCCCTGTGGATTCTATCCCAGAGCTCTAGAATCACAATCCAACGGGCCGGGACTTCCCTGGTGGAGCAGTGGTTGGGAGTCTGCCTGCCAATGCAGGGAACGTGGGTTTGAGCCCTGGTCCGGGAAGATCCCACATGCCGTGGAGCAACTAAGCCTGTGAGCCACAACTACTGAGCCCGCATGCCACAACTGCTGAAGCCCGTGCGCCTAGAGCCCGTGCTCTGCGACGGGAGAGACCTCCGCAGTGAAGAGTGGCCCCTGCTCGCCGCAACTAGAGAGGGCCCGCGTGCAGCAACGAAGACCCAACGCAGACAAAAAAAAAAAGTTTAAAAACTAGATAAAAAAAAAAAGTCTAACGGGCCCCAACCTGTGCATTAGAAAAAACCTACACATTTGAATCACTGCCCCAGTTCCCGTCTAAGAGAAGTAGTTGGTAGGATTTTGAGGAAAGGCAAACAACTTGGGGTTAAGTGGCACTTTCTTTTGCTGCCACAGGAGGCGCCACTGAGTACATGCCATTCAGATCTCACAGTAACACCTGAGAGGGTTAGTCACCGTTTTTACAAGTGCAGAAACTAAGGTTTGGATTTGGTTCAGGAGCTTAGTATCAGTATGAAATCTTTGGAACGCTGGAATTAAATGTAGGGCCAGGTTTCCGGTTTGGGCACAATGAGCCACACACTGTGTGTTGGTTCTTGATATTTGTTTTGCTAATTTAGAGGGAATGGAGGTAAAGATAATTCCCAAATGGTGGCTCATGCAAAATTCATGTGTAGATGTTTTGGAATGCGTATTCTACCTGCTCCTGTGAATGCAGATGCAGCTGCCGGCTGTGGAAATTCCCAATACAACAAGTTAAACAAGCCAGGCTGTGAAGACCCAGCTAAAAAAGACTTGGAGGCGGTCTGTGGAAAACTCCCCTTTCTACTTTTCCAGTTCTTATTTTGATTAAGTAGCATTGCTTTGTAGAAGGAAATAAAGTTCCTAAGGAAACATTCTGTCTTTCTTTAGGCTGCCTTTTCCCGGGTTATAGTGGAATGAATTGGATTTATGCTTAGAAGGAGGGAATTTAAAATCACCTTCTTTTCTAGCTTCTTTTGTATGATAATCAGAGAAGGTAGGAATGATAATGGTAATAATGTCAAAAGGGAGCTCTGACAAAAGATTTTGCTGCATGTTAATTCAGAATTGATTGCAGTTGTCAAAGTTGCATCAGTCAGGGAAACAATTCAACTCAGATGGTTCTAATGAAAAGACTTAAATGGAGAAAAGGTGTAAGCAGAGATTAGTGAAGACAGGAAACAGTGAGGTGCCCCGACTAGCAACCGTGTGTAGCCCTCACCAGATCTAGGGCCGAAGGGGCCAAGAGAGGAGAGGGCATTGCGGGCCGTAGGGCCCCTGGCAGGAGCTGTGCTCATGATAGCACCAGCTATTTCCAGGCCAGGGCACTGAAGCAGGGAGGAGTGGGGAAGAAATGCCTCAACCTCAGTTTCCTCTCGTCCTCCACTGCCTTGCCAGCGTGAAGCCAGCTGGGAAAGGAGGCTGGGGGTGCAGGCTGCAGAGGTGAGCTTCCCCGGGTACAGAGCAGTGGACGGGGGTGGTGGGTTGCAGTTGGAGACCAGTTTGCACAATAACCAACTATTTTACAGTGAGCACATTCTATTTTTTGTTAATTTTAGAAGGTGTTATTTTGGAGAACGTTGAGAAATAGTGCAAGTATAGAAAAACGTCTGTTTCTCATTTTTAAAAAATTCCACTCTATTTTACATTTACTCCAGCAGAAGCTTCTTATCTTCTAGGTCGTAACTTTGTTATGAAGTCTCTTAAACTTTGCACATTTTTCTTATTTTCCTAATACATTTGTGCATATCATTATACAGTGATAAGCCTAAAACAGAGGGTGCCATGCTTTCATAATTGGCAGGGGGTGATTTTTAAATTTCCCTTTTCAGATGAATGCATAGATATTAGTGAGTTATTCTAAGGTGTTCACTGGTCTTCAAGTCAAATGAGTCAAAGTGGAATTTAATTGAGCGTTTTTGTAACCCCTAGCTGAGGGGAAGATGCAGTGTGTTAAAGACATCCAGATAGCCGCATATGTCTCCCTGCAGACCCAGCTGGGAACTATTCTGCTTCATACATTGATGAGATATGCTGACTTGCAGTGTTGGTGGTAACCTAGTGACCTGCTTTCTCTGTCATCCTGTATGTAATTCTTCTAGGTCTAAGTAAAGGGCAGATGAAGGTCTGTGTCTCTGGGTGCCTATGGGGTTGCTAGGAAATGGGTTTCAAAGTGCTTCATGGTGATGCAGGAGGTTGAACTTTTTTGTGAAGGGTTGTCATGGAAACCAAGTACATCATTGCCTTGTCTGACTAATGTATCTTTTAATGATAAAAATTGTAATCCAGGGTTAAGGGATTAAAAATGATAAAAAAGTGAACTGTTAAAACCTGTAACTTGAGGGGGAATGCTGCTGCAAGTAGCACCTCTTTTGAGTCGGAAGATTTCACTGGCAGTGTAGTTCGACGTTGGTCGGGGCTTGGCTGTGTGAAGTGATGGGAGCTAATCAGTTTGTTTTCCTTCCTGTCTTCAGAGTAAGAAAACCATGATTTCACCCTGTGGCTTTTTGCTGTGGGGTTTTATTACCAACTCCAGCTCCTGAGCTTTTATGCGAGGCAGAAGGCAGCACACCCACACTGTGAGTGCCAGCGAGGTTGCCAGGGTCGGTTCTTTGGTTGGTTGATTGTTTTTACATCTCCCTTACCCTGTCCAGCCCCCTTCCCCCAAGAACAGGCCTGTGGGGTGACGGTGATAGCCCTACTTGCTCTTTGCTAAGCACTCAGATACCCGCACATCCCTGGAGCAGCTCCTGGAGCAGAGTCTGCCCTGACCTCCTGTGGTTGTTATAAGGGCCCTATAACGAAGCAAGATCCTCCTCTTCTGCAGATTGAGGACAGAACCTTCTAGTGTTGTAGGTATGATGAATGCTGCTTATATTTTGATCACTAGCTTATTAGGATAAACTTTCAAATGAAAGTACTTAGGATAGGAGAACTGAACTGAAAAGAGACTTTATACTGTGTTTAATGGTTCACCTGCCTCCATGGAGATTGAGCTCCTGGGATTTCATTTCCCACTCCCCAGCTGTGTGTGTGTGTAATAGACTTTTGTTGCATTGGAATAAATCTGCTTGTTTGTTTTCGACCTTTGCAAAATATCTTTTATTAATATTTCCAAATTTAATATATTTGAGTTTTTTGCATTTAAGGGGGAAAAGTTTGACATGAGTCCTTAGATTGACAGTGGAAATAAGCCAATTTAAATAAGTATTTCACTGAGCGGCATTTAAGACCCAAATCTATTTTCATTCATTCCTTCCTTTGTTCATTCATTCATTCATTCATATAGCATATATATGTTTTTAATGAGTACCTACTTTGTTTTGGGTACTTCCGGTGCATCTATTGTTTTTACAAAACAGTTGTCAGGTGTCAGGAGGTGCCTTTGAGGAACTGAAGGCAGAGGCTAGCCAGAGCCCAAGGCCTGTCCAGAGTGGCCACAGCCAGGAGGGTGCCATCTGGCAGCCGTACTGGGATCCCCTTGCTGAGGTCCCTGCATTCCCATGACTTGCTTCTTATAATTTTGGCTGTTTCTCCAGTTCCAGAGTCTTGGCTGCAGCCCTTGATGACAAGGTGGAACACATGCCCAGCATTTCTTTATGTCCTTCCAGTATTGACCTTCTGTAGGGAATGTCACCTTTACTGCTAAAATGGCGCCCAGAACCTAGCATCTGAAGGACTGCGTGGCTCTTGACTGCATCCCATGACGTTTTGTCTTCTGCTTTGATCCGCACTGCTTCCACCTCTGTGCGGGCCTCAGGGTGGGAGTGGGGCCCTCCTCCCCACTTTAAGAGTCTAGCCAACCCATACACTTAAGGCTCTGTCTGTGCTTCCCCAGAGTGGAGATGAGACAAGACTGTCATATTCAAGAGGACTTGGTTGAAGACTCAGGAATGACGAAAGAGAACAAGCGGAGTGGCCGCTCAGAGACCAGACCCTCTGGTTTGCTCTCGGGTCATGGCAGCTCTTGTTCAGTCTACCAGAGGCCTCAGGCTGGTCTTGCCTTCCCAGGGCCCCTCCGTAGCAGCTTGACCTTTATCCTTTCTCCTCCAGAATCCTCCCCCAGATTCCTAGACCCCTGAAGTCCAGACCAGATGAGACTAAGACTTTCCTAGGATATGTGTCATCTTTGAGAATATATGATTCTTGCTTAGGCTGTTTTCTCATCTGCTTAACGCGGTTAAGAGTGATACCTCTGTCCTTTGGGAGTAGTGAGGATTAAACGAGAGTATGCGTGCAAAGTGTAGTGGAGTGCCTGACACTTGGTAAATGCTTGTGATCATCACATTACTGCAAAGACCTCCCCTTCTAGTCATTTTCCACCATCACCCCAACCCCCATCTATAAGGACCATCCTTAGTGCTCCTGGCCTCAGCATGACTACGATAGTCACTGTCCTATGCCATGGCTGCCTCAGGGCCCCTCTTGTATCACAGAGTAAACCCATGGCCCTGCCTTCCTTCCAGTATTTATCTGTATGTTGTGATGTGATGTCTGTGTGTGTGTGCATGTGTGCATGTATGAACTCCAAGTTGGGAAACATAAGAGTGGGGGTATAGACTAAAAATGGCTGTGTTTATCGATCTTTTAGTACATCATTCAATTGGTGAAGTAGTCAGAGTAACCTTTGCTGTAAAATGTTCAGCATTTTATCCCCATTTCCTGTGTGTACCTCAGCACTTGGCGTGTCAGCATGGGAATAAGATCCTCTGGGCTATGCTCGTGCTCTCCTCTTAGGGGCTCACTCTTGCCGATCAAGGACCAGGAGATTGCATACAGGGCATTCATTCATTCATTCAGTTATGCAGCAAGTATTTGTTGAGCACCTACTATGTCCTCAGTTCAGGGACTACAAACAAGGTCTTTACTCTGCTATAATTCAGTCACCATTTTCATTCATGCATTCAGCACATCTTGAAATTCTGTGTTCATCTTCTGATCAATGAGAAATATTTCTTTCATGTCCTTTTTTTTCACTTATACTTTCATTCATCTATTCAGCAAATATCGATTGGGGGCTGATTATGTGTCAGGCAATGTCCAAGATACTGGGTTCTAGCAGCAAAAAAAAAAAAAAAAAAAAAAAGGCAAAACTTTCTGTCTTCTTAGAGCTACATTCTAGTTGGGGGAGACTACCAATAGAAAAAACAATTAAGTGAAATATAAATATTGTTATGGACTGAATGTTTGTGTCCTCCCTCCCAATTCATATGTTGAAATCCTAACCCCCAGTGTGATGGTATTAGGAGATAGGGCCTTTGCCTTTGGGAATTGATACGGTCATGAACGTGGAGCCTTCATGAAAGGGATCTGTGCCCTTATAAAAGGGACCCCAGAGAACTCTCATACCCTCTTTTCTGCCATGTGAGGACACAATTAGGAGTTGACAGTCTGCAGCCCATAAGAGGGCTCTTACCAGAACTCGACTGTGCTTGGGACCTTGGTCTTGGACTTCCAGCCTCTAGAACTGTGAGAAATAAATTTCTTTTGTTTATAAGCCCCCCAGTCTATGGTACTTCGTTATAGCAGCCCAGATTGACTAAGACAAATATGTTAGTTAGAGATAAGTCTTAGGGAGGAAAACAATTCAGGGAAGAGGAAAGGAAATGACCTTCTGAAATAGCCAACACTTATATCACATTTCATATCACATTTCACTGATGTTAAGATGCACTTTTTCAAAAAACATTTTTGCAGCTCTAAAATTGGTATGCATTTGTAATTGATAGCATTTACTAATTTAATTGACAGTATTTAAAATGGCAGATAAAATAATGGTGTGTCTTATAATGCATAGCTTCTTAGACTTAATAAATATGACCCGTACCACGTACCAGGTACCATTCTAAGCAATTTGTTAATTCGTTGAATCCTCCCAACAACCTTATTTAGGTTGGTATTATTATTATTCTCCATTTAAAGATGAGGAAACTGAAAGCCCAGAGATTAAGTAATTTACTGAAGGTAATTTACTGAAGGAAGTGGCAAAGTCAGGATTGGAACCCAGGCTGGTTGTGGAGTCTGGGCTCTTAACTGCTGTGATGTATTGCCAGAGAGGGTCTTTGGGAAGGTGACTTTTGAGAAAAGACTTGAAAGAGGTGAAGGGGCAAGCCATGAGGATGTCTGGAGGAAGAGTGATGCAGACAGAGGGAGTCCCTCAGTCTGGAATGGGTTTGGCATTTTGAGAGAACCACAAGCAGGTCTGTATTTTTGGAGTGGAATAAGTGAGAGGGAGGGGTAGGGGAGGTGAGGTCAGAGAGATGACCGGTGGGCACATCATGTGTCAGTTTAATCTATCTTAAGGACTCTGGTGTTTACTTTGAACCACCTTCTAACCAGAGGAGTGATTTATTTTACTAGGATCATTCTGCCTGATGCATTGAGAATAGTCTGAAAGAGACAAGTTAGGAGCTCACTGGAATAATTCAGGAGAGAAATGTCCACGGCTTGGTTGAGAGTGGTAATGGCAAGAGATGGTAAGAAGTGGTCAGATTCCATATGTATTTGGAAGACACAGATGACATAATTTCTGATGGATTAAGTTTGATAGTATGACATGGTGATGGTGATATGAAAAACAATAGCCAACATTTGTATATTCTCATTAAATAATTTATACATGTTAATTTAACTTATCCCTGTAACAGCCCTACGAGGAAGTAAGTATTATTATTATTCCTCTCCTATAGATAAGGAAACTGAGGCACTGAAAGTTTAGGTAGTTTGTGTAGTATCACAGACTAGTTAGTGGTGAAAATAGGATTCTAACCCAGGTGGTCTAGATCCAGAGTATGTTTTCAACTACTACATTTTATTGCCACTAAGCTGAGAAAAAGAAAGGAGTCGTATGTGAACTAAGATTTTTGCCCTGAGTAATTGAAAACCACTGAGGTGGTGATAAGTACTTTTTAAAAAAGAAATGATAGTAGCCAGATAAAGTTTGAATATGTTAAGTTAGAGTTGGCTTATAGATAGTTCTGTGGAGATGTTGCAAAGACAGTGGAATATACAGGTTTGGAGTTCAGGGGCAAGGTCCTACCCATTGACATAAGTTTGAGAGTCATCAGTACACAGATGACACCTAAAGCTATGAACCTGGATGGGATCACCAAGGGAATGAGTGTGGACAGAAAGAAGAAGAGATCCAAGAACTAGACTAAGTCTTGAGGCACCCAGCATTTAGAGATTGGGTTGATGAGGAGGAATCCAGTTGCTGAGAATGAGTAGCCACTGGGTAGGAGGAAGAAAGTGCAGTTACCTGAAAGCCAAGTGAAAAATAGTGCTTCAGAGAGGAGGGAGTCACCAACTGTGTCAGGTGCTCCTAATAGATTAAGTAAGATGAGGACTGATATTAGACCATTGGATTTAGAAAAGTGAAAGTCATTGGTGAACTTGACCAGGACAGCTGCAGTACAGTGATGGAGGCAAAAATCTACTTAGAGCAGTTTAAAGAGAGAATAAGGGAGAGAAATTGGAGACAGCAAATTTAGAAAACTATTTTGAGAAGTTTTTCTGCAAAGCAAAGAAATGGGATGTCTTCTAGGGAAAGTGTTCTATAAATGTCTGTTGGGTTCAGCTCTTTGATAGTGTTGTTCAGTTCTTCTATATCCTTGCTGATTTTTTGTCTAGTACTTTTATTGATTACTGAAAGAGGAGTGTTGAAGCTCCGAACTATAATTGCAGATTTGTCTATTTCTCCTTTTAATTCTGTCAGTTTTTACTTTATATACTTTGCAGCAGTGTCATTTATTGATTACAAGCTTAGTATTGTTATGTCTTCTTGGTGAATTGACCTTTTTATCATTATGTAATGTCCCCTTTTAATCCCTGGTAATTTTCTTTGATCTGAAGTTTACTTAGACAGATGTTAATGCAGCCACTCTTCATTTCTTTTGATTAGAATTCACATGGTATATCTTTTTCCATCCATTTACTTTTAACCTACCTATATCTGAAGTGCATTTCTTGTAGACAGCATATGGTTGTGTCATGTGTTTCTAATCCATTATAATAATCTCTGTCTTCTAATTGATTTGTCTAGACCATTTACATTTAATGTACTATTGATGTTTCAATTTAGATCTACAAATTTATTATTTGCTTCCTGTTTGTGTCCTCTGTTTTTGTATTTCTATATTTCTTCTTTCCTCCTTTCTTTGGGTTATTGAAAACTTGTTAGTATTCACTTTAAATTTATATGTTATGTTTTCGACAATATTTGTTTGCATGTGAAAAGTCCACTTAGAAACATTGTTCTACTTCAAGTGGTATGAAGACATCTTCATATAGGTCCTTTTATCCTACCCTCTTTCTGTTATAGTTATCTTATGGATTAGATCTGTGTACATTAAAAACTCCATCAGATGTTGTAAAATTATCTTTCAACTGCCAAACATATTTTAAAGAACTCAAGAGAAGAACAGTAGTCTACTATATTTACTTAGATATTTACAATTTCTGTTACTCTTTCTTTGTTCCTAATCTTCCAAGTTTCCATCTGGTATCATTTCCCTTAGGTCTGAAGGATTTCCTTTAGAATTTTTTTTTAGAGCAGGTCTGGTGGAAACTGATTCTTTTAGTTTTCCCTTGCTTGAGAAAGTCTTTATTTCACCTTAGTTCCTGATGGATATTTTCACTGAATATAGAATGCTGGATTGACAGTTCTTTTCTTTCAGGGTGTTTATGCCACCCAGTGGCCAGCCTGTGACCTGGGAGGTGATCTGTCTCATAGTTTAGTTCTCAAAGTCTATGGTATGCTGTTTAATGTGAGATCCATGTGTGTGCAACTTGTAGGTGACCCCAGGAGTACATAAACAGCTTTATGGTTTTGCTTTTCCAAGCTCTTCCTTTTTTGCAGTCTCTTGGTATTTTCTATTTCCCAGGGCTTCCCTTTTTGGTCTTCTGGCCAGGAATCTGGGACTTTATTTACCTCATTCTGCTGTAAACTTCCTGTAACTGTGGCCACATTTGGAGCCAAGCGATGAGGGGATGGAGTTAGAAAAAAAGAGTAACAGGGATTTGATCACCTTCTCCAGACCACAGCTTCTCAGACTGAAGAGGAAAGTTCTCTTCCCTCAGAGTTTTAGTCATGAATGGATTGCTGCTGCTATGGTCACAAGACAGCTTGAAGGCTGGGATGAGAGAAAATGGAAAAAGATGGAAAAAATGGGGAATCCTCCCCCTCCAAGTGTTAGGAGACCCTTTTCCCATTCTTTGAGCCAGAACTAGGGCTTCTTCTGGAGTTTTCTTTGAGAGCACTGATGGTTTTCAGTCTGCATTGAATATGGGCCAAGTGTACCAATGGGGGAAAAATGGTCAATTCACTACCAGTTCAAAGGTACTTTGAATTCTGGTTGTCTTCTCCAGTCCACCTGCTCCTATTTACTTTTCAAGATTCTCAAATAACTGCTCCATGAATTCTCTCTGGTTTTATAATTGCATTAGGTTGGAGAGACAGAATGGAGTGTGCTTATACCTTACCCAGAACCAGAACCTTTGGATATTTTACAGGAGGCCCATTGGCGTGGGCCATGCATAAGTTTGGTGTTGAAACAAGTTAAGGAGGGTTTTGAACCATAAGAGAGTGTTTTGTTGCTGCTTGTGGTGGTAGTGAGCGAGGTGATGTGTCCTTGCTGGTGCCTTTTTCAGAGACATTTTAGCAGCTATAGCAAATCTGTTTTTTAAACGATAACTTCAGAACTTTTAAATGCAAAATCTGAAATGCAAGTTGGCCAGACGCTTGTGATTTTTTAGCAAATCAATTTTGCTTTCCCATTTCCCCAGAGAAATCATCCAAGGGTACTGTGAACTTTGCTTTAACAACACATTATACTGTGAGAGAGTTAGGGAAGGTGGTTGGGAGCTGGCCTTGGACATCAAACAGACTTGAATTCCAGCCTCGGCCTTGTCACTTAGTAACTGTGTGACCTTGGTCAAGCTGCTGAACCTCTTTAACCTTCATTCCTTTATGGGTAAAATGGAGATAAATAATAATAGTGCTTACTTGATACAGTTGCTATCAATATATGATTCACTGAGGTAATGTAGGTAATGCTGTTCATATACTGTTGATAAATGTAAGCAATTATTCTTACTATGATTGTTTTTGTGTCTAAGTAAAATGTACCTATTTAGCTCCTCAAATTACTTTTAATCCCTTGAAGTATATGGCATCTAATCACTATTCTCTCAGTATTTCAATTCATATTGAACATCATTTAAAGTTATTTCTTGAGATTCAAGAACAATACACTTTTTTTTTAATAAATTTATTTTTATTTATTTATTTTTGGCTGCATTGGGTCTTATTTGCTGCGTGCGGGCTTTCTCTAGTTGCGGAGAGCGGGGGCTACTCTTCGTTGTGGTGCTCGGGCTTCTCGTTGCGGTGGCTTCTCTTGTTGTGGAGCATGGGCTCTAGGCTCGCGGGCTCAGTAGTTGTGGCGTGTGAGCTCTAGAGCACAGACTCGGTAGTTGTGGTTCATGGGCTTAGTTGCTCCACGGCATGTGAGATCTTCCCAGACCAGGGCTCGAACCCGTGTCCCCTGCATTGGCAGGCAGATTCTTAACCACCGCGCCACTAGGGAATCCCTCAAGAACAATACACTTTGAACTATGGTATTTCTGCTAGTGAAAGTATTTGAATAAATATTGTGAGTTACTTTCAGTACTTAACCAAAGACCAATGACATATATGGGTTGGAGTCATGGTAAGTATATCGCTCAGTATTCTGGATGTTTCATCCAAGAGCTGCTCCTCTGATGGTGCTGTACTAGTGACTACTCTAGAAAAAGACCTCTTTTCAAGCGACCACCATCTCCTTTGTTGATGGCAATTCCTGTTTGCAACTGTCTTACTCTTCTCTTCTTCATTCTTTATTTTTATATTGAAAAAAAGTCAATGTGTTTACTGAAATGAACAGCAATCTGGTCACTTCCTAGGAAGTTGTGTGAACAAAATTTATCAAAATGCTGCTTGGTTGTAACTACATATTATTCAAAAGGCTTCTTAAATATTTTATTCCTGCATATTTGGAAATCTTTATTTGGAAGGCAAAATATTTTTATTTTGTGGAAATGCAATCAAGGAGCTCTTGGACGTAAGAATTAATATTTTTCTTTACTTCCTTTCACACACTAGTGGTCTTTTGCATAAAATTTTACATAATTGTTTAATTAATTGGAACTCAAATGCTTTTGAATAATTTTTTAGTGTGGTTATAACATTTTATATTGACTATTTTGCCAGAAATAAATTAATAACTAGCCCCTATTGATGGAGAAAATGTTGGCATAATATTATTTGACCAATTACAAGGCAGAAGTACACTGGGATTTTCTGTGGGTTATGCTTATTTTCTTTCCACATGAGTAGAATCTGGTGCACAAGCCTTCCTGTGAGCCCCGAGTTTTAATTAAAATTTAAATTGCCTTTCTGAAAAACTCTCAGTTGACTGACTAAAACAAAATGTAGAAAATGTCTTTATTTTGACTTCTGTGCTGTCATTGGAAAGCTTGTTGAAACAGAAGGATCACAGAAAAAGTATTGATGAAGGAAGCAAAACCACTTATATTTGGATGCACTTGGATAGGCTGAAGTTCAAGTGCTACTGTCGTGTTCCTCAGCTCGAGGACCCCCTACAAAACATCGTGTTCCCAGGGGATAATGGACCAGTAGCAGGGATAGATAAACATGCTTTAAAAGCCACCCAAATAGAAGAGCATTTTGGAAAGACAAGCCTGGGTTATTATAAGAATGAGATTTCCGAAGAGGAACATGTTTAACCTCATCTGAGATCTTCACAATAGATCTGAAGCTGGAGGAGTCTGTGTCTGTTACAAAGACATGTGGAAAGTTTTAAAATTACACAGGGATAGGAGAAGATTGGCCTATTTTCTTTTCTTTTTTTTTTTTTTTCAGTACGCGGGCCTCTCACTGTTGTGGCCTCTCCGTTGCGGAGCACAGGCTCCGGACGTGCAGGCTCAGCGGCCATGGCTCACGGGCCTAGCGGCTCCGCGGCATGTGGGATCTTCCCGGGCCGGGGCACGAACCCGTGTCCCCTGCATCAGCAGGCAGACTCTCAACCACTGCGCCACCAGGGAAGCCCTGGGCTATTTTCATTGAAAGTGTGAATTTTAATTTCAGAAAGATTGGCTGTTATTTTCCACACTAAAATTATCCATTAAAGGAGAGAAAACATTGGTGCAGACCCCTTAGTTACACAGAGAATTAGAGAAAAGAAAGGTGACCAGATATCATTAGCAAAGGTGCTGAAGGAGAAGGTAACAAATAGTAACTAAACATATTTCATCCACATCAGCATGTTTTAAAGTGTATTTCAAAGAACACTAGTTGTGCAGGATATTAGACCAAAACAAACAAAACAGTGGGAGGTCTAGAGCTGTCTTGAATGAAACCATTTGTAAGCCATTAAAAGAAGCTAGATACATTTAAAAAATATTTATTTGTTTATTTATTTATTTTGGCTGTGCTGGGTCTTAGTTGCAGCATGAGGGATCTTCGTTGCGGCATGAGACTTCTTAGTTCAGCATGAGGACTTCTTAGTTGCGGCATGCAAACTGTTAGTTATGGTGTGCATGCGGGATCCAGTTCCCCAACCAGGGATCAAACCCGGGCCCCCTGCATTGGGAGGGTAGAGTCTTACCCACTGGACCACCAGGGAAGTCCTGCTAGATACCTTTTTGATTTGATAAAATAGTAAGTATGATTTGGAGATCCAGTTTATCATGTTGAGATTTTATTAGTGAGACTTCAGGTAAGAGATTTTATTAGTGAGACTTCAGGTAAGACATCAGTGTGTTCTAAGTTTTCTATTAAAGTATCAGTCAAATTTCTTTTTGCTCATTAGCTTAACCATTCTAAAAAATGTCAAACAAGAAATTAATTGTACTTTATACTCACTATAACATGTTTATTTTATTTTTTTTAAGTGGTGCCTTTTAATCAAGATTGCAGTGAAGTTTGTGGGAGGTATTCATGGTGAACTTATAGTTACTAAGCTTGAGTCTAACTTTTTGTGGGGGTGTGGGTGGGGAGAGGTTCTCAGAAGATGCCTTCTATAGTATAGCCACAGAATAAAATGTAATATAGTGGGGTAGAGCCATCTGTACTACCCAAAAAAAAGATATTCTATATTTGGGACAAATTTTATGCCTTTTGGAGTTATCATTGCATTTTTTATGTTAAAAATATCTTCACTGAGGTATAATTTACATACTATATAGTTCATCCATTTTAAGTCTATAATTTCATGAATTTTAATTTATATACTTATGCAAACATCACCACAATCAAGTTATAGAACATTTCTATCACCCCTAAAAGATCCCTAGTATTTGTCCCACCCCCAGACCCAGGCCACCATTAACCTCTTTCTGTTGTTGTTTTTGCCTTTTCTAGAAATTCCATTTAAATGGAATCATACAATATGTAGTCTTTTCTGCATGGCTCCTTCCACTTCACATGTTTTCAGAGTTTATTTACATTATGCCAGGTGTTAGTCATTTGTTCCTTTCTATTGACAAGTAGTATTCCATGGTTAGGATATACCATATTTTATTTATCCATTTGTCAGCTGATGGACAGTTGAGTTGTTTTCAGTCTTCTGCTATTATAAATCATGCTGCTGTGAACAGTTGCATACAACCTTTCATGTGGACATATGTTGTCATTATTTCTCTTGAGTAGATACATAAGAGTGCAGTCAGGATTGTATGATAAGAGTATATTGGACTGCCAATAAAATGGACAACCTGGAAGAAATGGACAAATTCCTAGAAATGTACAATCCTCCGACACTGAACCAGGAAGAAGTAGAAAATATGAACAGACCAATCACAAGCACTGAAATTGAAACTGTGATTAAAAATCCGTCAACAAACAAAAGCCCAGGACCAGATGGCTTCACAGGCGAATTCTATGAAAAGAGCCAACACCTATCCTTCTCAAACTCTTCCAAAATATAGCAGAGGGAGGAACACTCCCAAATTCATTCTATGAGGCTGCCATCACCCTGATACCAAAACCAGACAAAGATGTCACAAAGAAAGAAAACTACAGGCCAATATCACTGATGGACATAAATGCAAAAATCCTCAACAAAATACTAGCAAACAGAATCCAACAGCACATTAAAAGGATCATACAACATGATCAACTGGGGTTTATCCAGGAATGCAAGGATTCTTCAATATATGCATATCAATCAATGTGATACACCATATTAACAAACTGAAGGAGAAAAACCATATGATCATCTCAATAGATGCAGAGAAAGCTTTTGACAAAATTCAATACCCATTTATGATAAAAACCCTCCAGAAAGTAGGCATAGAGGGAACTTTCCTCAACATAATAAAGGCCATATATGACAAACCACAGCCAACATCATCCTCAATGGTGAAAAACTGAAACCATTTCCACTAAGATCAGGAACAAGACAAGGCTGCCCACTCTCACCACTCTTATTCAACATAGTTCTGGAAGTTTTAGCCACAGCAATCAGAAAAGAAAAAGAAATAAAAGGAATCCAAATCGGAAAAGAAGAAGTAAAGCTGTCACTGTTTGCAGATGACATGATACTATACATAGAAAATCCTAAAGGTGCTACCAAAAAACTACTAGAGCTAATCAATGAATTTGGTAAAGTAGCAGGATAAAAAATTAATGCACAGAAATCTCTTGCATTCCTATACACTAATGATGAAAAATCTGAAAGTGAAATTAAGAAAACACTCCCCTTTACTATTGCAGCAAAAAGAATAAAATACCTAGGAATAAACCTACCTAAGGAGACAAAAGACCTGAATGCAGAAAATTATAAGACACTGATGAAAGAAATTAAAGATGATACAAATAGATGGAGAGATATACCATGTTCTTGGATTGGAAGAATCAACATTGTGAAAATGACTCTACTAACCAGAGTAATCTACAGATTCAATGCATCCCTATCAAACTACCACTGGCTTTTCACAGAACTAGAACAAAAATTTTCACAATTTATATGGAAACACAAAAGACCCCGAATAGCCAAAGCAATGTTGAGAAAGAAAAATGGAGCTGGAGGAATCAGGCTCCCTGACTTCAGACTATACTACAAAGCTACAATAATCAAGACAGTATGGTACTGGCACAAAACCAGAAATACAGATCAATGGAACAGGATAGAAAGCCCAGACATAAACCCACGCATATATGGTCACCTTATCTTTGGTAAAGGAGGCAAGAATATACAGTGGAGAAGAGACAGCCTCTTGAATAAGTGGTGCTGGGAAAACTGGACAGCTACATGTAAAAGAATGAAATTAAAACACTCCCTAACATCATACACAAAAATAAACTCAAAATGGATTAAAGACCTAAATGTAAGGCCAGGCAGTATCAAACTCTTAGAGGAAAACATAGGCAGAACACTCTATGACATAAATCACAGCAAGGCCCTTTTTGACCCACCTCATAGAGAAATGGAAATAAAAACAAAAATAATCAAATGAGACCTGATGAAACTTAAAAGCTTTGCACAGCAAAGGGAAACATAAACAAGACGGAAAGACAACCCTCAGAATGGGAGAAAGTATTTGCAAATGAAGCAACTGACAAAGGATTAATCTCCAAAACATACAAGCAACTCATGCAGCTCAATATCAAAAAAACAAACAACCCAATCCAAAAATGTGCAGAAGACCTAAATAGACATTTCTCCAAAGAAGATATACAGATTTCCCACAAACACATGAAAGGATGCTCAACATCATTAATTATTAGAGAAATGCAAATCAAAACTACAGTGAGATATCACCTCATGCCAGTCAGAATGGCCATCATCAAAAAATCTACAAACAATAAATGCTGGAGAGGATGTGGAGAAAAGGAAACCCTCTTGCACTGTTGGTGGGAATGTAAATTGATACAGCCACTATGGAGAACAGTATGGACGTTCCTTAAAAAACTAAAAATAGAACTACCATACGACCCTGCAATCCCACTACTGGGCATATACCCTGAGAAAACCATCATTCAAAAAGAGTCATGTACCAAAATGTTCATTGCAGCTCTGTTTACTATAGCCAGGACATGGAACCAACCCAAGTGTCCATCAACAGATGAATGGATAAAGAAGATGTGGCACATATATGCAATGTAATATTACTCAGCCATAAAAGGAACAAAACTGAATTATTTGTAGTTAGGTGGATGGAACTAGAGTCTGTCATACAGAGTGAAGCAGCTGGTGGCCGCTGACATCTGACATGAGCTCCTGGGCACAGAAGCACTCTAGTTAAAGGCGTGGGCTACAGCATGAGGCTCCATAAGTCAGAAAGAGAAAAACAAATACCGTATGCTAACACATATATATGGAATCTAAAAAAAAAAAGAAGAAAAAAAATGGTCAGAAGAACCTAAGGGCAAGACGGGAATAAAGATGCAGACCTACTAGAGAATGGACTTGAGGATACGGGGAGGGGAAAGGGTAATCTGGGACAAAGTGAGAGAGTGGCATGGACATATATACACTACCAAGCGTAAAATAGATAGCTAGTGGGAAGCAGCCACATAGCACCGGGAGATCAGCTCGGTGCTTTGTGACCACCTAGAGGGGTGGGATAGGGAGAGTGGGAGGGAGGGAGATGCAAGAGGGAAGAGATATGGGGACATATGTATATGTATAACTGATTCACTTTGTTATAAAGCAGCAACTAACACACTATTGTAAAGCAATTATATTCCAATAAAGATGTTAAAGAAAAAGATTAATAGGAAAATAGAAAAGAAATTGGGATAAATAAATATGACCTTAAACCATAAGATTCTAAAAAAAGAAAAAGTATATTGGTCTTTTTAAGACACTGCCAAATTGTTTTCCAAAGTGCCTGTAACATGCTACATTCTCATCCCAACCACTGCATCAGTTTTTACTAGAATAAATGGTTAATGGTGAACTTATGAGCAGGAAGTATGGTGTGGAGGAGAGCTGAAGAAGACTGTCTATCACCAGCACCACTGTGATAACAAGGATGCTGGGGAGTCAGATTGGACCAATCGAACAAAGGGGAGGGTCGGAGTAAGAATATCCACAGGGTCAGATACAGGGACGGAACCAGGTCGGGGAGGAAACATCAAAGTGCTGAACCTAGGAAACCTCACAGGCCCCAGGGACTGCCTTGGGTCAGCTTGCAGTGAAGATGCCGTAGAGACAAGCTTCTTACTGGTTTAAGTGACCCAGCAGGCCTTGGATAGAGAGCTGAGTCTTTGATATAATAATAGTACAGTGATAACGGCAACCAAAATTTATATAGTACTTACTTTACACTAAGTACTGTTCTAAGCACTTTACGTATAAATTTATTTAATTTTCACACCAACCCAGGAGATAGATGGGTCCTGTTTTTGCTAACCAAGACCCTAAAGCAGAGGTTAAGTGACTTGCCCAAGATCACCCAACTAGTAAGTGGCAAAGCCAGGATTCAAATAGAGGCCATCCTCTTAACCACTAAGCTAACCTCCTCTCATTGTCATCCTTGTCACCTGTGCCTGGGTCAGCTCAGGACGTTACTGACCACAGTGAGGGGCTGGAAAGCTTGAGTCAGGAGAGGCAAGACCCTTGTTGAAAACTTAACAGAAAAAAAATCCCAGAGGCATAGGCCACAGTTTCCCTCTCAGGATCCCACCCGAGAGTCAGTATAAGCATAGGGCAAGGAGGTAATGGTAAATGTAAAGGGAGCCCTATGTGGAATATTTCTTAAATTGCTTAAAACAAACCTCCAAAACTCATCTCTCAAGCTCTGTAACTACTACTTGAGTCGTGTCCAAGATAGTTCCAATAGTAATGAACTAGAACCTTCCATGTAGGTTTTGCATGATTATAAGTACTCTGTTGGTTTCAGTAGGATATTTTTCTACCAAATTAGCAAGATGTTGTACAAACTAACAAAAGTTTAAAGAATGAATAGTATATAAAATAAAATAAAATAATCTTTTTGGTTTGGGGAACATTAAAATGAAATAGAAAAGTATGTTGAAACCAAAGCATCTCCATCAACACTTTGTGACGTTTCAATAACTTTATACACAAAATATTAGATTCCTTAAGGAGGCATGTGGGTAATCTCCTTCTTCTCCTCGTTATCGACCTCATCAATAGTGACTATTTATTGAGCATCCATTGTCCGTCTGATCATAAAGAAGATAATGCCCAGCCTTCAGGGACTCAAGAGGTCAGAGAATGGAGTGAGGTGATCATCCTTGGGCCTCCTTTGCCTACCTCATTTCCCTTTCTCTTTGGTCTTCATTTCCTAGGGAGGCTGTGTGTGTACTTACATGCTGTATCATTATCTCATTTGATCTTCATATCAGTCATGGGAAATAGGCACATTATTATCCTCATTTCACAGAAAAGGAAACTGAGGTTTAAAGTTTACCTAACTTATCCAAGGTCATTCTGAGTAGAATCTGTGTTTTTACCACTATGTATTTTTTCTCCCTCTTTCTCTCTCCCATCACCTTTTTTTGTTAGTTTTGTTTTTGATTGAATAAAGATTCTTTAAATTCTATAGTGCTTTTTTTCTCCCTCTTTCTCTCTCCCATCACCTTTTTTTAATATTTTTTTACTGAATAAAGATTCTTTAAATTCTGTAGTGCTTTACAAGTTTCAAAAGTTTCACACACATGATTTTATATAATCCCATAATAACCTTTTGCCCCCTACCCCTGTAGTGCCCCTCCCCCCCCACTGGTAACCTCCAGCTTGTTCTCTATATCTGTGAGTCTGCTTTTTTTTTTTAGTAGGTCTCTATTGGAGTATAACTGCTTCACAATACTGTGTTAGTTTCTGTTGCACAACAAAGTGAATCAGCCATATGCATACATATGTCCCCATATCCCCTCCCTCTTAACCCTCCCTCCCACCCTCCCTATCCCACCCCTCTAGGTCGTCGCAAAGCACCGAGCCAGTCTCCCTGTGCTATGCTGCTGCTTCCCACCAGCCAACTATTTTACATTCGGTAGTGTATATATGTCGATACTACTCTCACTCCGCCCCAGGTTTGCCCTCCCACCCCATGTCATCAAGTCCGTTCTCTATGCCTACCTCTTTATTCCTGCCCTACAGCTAGATTCATCACTACCATTTTTGTTTTTTTAGATTCCATATATATGTGTTAGCATACAGTATTTGTTTTTCTTTTTCTGACTTACTTCACTCTGTATGACAGACTCTAGGTCCATCCACCTCATTACAAATAACTCAGTTTTGTTTCTTTTCATGGCTGAGTAATATTCCATTGTATATATGTGCCACATCTTCTTTATCCATTCATCTGTCGATGGACATTTAGGTTGGTTCCATGTCCTGACTATTGTAAATAGTGCTGCAATGAATATTGTGGTGCATGACTCTTTATGAATTAGGGTTTTCTCAGGGTATATGCCCAGTAGTGGGATTGCTGGGTCATATGGTAGTTCTGTTTTTAGTTTTTTATGGAATCTCCATACTGTTTTCCATAGTGGTTGTATCAATTTACATTCCTACCAATAGTGTAGGATGGTTCCCTTTTCTCCACACCCTTTCCAGCATTTATGGTTTCTAGCTGTTTTGATAAAGGCCATTGTGACTGGCATAAGGTGATAACTCATTGTAATTTTGATTTGCATTTCTCTAATCACTAGTGATGTTGAGCATCTTTTCATGTGCCTCTTGGCCATCTGTTATGTCTTCCTTGGTGAAATGTCTATTTAGGTCTTCCACCCATTTTTTAACTGGATTGTTTGTTTTTTTGATATTGAGCTCCATGAGCTGTTTGTATATTTTGGAGATTAATCCTTTGTCTGTTGTTTCATTTGCAAATATTTTCTCCCATTCTGAGGGTTGTCCTTTTGTCTTATTTACGGTTTCCTTTGCTGTGCAAGAGCTTTTTTTTTTTTTTTTTTGGTACGTGGGCCTCTCACTGTTGTGGCCTCTCCCGTTGCGGAGCACAGGCTCTGGACGCGCAGGCTCAGTGGCCATGGCTCACAGGCCCAGCCGCTCCACGGCATGTGGGATCGTCCTGGACCGGGGCACGAACCCATGTCCCCTGCATTAGCAGGCAGACTCTCAACCACTGCACCACCAGGGAAGCCCTGTGCAAAAGCTTTTAAGTTTAATTAAGTCCCATTTGTTTATTTTTGTTTTTATTTCTGTTACTCTAGGAGGTGGATCAAAAAAGATCTTGCTGTGGTTTATGTCAAAGAGTGTTTTTCCTATGATTTCCTCTAAACGTTTTATAATGTCTGGTCTTACATTTAAGTCTTTAATCCATTTAGAGTTTATTTTGGTGTATGGTGTTAGGGAGTGTTCTAATTTCATTCTTTTACATGCAGCTCTCCAGTTTTCCCAGCACCACTTATTGAAGAGGCTGTCTTTTCTCCATTGTATGTTCTTACCTCCTTCGTCATAAATTAGGTGCCTATATGTGCATGGGTTTATCTCTGGGAATTCTATTCTGTACCATTGATCTATATTTCTGTTTTTGTGGCAGTAAAATACTATTTGATTACTGTAGCTTTGTGGTATAGTTTGAAGTCAGGGAGCCTGATTCCTCCAGCTCCGTTTTTCTTTCTCAAGATTGCTTTGGCTATTTGGGGTCTTTTGTGTTTCCATATGAATTGTGAGATTTTTTGTTCTAGTTCTGTGAAGAATGCCATTGGTAGTTTGATAAGGATTGCATTGAATCTGTAGATTGCTTTGGGTAGTGTGGTCATTTCCACAATATTGCTTCTTCCAATCCAAGAACATGGTATATTTCTCCATCTGTTTATGTCATCTTGATTTCTTTCATCAGTGTTTTATAGTTTTCTGAGTACAAGTCTTTTGTCTCCTTAGGCAGGTTTATTCGTAGGTATTTTATTCTTATTGTTGCAGTGGTAAATGGGAATGTTTCCTTAATATCTCTTTCTGATTTTTCATTGTTGGTATATAGGAATGCCAGAGATTTCTGTACATTAATTTTGTATCCTGCAACCTTACCAAATTCATTGATTAGCTCTAGTAGTTTTCTGGTGGCATCTTTAGGATTTTCTATGTATAGTATCATGTCATCAGCAAACAGTGACAGTTTTACTTCTTCTTTTCCAATTTGTATTCCTTTTATTCCTTTTTCTTCTCTGATTGCCATAGCTAGGACTTCCAAAACTATGTTGAATAAGAGTGGTGAGAGTGGACATCCTTGTCTTGTGTCTGATCCTAGTGGAAATACTTTCAGTTTTTCACCATTGAGTATGATGCTTGCTGTGGGTTTGTCATATATGGCCTTTATTATGTTGAGGTAGGTTCCCTCTATGCCCATTTTCTGGAGAGTTTTTATCATAAATCAGTGTTGAATTTTGTCAAAAGCTTTTCCTGCATCTATTGAGGTGATCATATGGTTTTTAATCCTTAATTTGTTAATGTGGGGTATCACATTGATTGATTTGTGTATATTGAAGAGTCCTTGCATCCCTGGGATAAATCCCACTTGATCATGGTGTAAGATCCTTTTAATGTGCTGTTGGATTCTGTTTGCTAGTATTTTGTTGAGGATTTTTGCATCTATGTTCATCAATGATATTGGTCTATAATTTTCTCTTTTTGTGATATCTTTTTCTGGTTTTGGTGTCAGGGTGATAGTGGCTTCATAGAATGAATTTGGGAGTGTTTCTCCCTCTGCAATTTTTTGGAAGAGTTTGAGAAGTTTTGGTGTTAGCTCTTCTCTAAATATTTGATAGAATTTGCCTGTGAAGCCATCTGGTCCTGGGCTTTTGTTTGTTGGAAGGTTTTAAATTATGGTTTCAGTTTTATTACTTTTGATAGGTCCCTTTATATTTTCTAATTCTTCCTGGTTCAGTCTTGGAAAATTTTACCTTTCCAAGAATTTGTCCATTTCTTCGTGGTTTTCCATTTTATTGGCATATAATTGTTTGTAGTAGTCTCTTATAACCCTTTGTATTTTTGCAGTGTCAGTTGTGATTTCTCCTTTTTCATTTATAATTTTATTGATTTGTGTTCTCTCCCTTATTTTGTTGATGAGTCTGGCTAAGGGTTTATCAATTTTGTTTATCTTCTCAAAGAACCAGCTTTTAGTTTTATTGATCTTTGCTATTGTTTTCTTCATTTCTATTTCATTTATTTCTTCTCTGATCGCTATGATTTCTTTCCTTCTACTGACTTTGGGGTTTCTTTGTTCTTCTTTCTCTAGTTGTTTTAAGTGTAGGGTTAGATTGTTTATTTGAGATTTTTCTTGTTTCTTGTGGTAAGATTGAATTGCTATAAACTTTCCTCTTAGAACTGCTTTTGCACATCCCATAGGTTTTGGACATTGTGTTTCTGTTGTCATTTGTTTCTACATATTTTTTTAGGTCTTCTTGATTTCTTCAGTGATCTCTTGGTTATGTAGTAGTGCACTGTTTAGCCTCCATGTATTTGTGTTTTTTACAGTTTTTTCCTGTAATTGATTTCCAGTCTCATAGCATTGTGGTCAGAAAAGATGCTTGATATGATTTCAATTTTCTTAAAGTTTCCAAGGCTTGATTTGTGACCCAAGATGTGATCTATCCTGGAGAATGTTCCATGTGCACTTGAGAAAAAAGTGTATTCTGCCACTTTTGGGTGGAATGTTCTGTAAATATCAATTAGATCTATCTGGTCTATTGTGTCATTTAAAGCTTGTGTTTCCTTCTTTATTTTCTGTTTGGATGATCTGTCCATTGGTGTAAGTGGTGTGTTAAAGTCCCCTACTATTATTGTGTTACTGTCAGTTTTTCCTTTCATGGTTGTTAGCATTTGCCTTATGTATTGAGGTGCTCCTATGTTGGGTGCATAAACATTTATGATGTTATGTCTTCTTCTTGGATTGGTCCTTTGATCATTATGCAGTGTCCCTCCTTATCTCCTGTAGCAGTCTTTATTTTAAAGTCTGTTTTATCTGATATGAGTATTGCTACTCCAGCTTTCTTTTGATTTCCATTTGCATGTAATATCTTTTTCCATCCCTTCACTTTCAGTCTGTATGTGTTCCTAGGTCTGAAATGGGTCTCTTGTAGACAGCATATATATGGGTCTTGTTTTTGTATTCATTCAGCCAGCCTGTGTCTTTTGGTTGGAGCATTTAATCCATTTACATTCAAGGTTATTGTTAATATGTATGTTCCTATTACCATTTTCTTAATTGTTTTGGGTTTGTTTTTGTGTGTCTTTTTCTTCTCTTGTGTTTCCCGCTTGAAGAAGTTTCTTTAGCATTTGCTGTAAAGCTGGTTTGATGGTGCTGAATTCTCTTAGCTTTTGCTAGTCTGAAAAGCTTTTGACTTCTCCATCTAATCTGAATGAGATCCTTGCTGGGTAGAGTAATCTTGGTTGTAGGTTTTTCTCTTTCATCACTTTAAGTATATCCTGCCACTCCCTTCTGGCCTGCAGAGTTTCCACTGAAAAGTCAGCCGATAACCTTATGGGGATTCCTTTGTATATTATTTTTTGTTTTTCCCTTGCTGCTTTTAATATTTTTTCTTTGAATTTAATTTTTGTTAGTTTGTTTAATATGTGTCTTGGTGTGTTTTTCTAGAGTTTATCCTGTATGAGATTCTCTGTGCTTCCTGGACTTGGGTGACTATTTCCTTTCCCATGTTAGGGAAGTTTTCCACTATAATCTCTTCCAGTATTTTCTCAGACCCTTTCTTTTTCTTTTCTTCTTCTGGGAGCCCTATAATTCGAATGTTGGTGCATTTAGTGTTGCCCCAGAGGTCTCTGAAGTTGTCCTCAATTCATTTCATTCTTTTTTCTTTATTTTGCTCCTTGGCAGTCATTTCCACCATTTTGTCTTCCAGCTCACTTATTCGTTCTTCTGCCTCCGTTATTCTGTTATTGATTCCTTCTAGTGTATTTTTCTTTTTTTTTTCCTTCTAGTGTATTTTTCATTTCAGTTATTGTGTTGTTCATCTCTGTTTGTTTGTTCTTTAGTTTTTCTAGATCTTTGTTAAACATTTCTTGTATTTTCTCAATCCGCTCTTCCATTCTATTCCGAGGTTCTGGATCATCTTTACTATCATTACTCTGAATTCTTTTTCAGATAGGTTGCCTATTTTCTCTTCATTTATTTGGTCTTGTGGGGTTTTGCCTTTTCTCCTTCATCTGTGACATATTTTTTTGCCGTCTCATTTTTTTTTTTTTTTAATGAGTGGGATTGTGTTCCTGTTTTACTGGTTGCTTGGCCTGAGGCTTCCAACACTGTAGTTTGTAGGCCATTGGGTAGAGCTGGGTCTTGGTGCTGAGATGAGGAACTCTGTGAGACCTCACTGCCATGAATACTCCCTGTTGTCTGAGGCTCTCTGTTAGTCCAGTGGTTCAGATTCAGAGCTCCCACCACAGGAGCTTCCGCCCAACCCGGGCTCGCAAATCAAGATCCTGCAAGCTGTGTGGGGTGGCCAGAAAAAGAAAAAAGGAACAATAACAAAGTAAAAAGTAAAATTAGACTAGGAAACTAGCAGATATGTTAGAAAGAATGTAAAAATAATGTAGATGAATCAACAACCAGAAGGTACATCAGTACCACAATAGTAAAAAAGCGGAGGAGGGAAAAGAAAAAAAGGGAGGGGGGAAGGCCTTGGCTGTGGAGAGCAGGGCCTAAGCAAGGATGAGGTTTGGGCAGTGGGTGGGATCAATGCTCAGGACCCACAGGGCTGGAAAAGGCCCTGGGGGCTGTGGGGGGTGGGGCTTAGGCTCAAGGAACAGAAGGGGCCCAGGTGTGCCCCCTACCCCTGGTCTCAGAGGGCAGGGGACCTCACCTGGGAGCCCAGTAGGCTTCCTGGGCTTGAAGGGGTGGTGCAAACACCCTCCTCTCCTCTCCTGCTCCTCTGATCTGGGGTCTGGGAGGGCCCCTCCTGCCTGCCTCTCCTGATCTCCCTGGCCTCCCTCCTATGCCCCCAGGACCCATGCAGCCTGAAGCGGGCTTTGGAGTGGGGGAACCGGCTTGGGAGCTCAGCAGGCTCCCTGGCCCAAGTGGGCCAGGCGATCGCCCTCCACTCCTCTCCAGCTCCTCCCGGAGAGTCCCTCCCATCTGCCTCTACTGATCTCCCTGGCCTCAGGGGTGCCGATCTTGTCTGGCCTCCACTTCTCCTCCCACCTTGGTCCCCTGGCATCCTACCGGTTCACTCTGGGGTTCCTCCCATGTCTCCTTGGGGGTCAGAGTCCCCTGCCAGCAGCTGGCAGGCACCCTGGTTGTGGGGAGACGGTAACTGTTCGTCTTCTCACACCGCCATCTTGACTCCTCCCCTGCTTTTTTTTTAATTCACTAGTTTGTTGTATTTTTTTATTTCACATATAAGTGATATCTTACGGTATTTGTCTTTCTCTGTTTGACTTATTTAGCATAATGCCCTCCAGGTCCATCCATGTTGTTGCAAATGGCAAAATTTTATTCTTTTTTTATGGCTGAGTAGTATTCTACTGTTTATATATACCACATCTTTATCCATTCACCTGTTGATGGACACTTAGATTGCTTCCATACCTTGGCAATTTGTAAATAATGCTGCTGTGAATATCGGGGGTGCATGTATCTTTTCAAATTAGTGTTTTTGTTTTTTTAGGATACATACCTAGGAGTGAAATTACTGGGCCATATGGTAGTTCTCTATTTAGTTTTTTGAGAAACCTTCGTACATTCCCACCAACAGTATATGAGGGTCCCCTTTTCTCCACATCCTCGTCAACATTTGTTATTTGTTTTTTTTTTGGTGATAGCCATTCTGACAGGTGTGAGGTGATACCTCGTTGTGGTTTTGATTTGCATTTCCCTGCTGATTAGCGATGTCCCATCACCTTTTCTTTCCTCCTCAACTGGTCATAATATAAAAACAACAGTGTTTTTCAGGTCGTTTGATGGATTTTTTGCACTTCATGCTCGATCTACAGACCTACCTTGTTGATCCAAGATGGCTGAGCGTGTCACTCAGGGGACATGGCACAGACCATACTTAGATGCTTCTGTTGCAGGGATCTGCCAGCTGCAGTTGAGGACCAAATCTGGCTCGCTGCCAATTGTTTTACAGCTTATGACTTAAGAAAGACTTCTACGTTTCTTTTGAAAAAAAAGAATAGAATGTTTTTGTGACAGGTGAAAATTATATGGAATTCAAGTTTCAGTGAACATGAATAATTTCAATGAAACAGCTACACTCATCCATTTGCATATTGTCTGTGGCTGATCTCACACTACAATGGCAGCGTGGAGTAGTTGTGACAGAGACCAAGTGGCCTGCAAAACCAAAAATAGTTACTATCTGGCCCTTTACAGAAAAAGTTTGCCTGCCTATGGTCTGCTGGAGGAGATTGGAGAACGATGAGCTTCTGGAGGAGAGGGACTGAGCTTTATAACAGAGAGTGAGGCAGCAGGCAGCATGATGTACTCCCTGGTAAGAGTGTTTCGGGCTCTGGATTTGACTTCCACTCCACCAGTGACAGCCTGTGTGACCTTGGCCAAGATGCTTAACCTGTCTGTGCTTCTGTTTCTATATCTGTAAAATGGGGATAATAATAGTTCCCACCTCATAGGTTGTTATAAGGATTATATTTATATGCAAAATATTTAAACAATGCTTTACATATAAATATAATGCACAAAAAAGATGATTAATGTTCATCCTGGTGTCATGGACATTTTTTCTAGGCAAAGTACAGCAGGCCCCTAGTAGTCCCCAAAACTTGGCCTCTTTGGTTAGCACCCCACACTCAGAATTATGAGACTCTCTGGCCCCCTGAGACCCTTTGTCCCCAGCACAGACTCTGGTGGCCCTTTCTCCTCTTTCTCCTGGGCCAGCAGCTCCCTACCCCAGCCCCTCCATAAGGCTCCTGGCTCTCTTCCAGGGCCCCACTGAGAGCCATGATGTTGGTACTTCAGTCATATGCTGGGGCCCAAACTTGGGCTATGTTGTTCTCACATGGACCTCCCTCCACGTCATATCACAATGACTGCATCCCTTTTGGCCCTGTGGGGCCACAGCCATGACCCTTAGTCCTGTGGGCAGATAGAGCTTTGCTTTATGGCCCATGTCATGTGTGAGGGCTGCCCCACATATTCATCACTATTTCTTCTATGGACCACATACCACACGCCTGGTCTTAGGCTAGGTGTTCTACTCACAACATCATTAATCCTCATGAAATCCCTCCTGAGTTGCACTATACTTATCTTGGGGAGGAGTGTCACGACACTTGGGATGAGTCCCTCTCTTGGATCTAGGCTAAAACATGGCCTCCCTGGGGGCCAGTGTTCTGTAGAGGTTTCGTTTCCCTCAGTTAAGGTAGAACTCATGTCCTCATTCTGACAACTGTGGTTCCTTTCTGCCCCTTACCCTTGGCTGCCTTATTCACCCATCCCTATAATATGCTGTCCAGGGACCCATGCAGGAAATTCTGAGGTTGCAAGTAAGCAAACAGAGAAAAATCCAAGGCATGTTACATGACATTGTTTGGGTTAACAGCACAGCTAGGCCATACCTGGCCCTTCCACATTGGAGAGCTGAAGAAACAGAGTTGCAGAGAGGTGAAGTGACACTCCCTGTTACAGCTGGCCTTCCAAACCCAGCTCTGACTCTGCAACTAAGGAAGGTTCCTGGCAGAGATGGAAAGTGAAGCGGTTATAAGTGTTCACTAGACCACCAGCTCCATGAGGTCAGGGATTGTTGCCTGTTTTATTCACGGTTGGATCCCAAGGGCCTAGAGCAGTACTGGGTTTGTGATCAGCTCTCAACAAGTATTGGTTGGAGTCATAGTGATTGTTGTTTGGCCAAGGTGCAGAGAAACTTGAAGCTTCCTATTTGGACAGGGAGCATGGGAGAGAACATAGCTGTACACTGAGTGGGATGCTTTATATCCTCAATAATTAAATTGAAACTGCAAATTAAATTAGCTTGTTTAATGAGCTGCAGTTTCTTCCCCATCCACAACACGATCACTGGCCTTGGGTGACAAAACCTTCCTCACCCCACTATATGTTGTCCAGGCAGGAAACACTCTGTGTCTACTCTGTGATGAAGCAAAGGGTGTTATGTCCACCCAGACAGCCCCTTAGATGCACTTGCAGAATCCCTTTGTCTGTGGGGAAAGGGATATCCAAATCTCTGGAAATTCACACATCAAACACGGTGCTATGGACTGAATTATGTCCCCGCCAAAATTCATGTGTTGAAGCCCCTGTCCCTCACCATGACTCTGTTGGAGTTGGGGCCTTTAGGGAGGTGATTAAGGTGAAATGAGGTCGTAAAAGTGGACCCCTGATACAGTAGGATTAGTATCCATATAAGATGAGACACCAGAGTGTTCACTGGCTCTCTCTGCTGTGTGAGGACACAGTAAGAAGGTGGAAAGCCAGGGAGAGGATTTTCACCAGAAACCCAATCTGATGACACCTTAAAAATGGACTTCCCAGGGACTTCCCTAGTGGTCCAGTGGTAAAGAATCCTCCTTCCAATGCAGGAGACCCGAATTCGAACCCTGGTCAGGGAACTAAGATCCCACGTGCTGCGGGGCAGCAAAGCCCGCATGCCACAACTACAGAGCCCACCCGCCCTGCAGCCTGTGCGCCACGACTAGAGAAGAGAAAACCACATGCCACAACTAGGGAGAAGCCCACGTGCCGCATGAAAAATCCCGCATGCCTCAACAAAGATCCCATGTGCCACAACTAAGACCCAATGCAGCCAAAAATAAATAAATAAATCTTAAAAAAATATATATGGACTTCCCAGAACTACAAGAAAGTAAACTTCTGTTGTTTGAACCACCTAGTGTGTGGCTTTTGTTACGGTATCCTGAGCTGACCGATACACATGGTTTCTCAGTATTCATCCATTGACATAACTAGGATCTGGCTGGAAAGGTCTTTACATCTTCAACAGCAGAAGCAGAATTCTCCAAATGATGCCACTAATACTTAATAAATTGTATCCAAATAAATAGCACGTATAGTGGTCCATATTTTTACAACTGGAAAAACTGCATTTAATTATTTTCTGTATAAAATGTTTACCATACACTTTAATTCTCATAGTTGTGCTGTGCTATTGTGCAAGTTAAGGAAATTTGGGCTCAGAGAGGTTGAATGAGTGTGTAAGACCACACAGCGTATGAGTGGCAAAGTTGAACCCCAGCACAGGCCTGTGACTCTTCGACAGGGCCGTTTACACTTAGGGACATCGTTCAGAATCTCTGACCTATCTTGGTCATATCTACCAAGTGGCAAAAAAGAGCTCAAAATAAAGTGCTGTAACTCAAGGAGAAATCAGGCACATTTAGAAGCAAGGTTTGTCTTTGTCCTTAATTCACCTGACAGCATTTTCTGGAGTCATGGATGTGTGGGATGCAACACATCCATTGTGTGGGATGGAACATGCCACATTTGCAGCAATTATGAGGCAGAATAAGAAGAGTTGGGGAAGGTGTTAGCAGCCTCTGGACCATTAGCTGTCAACGCCGCTTGCTCTCAGTCACCTGAAGCATGCCGCTTTAGAAACACTTCATTTTCCACTGATGAAAATGAGAAGAATTAAGTTTGGGGGGGCAAGCATTTCAGCACAAAAGAACTCATTTGGCTGAAGTGTCTGCAAGCGTGGACTGGATTCTTTGGAAAACACGAAGGTTTGTGAAAACAAAAACAGCAGTTACAAGCTGGTGCAGGCCTTGTATAAGAAGATGTGTACGGAGGTCTCTTCTGTTGGTCAGGCTGTGTGCACACATCCCCGTTATATAATTACTGCTTTTCTCAGTTGCCTCCATTTTAAAAAGAAATCAGCATAAGCACAAGCAACACGACAAAACTAATATCTAAGTGGAAAAGCATGCACCTGTGAGCTACTTCTTTCTCATCAGACTGGAAGGCAGTATAAGAAATTCACAGTTATTGCATGTCTGCTCGATGTCAGGCTCCATGCTGGGCTCTTTAGGTGGGTTTATTGTATTTTTGTCTTCATAGCAACCTTGTGATGTAGACACAAATTAATAAATAAGTAGTAAAATAACTTGTTCAAGGTTTTTCTCTTTTAAAGTTGGGAATTGAAACAAGGTCATATGAGTCAGAAATCCTTGCTCACTGTTGATGGGGCCCAATTACTTCCCTTTCCTTGTTCCCTCTCTGATGATTCAGGGAAGAGGCAAGGCCCTCCTGCTGCTAACTGTATGAGGATGGGGGACCAGGGTAAAATGTCCATCTTTGCTGCTTAATGAACAAGTCCTCTTGAGGTTCTAGCGTGCCTTCCCCTCTTCAACTTGGCTGTCTCTTAGTGAAAGCAGAAGAGGTTTTTTGCTTTCCCATGTGGCAATAACCTGCATTCTTGCCTGCCCAAGACAGATAGCTTGAGCTATCCATCTTGATAGCTCCGTTTCCATGGTCCACAGTCTGGGTGGGGTGTGGGAGGTCTCAGCCTCTTTACAGCTTTGGATGGTTTATAATCATTTTTGCACTGACTTCTCAGGCTGGTTCACCAGTGGGCTCTGGCTTCCCTGACACCTCCAGAGAACAAGGCTGGTTTCCTGGGCCAACGAGTACCCTCTTCACAAGTGCAGGGAGAGGATGTGAAGGGCTACAGGAGTCACACTGTGATTCTGCAAATGCATTTTGACTGAACATCGTGAGATGTATTTTCTTTCTAGGTCAAGTTATAAAAATATATAATACAGGTACTCCTGATTAAATAGCCATCTATAGTAGCATCGCTCAGCCACATTGTGGGTTCTTACAGACCGTTCTGAAAGCTGGGGAAGCTGTCTAGCAATAGTAGCTGAGAGCATGGATTTTGGAGTCAGACTACCCAGGTTCATATCCCATTTGTTTGCTGTTTAACCTTGAGCAAGTTCTTCTTAACTTTTCTGTGCCTCCATTTCCTTGTTTGTAAAATGGGAATAGTAATAGTACCTCCTCACAGAGTTGTTAGGAGTATTAAATGACTCAATACGTGAAAAGTTCCTAGGAATATAGCCTTGCCCGTAAAGAGAGCGTAGACAGTCGGCTAGGATGGTGATAGCCATTGTGGTGGTCCTGTCCGGAGATGATCGAGAATATTGGTATTAGCATTTTCAGGCCATCAGCCCTAATTTACATACTTGCAAGTTAATGTAGGCCAATGAGAATCATTAGTTGGCCAGAGTCCCACATTAACATAGTTCACACATTCATTATCTGCTGAGCACTTGTTATGTGCCAGGCACTGTGTTTGGTATCAAGAATGGAAAAACGAATGAAACAGATGTGATTCTGCTCTTGTTGCCAACAAGAACAACAATAGTTGCTTAATTATCCAGTAATAGGATATTTCAAATAAAGTTTACCAAGATAATCTCAAAACATTCAGTGTCATTAAAGTTTTTCTCCTCTTTTAGATCTCAGTGAACGTTTAACAGCCCCTCAGATAGAATCTGTAGCTGCCCTGTCCTGTATGGTAGCCACGAGCCACATGTAGCCGTGGGAGCACCATGAGGGGTAAAGTTTGAGGCAGGAGAGGTGGGCAGCCCTTTACAAGGGGCTGGGCTGAGGAATTTAAATGTTATTCTAATAAAGGTGGTGTTAAACAGGAGAGTGAGGTGAACTTTGGAATTTAGAATAACTTTAAAGCCTCCATGAATTGTACCAACTTTCTTTTATTCTATTTATATTTTAATGTAATCAATGATATATTTGGATCTAAATCTACCACTTGTTTTGTTTTCTGTTTGTCCCATCTGTTTTATGTTTCACTCCTTTCTTGCCTTCTTTTAGATGGATTACATTTAAAAAATCATTTGATCCCTCCCTCCCACTAGTGTGTTTCTTTTCTTTACTTGGTTACCAGAGAAATCAGAAGAGTCACCTGTAACGTTACAAAGTCTAAACTGTATCAGCATGGCTCCTGCCTCCAAGAGCGTAGAAGGGTTATCTCCCTTTTGACTTACCTGCTGCTGTTGTCCTGTATGTTATTTCCCTGTACATAGTAAACCCCACGAGATACTATAAATGCATTCTGAAGTCAGTATTATTTATGTTGACCCACATATGTTCCACTCTTGTTGTTCCTTCTTCTATTGCTTCCATCTGGGATCATTTTTCTGCTGCTTGAAGAACACTCCTTAATTCCTTTGGTGCAGGTCTTCTTTGGCAAACTCTATTTTTGTTTAATAATATCTTCATTACACCTTCATTTTTTTAAATTGAAGTATAGTTGATTTACAATATTGTGTTAGTTTCAGGTGTACACAAAGTGATTTGGTTATACATATGTATATATCACACACACACACACACATACATCTATCTATATTCTTTTTTTTCAATTCTTTTCCGTTATAGTTTGTTACAAGATATTGACTACAGTTCCCTGTGCTATACAGTAAGTCCTTTGTTGTTTATCTATTTTATATATGGTAGTGTGCATCTGTTAATCCCATACTCCCAATTTATTCCTCCCCCTGTTCCGTTTGGTAACCATATATAAGTTTGTTTTCTATGTCTGTGACTCTGTTTCTGTTTTGTAATTAAGTTCATTTATATCAATTTTTAGATCCCACATATAAGTGATATCATGTTGTTTGTCTTTCTCTGTCTGACTTACTTCACTTAGTATGATCATCTCTAGGTCCATCCATGTTGCTGCAAATGGCACTATTTCATTCTTTTCTATGGCTGAGCAATATTCCATTGTATATATATACCACATCTTCTCTATCCATTCATCTGTTGATGGACACCTAGGTTGCTCACACCTTCACTCTTGAAGCATATTTTTGCGGCATATGAAATTCTAGTGTGGTGGTTATTTCAGCATACTGAACATATCACACTGTCTTCTGGCTTCCTTGTCGCTGCTGAGAAGTATCTACTCTGAGGATGATTTCTTTGAAGGTCATCCGTATTTTTCCCTCTGGCTGCTCTTAAGATTTTCATTGTCTTTGATTTTATGCAGTTCCACGGTGGTATGTGTAGGTGTGGATTTCTTTTTATTTATACTGCTTGAGAATTGTAAGTCCTTCTGAGTCCATGGATTGATGTCTTTCATTGGTTCTAAAATAGTCTCTGGTGTGACTCCTTACGTGATGCTTCTCCCTCAGTTTCTCACTCCTTTCCCTGAACTCCAAGTAAATGTATGTTAGACTTTCTCACTGCCTCCGCCACACCTCTTTTATCTTTGTGTCTCTCTGTGATACATTCTGCATAGTTTTTCTGACATCTTGTGGTTTACCAGTTCTCTGTTTGCTTATATCTTATCAGCTGTTAAATCCTTCCACTGGGGCTTCCCTGGTGGCGCAGTAGTTGAGAGTCTGCCTGCCGATGCAGGGGACACGGGCTCGTGCCCCAGTCCGGGAAGATCCCACATGCCACGGAGCGGCTGGGCCCATGAGCCATGGCTGCTGAGCCTGCGCGTCCGGAGCCTGTGCTCCGCAACGGGAGAGGCCACAACAGTGAGAGGCCTGCGTACCGCAAAAAAAAAAAAAAAAAAAAAAAAAATCCTTCTGCTGATTTATTGATTTTGATTATCACTTTCTTCTTTCATTCTAGAATTTTTATTTGGTTCTTTTTCAAGTCTGCCAAATCATTTAAAGAAAATCATTTCCCATTCCCCTACTGAAAATTTAGGCTTTGTTTGTTGTAAGTATAGTTGTGTTAGAGTCCATAGCTGATAATTTCAATAGTTGAAGGCTCTAATTTTTTCTGTGGTTGCTATTGGGTGTCACTTATATTGTCACAGGTGCCTCGTTATACTTCACAGAGCTTTTCTTTCACTTCTGCCGAGGGTGGGAGGTGGAGGTGGTAACTGGTTTAATCTGAGCTTGAGGCTTGAGACTCCCTGGATGACCTAGCTGATGAAAACTAGCTGCAAGTCTGCCCAAGGATGGCTTCCTTTGGGTTCATTCCTTACCCCAGTCATAGCCTGCTGGGGCTGCAGACGAGCCAAGAGCAGTTCACTATGTTTTCTACCTTTGGTGGGCCCTGGCTTTTACATTAGTCCCCATTTCCCCTTGAAGCTGTTAAAATAGGAAGCTCAGTTTCACGGTTCTTTATATTAAATTAGCAAATGCTCCTGGGTAGTACATTTACCCAACTGGGTTCTGAGGTTCTAGAATTGGGCCTGGTAATTCCTCACACTGTCGATACTTCTCTGAGGCTTTTAAGAGGATGTTTTCAGTATTCAGTACTTTTAGTTGTACTTGCGAAAGTGGGTCTTAGTTTCCTACTGTTTCCCACTATTAGAGTGTCTGACTTTGATCCAACAAGGTCGGTGGCCCTATTGTTTGTTGTTTGTTTGAGGAAGATACTTTTCGGAGCCATTTTTCTGCACATTTCCCTTTGGGGGAATGAGTGGAAAGGGGGTGGCACTATATTTATTTATTTATTTGGAAGGGAGGTGTAGATGTAACCATCTCATGCTTCCTTCTGGCTGAGGTAGCCTTTGAGGAGTGAGAAGTTTTTGATGATTGAAAACTGGTGCTTTAGTAGAAAAGAAGACTATTTCTGATCAATATTTCCATTATTTTTTCTGTTACCATCTTCAAGGCATTAGAATTTGAGCAGATAATTCTCTATTTCAGCCATTCCACTGAGGTCACTCGTTACCAAGTCTAGTCTCTCCACTGATGAATCATATCCTATTACTGAGTAAAGCATCATATTTTTAGAGAGCAAATATCGTTTAAGTGATAGAAGTGATTTTTTTTCTATAAACACAGGCCCAGAAAAGGCAGCAAGCAGGTTACTCAGCGTGCAAGGAGCAGGCAGCAGGCGCCTGGCTCACTGGGTAAATATCTGGGTTAGAGAAACATCAGGGGCTCTTCTGAGGGCAATTTGTATTTTCGTATATGAATATGTTGGCTCAAAGTAATTATGAAGAAAACAATTCCAACAGTTCCAAGTGTGTTGCAATTTTATCATAAATGGTATACATTTTAAAGGATAAGGTATTGCAGTAGTCAGGTACCAATGGCAAAGTATGTTTTTTACCTGGAAGCCCCTGATGAATTGTTAATACAAGTGAGGCTGGAGAGAAAAATAATTGACTGTGAGAGGTGCTGTTTGTTTTTATTTATATGTTTTTCTTAACAGTTTTTCCCCTTCACATCTTCAGATTCCAAATTCCTGTCTCCAAAGCGTAAGTCTTCAAAATGATTAGCAAAAGCCACTCAAAATATTAACATTTTCATTCTGCTTCTTAGAGAAATCTTCCAACGATGAGAGAAAAAGAAATTGAAGATTGCCCCATTTATATATTTATTTTAGTCGTTTGAAATTTCATTGGCATAAAGACAACTTACAGTGAACATAGTTATGTTTTAACATTCTTCATTTGACGTTATCCTCCAAAGATGGCCTGGAAGACTAGAGCACAAATTTTGGAGGAAAATCTTGGGGACACCTGATATTGTAATTGCACAGCCCTGATGTGAAACTTGGTATTGAACCTGACAGGAGGGCAATCTTGATATCATGATATCATTGGTCACACAATGCATAACAGGAAAAGAAAATATTTTTCTCTTATTTTAATTGACATATGCCTAACTCCTAAGTGAATGGATTTAATATGATTGTAAAATGGACTCTAATGAAGTTTGAGTATTCTATATTTTATGTGTTTTAGTTACCATCATATGAAGTATGCCATCATATTCTTTTCATTAATGTAGCCTAAAAGGTTACCAAAAAGAAATAAGGCATTGGAAATTTGTGTGGGATCAATAACTAGAATGATCTATACAATTGTATCTTTACTTGAAAAATTTTACAATGTACCTCTCAGATCCAGTCCTTATCTATTGTGATTACAGTTCTAAAACAATCCTGTTGCTTAGCAACCAGATTATATATGATTGAACTCCCTGAAAGAACTTTAAGTGTTAAGTCTTATCTCTCGAAATTGAGAGATACCCTGGATGTTGTGAATCTCTTAATTTTAAAAGTAAGTATGAATTTTGTTCAGAAAAGAATCACAGTGAGAAACTGTCTCAGAAGTAGATAGAAAAGACCTCAGAACTGTTTGAATAAATGCTTTCCAATTTAGAAAATTCAGTCATTAAAAAAATTGAAATAATTGCTCCAAAGAATGATAAGATTCCTGTCTCTAATGGGTTTTTCACTGCCTCTTTTCTCTAGTCATTGTATTGTTACAGCAAACCCCCAAAGCCAGGTGTGTAATGACGCACTTAGTTTCCTTCTGCCTTTCTCAGAAAGGAGCTGATCTTTTTATTATCTGAGTGGTTTTGTTTTGTTTTTCTTTTGTATCTAGTTGCTACTTCTGAAATAACAGTTAAATAATGGTTGGAACATTCATTGTAACTTGAAGTGAAAAGAATCGGAATCGGAATTAATTTCTTTTCATCACTATAAATTCTTCAGCATTGACTGATTTCACGTGTGCCTGCATTTTTCTGTTCATCTTGAAGTGTCTTATGTTTTCATGGCTGTGACCAGCAATAGCTGGTGATTCTGTGTAGGCAACGGTGAATGCCTGCTAGGTTTCTCAGTTTGTGTGTGTCTTCTTGGTACAGGGAAGAGTAGTTTCTTTAATAATTGGTGCCTTTTGGGAAGAGAGGGAAAGGTGGACGTGTCTTCTGATTTTGTGAGTCCCTTTTGTTTCCATAGGACCCTTAATTTCTATTGGCTTGCTTCTTTTTTTCTCTTCACCATCAAGCATCCAGGGGATGTGATCCTCCAACTCGCCTCCCTCCCTCCAGAAGTGATGTCTCCAAAGACCTCCACCTTCGGTCCCACTGACTTTCTGGCCCTTCCTTTCATTGACCTGGTGCCCAAGTATCAGACTTGTTTTCAGTATTGCCACACTTAGGGTGGGAAGCTCTTTCTGGAGGTAATTTTCATCTGTTCTGCTGCCAGAACCAGGTGTGGCCACCTGACTCTCTTTTCTGAAAAGGTTTCTGCTACTTTCAGATGTTCATTTCCCTCCCTGTGTATTAATTGAAATTTCTAGTATACTCCATCTCCTAGTTATGCTATAGGCAAGGCAGGCTTCATGGGCATGCCACCATTGCATGGCTTTATAATATGGTTATACCTGGTGGAGAAAATCTCCCCTCACCATTCTTTATTTTGCAATTTTTTTGGCAGTTCTAATGTACTGTTCCGTAAGAACTTTAAAATAATTGTTTCCATTTCTCCTAAAAACTATGTTGGAATTTGGGTTGGAATTTTATGCATTAATTAAGGTTTAAATATTAATTTTAAAATGTATAATTTTCTTAAGTATCAGTTTCCTTTCAGGGTTTTATAACTTTTTGCTATCATGTATGGAATTGGCTTTTTATTTTTTAAAGGTTAATGTTAGTATAGAGGAAGACTATTCATTTTTATATCTGGATCTATTTCTTTTTCATTTTTTTCTCCTGTGTTGTGATGGATTTTTTTATTTGACCTTCTAGACCAGGGATCTACAAACTTCAGATTGGTTGCCAAACCCATCCTGCTGCCTGTTTCTAGAAATAAAATTTTATTGGAACACAGCCAAACCCATTTATGTATGTATCATCTATGGCTGCTTTCATGCTACAATGGCAAAGTTGGGCAACTTCAACTGAGACTATATGGCCTACAAAGTCAAAAATATTTACTAACCTGACCTTTACAGGAGGTTTGCCAACTCCTGTTCCAGACTACTTATTTTGTTCCCGGGAGTGAATTTTCTCTTTCAGTTAGGTTATTGAACTTTAAAAGTTTTTTAAAATATCAATTAAATCTCAATAAAACTGGAAGAAAAAAACAAAAAATAAAATAAAGTGAATAAAAGTTATTAAAAAATTTCTTTTAATTTTTATTTATTTTTGGCTGCATTGGATCTTCGTTGCTGCGCGTGGGCTTTCTCTAGTTGCAGCGAGCGGGGGCTACTCTTTGTTGCGGTGCGTGAGCTTCTCATTGCAGTGGCTTCTCTTGTTGCGGAGCACGGGCTCTAGGCGCACTGGCTTCAGTAGTTGTGGCATGCCAGCTCTAGAGTGCAGGCTCAGTAGTTGTGGCGCACGGGCTTAGTTGCTCTGCGGCACGTGGGATCTTCCTGGGCCAGGGCTCGAACCCGTGTCCCCTGCATTGGCAGGCGGATTCTTAACCACTGCGTCACCAGGGAAGCCCCTATTTTAAAGTTTGAAAAAAGTTTAAAAAACTTTTTTAGTTTCAGTAAATATTTTTTGTTTTAATTACATCACTTTGAGGATTTGCATTCATCTGTTCTTTAATGTTTTCTTTCATCTCTTCTATTAGTGAGACCCATCCAATTTCAGTTTGGTCTTTTCCCCTTAGGGGCCGAGTCCCCTTTCAGGGATTGCAGGTTTTCTTTGCCTTTTCTAACACAGATGCCCTCAGCACCAGTACATTGAGGCTATGCAGGCTCTCAGGCAGTGTCAAACTTGAAGGGGCTGCAAGACCTGGTAATCCTTGCTAGGGGCCACCCTTGGTCAAAAAGGAGAAGAAACCTACCTGTTCCAGTGATGGTTGAGGAATGCCTTTATTCTCCAGCCTTGACATGAATGGGTGGGTGAACCAGCCTTTTCCAGTCTGTAAGTAGACTGGGGGATGCAGGCCCCCTCCCCAGAACACATGCACACATGCATATCCATGCATGTATAGATGTACATCATATGCCTTCTTGGCCCCCTCATGTCATATACCACAGCTTACAAAGCCAGGACCAATTCTAGCCTCTTAAGAACTCCAGGCCTCAGCTGCCCCACGCTTTCTAGGCCTCAGGAAAAGGCTTACTCTTGTTCTCCTTATTTTAGAGTCATTTAGTGAGTTCAGAGATAGGAAGTTGGGGATCTCCTTGTTGATTTCTAATTTGAGTATTTACTTTCTCCTTTTGCCTGTCTGACTATGCTGGGAAGGAATAGGTGGTATAGGTGTAGATAATATAGATCACCTTGGGACCTGGCATGTGTTTGATTAGGAGTTTAGTGGTATCAGGAGGGGTTCTATATTCCTGTCAGTAAATGAAGGACTATACGTATGTTTATTTTCCTCTGTAGATCTATGTATGCATATGTACATATATCCCCCCCTCACACACACACACATATACACACAGGCTCAATGCTGATTGTAAAATACATATTACTGTACAAGTACTATATACAGTCACACCAGTAGAACCCAATCATGAGGGAGAAATAAGCCCTAAAGAGACCAATGCTCAAGGACTTTGTTTGATATCCCTTTATCCCATCTTCCAGAAGTTCCATGAGAATACCTACTGGCTAATGATGTTCATCATTGCTGTGGTTTACAGAGAAGATGCTAGTTCAGCTGATTACTTGAAATTTTTCAGTTTATAGAGGGTTCTCTTTGTACCAGGATTTGCAGATTTAGAAGGTGATCTGTATTTGTTATTAATCACTCTTTAAAAGCTTTAGTTCAAACAAGGTATGATTTAAATTCGTGAGTGTCCTTTACCTCTGCAGGAATGATTATTTATAATTATTTGCCTTCTATCATCATTTAATTATTAGTTACAATAATCAATTTATTTTCACATCGTCAGAATAGTTTTTGCTAGAGAATCGTAAACTGGAAATAATCCATGAAAGCAATGATGGGGTCCTGTTTTTATGTACCACAAAAGAAGTGTAGCCCTTGTGGGAGCTGTTCTAATGCATTGTTTGGTCTACTTTTCATGCCCTGACTGCCTTTAAGTGTGTGGGCAATTTCATTATGCCTTCAACATTTACTAGTGCGTTACTGCTCTTATTGTAATCTCACTTGAGTCAATTTCATTTCTAAAATTCTGTAGTGTCTTCTATAAGTCTGACACAGAAATGTTTTTGCCCTCTTACTCTATTTATCCATACAGTAAATATGCTCCTTTAGTCTTCCACAACTGAAAGAACTTTTTTCCTCTTTGTGTCAAGGACAAAGGCACATTACAGAGAAAGCATGCCCCATTAAGGTTTTCTTCAAAAACAGAGAAACTAAATAAATAATTTCTATGGTGTGTCCTGAGCTCAGTACAGGTTTATTCCATTCTGTACCTTCTCTGCCATTTCTGTGTTCAGACATCAACATCACAGGTGTTCAGAATGATGAAAATGAGGTAACAAAAAGTTATTTCTAGTACACGAAATTTGTAAGACACGAAGAGCCAATTGTTACATTTTAGAAAATATCTCAAACCAAAAAAGCGTTGAAGCATATAGTTTTCTGAATAATCCTCATTTGATTAGAAATTCAGTTAACCAGAATATTCCATATTTTGAGCCCACAATTTGTATTTTTCTTAGCTCTGTTATCAACTTATTCAATAACAATTTATTGAACCTCAGCTAGGTTTGAGGCATTTTTCCAGATGCTAAGGTAATAGAAATGAATTGAACAATAGTGGACAAAGAATTTGATAAGTTAAATCAACCACCAAAAAAAGAGAGGGAGACCTAATAAAATAATATGAAGATATTTTTAAAATAGTAAATCAAGAAGAAGGCAGAAAAAGAGGGAAAATGGCAACCAAGAACAGAGGAGTCAAGTGGAAAACAAACAGCAAGTTGATAGTTTAAACCTAACCATATCAATAATTGCATTAAATGTCAGTGGTCTAAACACCTCAGTTAAAAAGCAGAGATGATCAGATTGGATAAAAGAAAATGTAAGACTCAACTATATGCTGTCAACAAGACACCCCCTTAAATATAAAGACACAAATAGGTTACAAGTAAAAGATACACCATACTAACACTAATCAAAAATGCTGAAGTGGCTATATTAATATCAAAATGAATTTTGGAACTAAGAATACTACCAGTGATAAATATTATCATTCCATAATCAGAAAGGTGCCAATGAATCAAGAGAATATGACAGGGACTTCCCTGGTTGTCCAGTGGTAAAGAATCTGTCTTCTGATGCAGAAGACGTGGGTTCAATCCCTGGTTGGGGAACTAAGATCCCACATGCCGTGGGGCAACGAAGCCTGTGTGCCACAACTACTGAGCTCACCCTACTCAACGAGAGAGCCTGCGTGCCACAAACTACAGAGCCCACGTGCTCTGGAGCCCGCGCCACAGCTAGAGAGAGAAAACTCACACGCCACAACTAGAGAGAAGCCTGTGGACTGCAACAAAGAGCCCGTGCAGCCAAATAAATGAAAAAATATTTTAAAAAATAAAGAGAATATGACAATACTAAAAGATTACACATGTAATAATAGGACTTCAAAATATATTGTTGGAAATGAAAGGAGAAACAGATGAATCTACATTTATAGCCAGAGATTTCCACACCTTTTTCTCAGTAATAATTTAGAGAAGACTGTACCAGGAAGAAGAAAAGGTATATGCAAAGGTCCTGAGGTCAGGAAGAGTTTGCTTGTTGGAAGAACCCAAAGCAGTCCAGTGTGCTTAGAGCAGAGTGAGTTGAGGCATGGTCCATGGTAGGCCAGAGAGGCAGGCAGGGGCTTGATTGAATAAGACCTTGTGGACAATGGTAAGGGGGTTACAAAAACACAAAACAGGATTGGGGAGCAAAAATGTTTACTTCATACTGTAACTTTAATAGTTAATCATTAGGTGGCTCTTAGGTTTCTCCATGGCGTAAAATTGAAAACAATAGATGACAAAGAGCCCCACACATTAAAGAACAGGCTGGACCTGATAGGATACCATCAGGGAAACAGATTTGTTTCTCTCCCATCACCTCTTTCACACCTGTTCTGTTAGCTGTTTCTTCTGCGTCTCTGGATTATATCTCAAGGATCTGTCATAGATTTTGAGTTTCGTTTTCTGTTATTAAAAAGCCAAATCCGATCTTAATCAAAACTCCCATCCCCCATCATCCAATTCAATGTTTCTATGCTTCCTTCAGCTCAAGGCTGACCTTGTCTTGAAAACCTGCAGCTGAGAAAAGCTGTGTGGCCTTTATCTCTGCTCTCCTTGCCCCACCCCCTCCTGCACAGACTTCTGGTTCCTCAGGGTCTGGGCAGAGAGAATGAGAGGTAAAAAATGGGACATTGGGCCTTTTTGGGTTTTTTAACGTTCCCTTGGTTACTAAATACCTTCTCTCATGGAGTACTTTGGTTACCCGCTGTCAAGTCTTCTGTAGATGAGCCTCTGTAGTGTGGTGACTTTTATTTCAGCTTTCGGCTACTTAATATCCTGTTACACGTGCAAAAAAGTTCGAGTATACGAATAAAGCTCTCATTTACACTTATTTATACAAATGAAATGTAAAAAAAAAGCTACTTTGTTTAAGAATCTTTTGAAAAGTTCTAATATGACTATAAAAATTTAAGAACTTGCTGAATTCAAAGTGTTTCTTGGAAATCAGCTCATCAGTTTACTATCTGGTTTGGAAAATAAGAGGCCTCTTTCTGTAAGGAGCATTTTTAAAAGTGACATTTAAAAATTAGCCACCATTTATGTAAATGCTTCCGAAAAATTTTTATATACAATTTAATGATTTGGTAAATTAAGAAATATTAAGTACCTCTATAGATATCAGTTTCCTAGGATTTGATTATTAATTAATTTCATAATAAAAAATATATTCTCAGGCATTTTATTAATGATTTCCACTGAGGCTCACTTCTTAATCAGTTGTTGGTCCACTTTCCCAAAGTACTCTGTTTCTTCATCAGAAAAGTGGTAAAAAAAAAAAAAATGAAATTATGACTGTTCTAATATTGACTAAAGATGGAGAAACAAATTAGGAACAACTGATCAAGACTGTTCTTTAGTTCTGTGGGGTTGTGAAGAAACAACTGATTGTCTGTTTCAAAGATAGCTGTATTTTGTTGCTTTTAAATATCCAGAAATTAAAATGGCCTGACGTCTTTAAAGAGTTTAGAAAAAGTCTAAGGGCTTAAAAAAGTCAGAAGCCATCCTGTTAGAATTCTCCCAGGAAGGTAATAAAACCAGCCTGCAGTCCTTATGAAAAGAACTGGCCGTACAATACATGTAGATGCAATGGGGAGAATGTTGTCTCCATGGAGAGGGGAAAAGATAGCTCTAATCCCTTCAGATCTGCATGTAAGCTCAAGGCCTTCTGAGAGGTTGTTAAATATTTCTCTTTAATACGTGTTGGAAACCAAAATGAAGTTAAGCATTGATCGATAATGGTTCGGCACGACTCTGGGAACCACATTTATTTTTCTACATTTTCCTCTCACCTATGCCATTTTGTTTCTAATTAATCACTAGCATTTAAATAAAATAGTGTAATTGATGGCTATCAACTAGACTCTCAGTCCTCTCTTCACATTAGAGGGTATCTATCTGTTCATTGCCGGATACCCTTTCTGTCTCATGGGAGCCACCCAGATTTTCGCCCAGTGGATTTGCTCCATACACTAGACTTGTAATGTGCTGGGTGATGCCTGAGTCGATTCCAGTAAGGTCCCTTGCAAGGGTGTGCAAGAGGGAGAAAGATTGTCCTCTTGGCCTCTGAATCCAGATGTTTGGCTGGGCCCTATGCCTAATTTTTAGAAATTTACCCCAACTTTGCTTTCAGCAGCAAAGAGGATTTTTCCATGTGTGGATTCACAGACGTGTCTTATGTTCACAGTGAAATCGTTTTTATTCCTATGTAACATTTGTTGGTATTCCTCTGCAGGTTGCTGACAGCCTCCTGTTTTCCATTTTTCCTCTCCACATCTTTGTTTAAGATAAAATAAGTCGGGCTACAATTTTTTGTACACAAAAAACTTTTTTTTTTAAATGAGGCTACTGTGCCTTAAAAGTAGTAGCAGGAAATGCATGTCTTTTTTACTTTATACAGTATACATAATAACAATATACTCCATTTCTACACTGTGTCCAGTTAAGATGGAAAAATTCTGCCTGTGGGAATGGGGGTGGGGCTAGTGAAAGCATCTGGTGAGAAAAAAGATCAAAAAAGACAGAAAATGGAGAGAAACAGGAGGACAGATGAATAAAGAGCACACAGAGAAAAAGGGAGACACAGGGGCCTCCATACGTTTTTTAACCTGTTTTTTAGTACTAAAATGGTCATTGATTAGCTTGTCCACAATCTCTCTATGTGGCTATTAAGCATAATCAGTATTATTTTGCAAAAATAGAACTGAGAGAGGAAAACAGGTGTCCGTCTCCTTTTGAACCCCTACTGAAATATTGCAGAACTAATCTCTGCTGGAGGCATCACGCTGGTGTTCATTTTCAAAACACATGATTATGGAGGAGTGGAAAGTAACAGGGTTGATCACATACCCCTTACACGAAAATTGATTTCCATACTTTATAGTTATACCTTACCACATGTGGACACTGTGTATCTGTAAGCAGTATTTGTGTGCAAAATAAACTTCGATTTTATTTCATTTGGCGCCTCGTATTACCTTTCTTATTCCATGTCCAGAATTAGTTGTGCCCTCTGGTTTTCTACTTCTGTCTTTACTATACTTGTTGTAACATACTGGTGTCGGTAACCCATGACGACACATCCTACAGAGGAGGCCAGATGGACTGGAAGGAGGCACATGATTTCTCTCCCCAAATCTGTTTTGCAAACCACAAGGTGAAGGCTCTTCTCTGTTTAGGAGTGGGCGCCTGCTCCATCCACGTAGGCGCTTCCAACTGATTTCACAAGAATTAGTACTTGTCAGTTTTTCATTTCACTTGGCATGTGATATAATATCCTCAACAGAAGACTTCACTCTTTTTTTTTTTTCTGATATAATGGTAATTTTTAAAGGCTCTCCTGGAGACTAATTGGAAAGGGCATGGGTGTCACTTCATAGAAATCGACCTCATTGACTCTAAGACATGTGCTGTAAACTTTCACCAAAATAGAAGCAACATGGAGAAAACAAAGCAAAATGATTAGTGGATCATACAGACGCCATCAGGGAGAATTTTGGAGTGATTACTGGCAAGTAGAAAAGGGGGCAAAGACTCAGTGAGAGCTCAGTGGTGAGAGAAGAGGAAATGTTTGTCTTCAGTGAGTTAACATCAATGTGAAATTTTATTCAAATGCTGGTCTTGCCGTAGGTTAAATAATATATTCTAATGTCACAGTGTGCTTTCTTGCAACATAGTGAAGTAAATAAAAACCTTTGTTCCTTGGATCATATTTAAGTGAATAAAGGTTTTTACTCTTTAGTACTCAGAGCTTTATGTTTCTGAAATGCTGTTTTAGATTCTGGTAAGTAGTTTTTCGTGGAAACAAATTTGATTCTTCTGTACTGAAAGAATAAATTACAGTAACCCATGATCCTGCTTCCCTCCTCCACCTATTGAAATAGGATGATTTGAAAATACGGTAATTAGCTTATCACTATTTTATGTCATTGCTAAAGGTGTCCAAGCCCCCTCTTCCCCATTGGTGTCTGAGTACCTCGTATTTGGTGCTACGTAGAGTGACCATATAGCTAATCTCCTTATGGGGGTGGTTATTATTGTTATATTACTATTTGATTTATTATTCCTTTTCTAACAGCTTTATTGAGATATAATTCACCTACCATACAATTCACTCATTTAAAGTGGTTTTTAGTATATTCCCAGAGTTGTATAGCCATCACCATAATCCATTTTAGAATATTTCTGTCACTTCAAAAAGACACTCCCTGTGCATTAGTGGTCATTTCCTCACTTCCACCCCACCTCTGGCCCTGGAAAAACACAAGTCTACTTTCTGTCTCTATGAATTTACCAATTTGGGACATTTCATACAAATGTACTCATATAATGTGTGGCCCTTTCTGTCTGGCTTCTTTCATTTAGCATAATGTTTTCAAGGTTCATTCATGTGGTAGTAGGTATCAGAACTTCATTCCTTTTTATTGCTGAAAAATATTTCATTGTATGGATATCACACATTTTCTTTATCTCTTCATCATTTTATGGACATTTGGGATGTTTACACTTTTTGGCTACTCTGAGTAATGATGGTATTAACATTCATGTACAAGCTTTATATAGACATGGGTTTTAGTTTCTCTTGAGTATATACCTAGGAGTGGAATTGCTGGGCCATATGGTAACTCTATGTTTAACCTTTTGAGGAACTGCCAGACTGTTTTGCAAAGCAGCTGTACAAATTTCCATTCCTGTTAGCAGTGTAGGAGGGTTCCAATATCTCTACAGTTTTGTCAACACTTGTTACTGTCTTTTTTTTTTTGTAGTGGGGACAATTTTAAGAATGGAAATGAGCACTTATTAATCACATCAGGTATGAACCAGGTGTGAATACCCTGACCACGAAGCTAGATTACCCTAGCACCCTGGGGAATGGGGCTGGAAGTGGGAACAGGGGTCTGCTAAGAGTAGCAGAAGAGGGCCATGTGGGGGACGTTTTGGGAAGTGTGGTGCCAAGTGCCAGAAAGTTAGATATATTCAACAAAGAGAACACGACCAGGTTTATCATGGTGTCCTGTGCATAGTTGTTACTACTTTTAATCATCAAACCTGCATTTATTTGGAAAAGAATCAAGGCCCTTAAAATCATTATTACAGGGTACAATTATGTTATCACTCTTAATAGTAAGATACAACAGTAGATCAGCTTTGCTCAATAGGTAAAACAACTCACCCAGGTGAACCATAAGCTATTTTGTCCAAACTTGGTTCCCAGGAGCAAATATGTAATAAGAAAGAGAATCAGACCTTCAGCTTACTGTAGTTTGTTACCAGGGACATTCTTTTGGCGTTGAAATGCATCTTTGACGTTTGAAATGGGCCTCTCCTTGTTGCTTGCGCAGGTCACTAGATCTTCAAGTCTTACGGATTTTTGTCAACCGATTCTTTTTTTTTATACTGTTAGTGACCAGCTGGTAGTGTTTTTGTGAGATGTCTCATGAGGGGATCTCTAGCCCTCTACCTTATGTAGGAGTCACTGTGGCAATTGACTCATCCATCTAGCACTAGCTCCTGGTACACTTGTGGACTGACTAGGGTGATGCCATATAGAACATCAACTGACCCAGAAACCAAGACGCCATAAATAATGGTGATTTTGGCACAATAAGTACCTGCTGGACTCTAATACCCACAAAACGTATTCTTCTGGGTGAGATGGTCTGGTGTGTTGGCTTTTATCTATTGATGAAACTTATGTATCAAAATGTTTTCCTGGGCTTCCCTGGTGGCTCAGTGGTTGAGAGTCCGCCTGCCGATGCGGGGGACACGGGTTCATGCCCCGGTCCGGGAAGATCCCACATGCCGTGGAGCGGCTGGGCCCGTGAGCCATGGCCGCTGAGCCTGCACGTCCGGAGCCTGTGCTCCGCAACAGGAGAGGCCACAACAGTGAGAGGCCCATGTACTGCCAAAAAAAAAAAAAAAAAGTTTTCCTTTCTTATTTGCTGCTAGAAAGCTCAGAGCTGAGTTTTTTGGTTCAACCATAGTAACTGCTTCATTAATATTTTTAATATCACAATTCCTGAGCCTCATCAGTGTTTCTTAAACAGTATATATATTTTTTAATTAATTAATTAATTAATTTTTGGCTGCGTTGGGTCTTCATTGCTGCGCGTGGGCTTTCTCTAGTTGCGGCCAGTGGGGGCTACTCTTTGTTGCGGTGATGCGGGCTTCTCTTGTAGCGGAGCACGGGCTCTAGGCGCGCAGGCTCAGTAGTTGTGGCTCACGGGCTCTAGAGCACAGGCTCAGTAGTTGTGGCTCACGGGCTCTAGAGCACAGGCTCAGTAGTTGTGGCTCACAGGCTCTAGAGCGCAGGCTCAGTAGATGTGGTGCACGGGCTTAGTTGCTCTGCGGCATGTGGGATCTTCCTGGACCAGGGTTCAAACCCGTGTCCACTGCATTGGCAGGTGGATTCTTAACCACTGTGCCACCAGGGAAGTCCTGTATTTCTTACTGTCCTAAGCTTATGGGTTTTTTTTTTTTAACACTGTCAGCCACCTTTGAATTTTTAAAAACTTCCACTTGTAAAATCTCACTGTCTTTTCTCTCCAAAATTGTAGGCCTCTTGAAAAATCTCATGATTTGATTTAGTTAAGTGGCCCTTCTAAGTGGTGCCTTCTCTCTCAGGGATGTCTTCCGTCTGGTTCATCCCGTGTTTGCTCATGCTCGGAAAGTATAAGGAGAGTAGCTCTTTGGGTGTTCTTCCAGAATTTAATGAGAAAAGGCAGAATGCTTGATAAAGAGGCACTCATCTCAAGATTAAATATCCTGCAGGGAAAGTGGGCTGAAGTTTACACTGCAAGTCCTTCTGAGATAATTCACATTGTCCTTGATTAAGATATGTAGACATAGAATAGTCTCTCTACTTCCCCTTCTTTTCCGCGCAACAGGTAAAAGTACCTCCTCTGAAACTGGAGTGAGAACTGCTCCTCTCCCAAGGCCTTTCGGAGAGCCCACCTCAAACTCTGCCTTGACTGGGCTGCTCAGTGAATATGGGGACATCACCCCAGCATGGTGGGGGGCCTCAGAGGGGCCTCGTGCCTTTGAGTAGCTGCCACGTAGCAATAGTGTCCCTGAGGTGGAAGAGAGGTACAGTCAATCCTGACTACTTGTGCATTCTGTATTTGCCTACTCCCCAAAATATATTTGTAATCCCAAAGTCAATACTCGCACTGCTTTTGTGGTCATTCGTGGACATGGGCAGAGCAGTGAAAACTTTGGGTCCTCCAACGTGCATGTCCCCAGCTGAGGTTGAACGAGGGGCTCTCTGCCTTCTTGTTTCTGCTCGCAGAATGTAAGCAAGTGTCCGTGTCTCATAGTCTACTTAGTGTGATGTTTTCACATTTTGGTGCTTTTCATTGGTGATTTCACTTTTTATTGGGCACCTAAACATCGTGCTGAAGTGCTGTCTAGTGTTTCTAAGTGCAAGAAAGCTGTGGTGTGCCTCATGAAGAAAATATGTGTGTTAGATAAGCTTCATTCAGACATAAGTTCCAGTGCTCTTGGCCGTGGGTCCAATGTTAATCAATCAACAACATATTAAACAAGATGTCTTTCATCAGAAACACACGTAAAACAAGGTTATGTATAGATGGGTTGACAAAAATGTTATGAGAAGAGGCTTGCAGGAACCTAACCCTGGCTTTCCCTTAGGAGCAGTGGTTCAGTATTTATTAATTCAGTGTTTGTGGTGACTTTATAGACCATAACTACTGTGAATGATGAAAATCAACTGCCTCTCTCTTCTTAACCTCATAATTCAAGTCTGTAGGACCCTGCCTTCAGCCCTCCAGGATGAAACATGGGCTTATTATTTCTTTTTTTTTTTTTCCTCCTTTTTGCTTATTATTTCTTGGATCTCTTTCCTCTGGAGAATTCTGCTTGACAAATTACAAATATTATGTAATGTTGAAATAAGGTTTTGAAAGCCTAGTCAAAGTCATCAGCAAGGTTTTTGAACCACACATTAAATCAGTCTTTAGTCAGATGGAGAACTCGGCCTTTCCTTAGGCTTCTCTCCTTAGTATTTTCGCAGGATATAGTAAATGTGAGGCTGTGTTTTTTTTTTTAACATCTTTATTGGAGTATAATTGCTTTACAGTGGTGTGTTAGTTTCTGCTTTATAACAAAGTGAATCAGTTACACATATACATATGTCCCCATATCTCTTCCCTCTTGCGTCTCCCTCCCTCCCTATCCCACCCCTCTAGGTGGGCACAAAGCACCGAGCTGATCTCCCTGTGCTATGTGGCTGCTTCCCACTAGCTATCTATTTTACACTTGGTAGTGCATATATGTCCACGCCACCCTCTCACTTTGTCCCAGATTACCCTTCCCCCTCCCCATATCCTCAAGTCCATTCTCTAGTAGGTCTGTGTCTTTAATCCCGTCTTGCCCCTAGGTTCTTCATGACCATTTCTTTCTTTCTTTCTTTCTTTTTCTTAGATTCCATTTATATGTGTTAGCATACAGCATTTGTTTTTCTCTTTCTGACTTACTTCACTCTGTATGACAGACTCTAGGTCCATCCACCTCACTACAGATAACTCAGTTTTGTTCCTTTTTATGGCTGAGTAATATTCCATTGTATACATGTGCCAAATCTTTATCCATTCATCTGTTGATGGACACATAGGTTGCTTCCATGTCCTGACTATAGTAAATAGAGCTGCAATGAAAATTTTGGTACATGACTCTTTTTGAATGATGGTTTTCTCAGGGTATATGCCCAGTAGTGGGATTGCTGGGTCGTATAGTAGTTCTATTTTTAGTTTTTTAAAAACGTCCATACTGTTCTCCATAGTGGCTGTACCAATTTACATTCCCACAAAGAGTGCAAGAGGGTTCCCTTTGCTCCACACCCTCTCCAGCATTTATTGTTTGTAGATTTTTTGATGGTGGCCATTCTGACCGATGTGAGATGATGTCTCTTTGTAGTTTTGATTTGCATTTCTCTAATGATTAACGATGTTGAGCATCCTTTCATGTGTTTGTTGGCAATCTACATATCTTCTTTGGAGAAATGTCTATTTAGGTCTTCTGTCCATTTTTGGATTGGGTTATTTGTTTTTTTGATATTGAGCTGCATGAGCTGCTTGTAAATTTTGGAGATTAATCCTTTGTCAGTTGCTTCATTGGCAAATATTTTCTCCCACTGTGAAGGGTAGTCTTTTCGTCTTGTTTATTGTTTCCTTTGCTGTGCAAAAGCTTATAAGTTTCATTAGGTCCCATTTGTTTATTTTTGTTTTTATTTCCATTTCTCTAGGAGGTGGGACAAAAAGGATCTTTCTGTGATTTATGTCATAAAGTGTTCTGCCTATGTTTTCCTCTAAGAGTTTGATAGCGTCAGGCCTTACATTTAGGTCTTTAATCCATTTTGAGTTTATTTTTGTGTATGGTGTTAGGGAGTGTTCTAATTTCATTCTTTTACACGTAGCTGTCCAGTTTTCCCAGCACCACTTATTGAAGAGGCTGTCTTTTCTCCACTGTATATTCTTGCCTCCTTTATCAAAGATAAGGTGACCGTATTTGCGTGGGTTTATCTCTGGGCTTTTTATCCTGTTCCATTGATATATATTTCTGTTTTTGTGCCAGTACCATACTGTCTGGATTACTGTAGCTTTGTAGTATAGTCTGAAGTCAGGGAGCCTGATTCCTGTAGCTCCTTTTATCTTTCTCAAGATTGCTTTGGCTATTTGGGGTCTTTTGTGTTTCCATACAAATTGTGAAATTTTTTGTTCTAGTTCTGTGAAAAATGCCATTGGTAGTTTGATAGGTATTGCATTGAATCTGTAGATTGCTTTGGGTAGTAGAGTCATTTTCACAATGTTGATTCTTCCAATCCAAGAACATGGTATATCTCTCCATCTATTTGTATCATCTTTAATTTCTTTCATCAGTGTCTCATAATTTTCTGCATACAGGTCTTTTGTCTCTGTAGGTAGGTTTATTCCTAGATATTTTATTCTTTTTGTTGCAATGGTAAATTGGAGTGTTTTCTTGATTTCACTTTCAGATTTTTCATCATTAGTGTATAGGAATGCAAGAGATTTCTGTGCATTAATTTTGTACCTTGCTACATTACCAAATTCATTGATTAGCTCTAGTAGTTTTCTGGTAGCATCTTTAGGATTTTCTATGTATAGTATCATGTCATCTGCAAACAGTGACAGCTTTACTTCTCTTTTCCAGTTTGGATTCCTTTTATTTCTTTTTCTTCTCTGATTGCTGTGGCTAACACTTCCAAAACTATGTTGAATAATAGTGGTGAGAATGGGCAACCTTGTCTTGTTCCTGATCTTAGTGGAAATGCTTTCAGTTTTTCATCATTGAGGACAATGTTGGCTGTGGTTTGTCATACATGGTCTTTATTATGTTGAGGAAAGTTCCCTCTATGCCTACTTCCTGGGTGGTTTTTATCATAAATGGGTATCGAATTTTGTCGAAAGCTTTCTCTGCATCTATTGAGATGACCATATGGTTTTTCTCCTTCAATTTGTTAATGTGGTGTATCACATTGATTGATATGCATATATTGAAGAATCCTTGCAATCCTGGGATAAACCCCACTTGATCATAGTGTATGATCCTTTTAATGTGCTGTTGGATTCTGTTTGCTAGTATTTTGTTGAGGATTTTTGCATCTGTGTTCATCAGTGATATTGGCCTGTAGTTTTATTTCTGTGTGACATCTTTCTCTGGTTTTGGTATCAGGGTGATGGCGGCCTCATTGAATGAGTTTGGGAGTGTTCCTCCCTCTGCTATATTTTGGAAGAGTTTGAGAAGGATAGGTGTTAGCTCTTCTCTAAATGTTTCATAGAATTTGCCTGTGAAGCCATCTGGTTCTGGGCTTTTGTTTGCTGGAAGATTTTTAATCACAGTCTCAATTTCAGTGCTTGTGATTGGTCTGTTCATATTTTCTATTTCTTCCTGGTTCAGTCTCAAAACGTTGTGCATTTCTAAGAATTTGTCCTTTCTTCTAGGTTGTCTATTTTATTGGCGTATACTTGCTTCTAGTAATCTCTCATGATCCTTTGTATTTCTACAGCTTCATTTGTTACTTCTCCTTTTTCATTTCTAATTCTGTTGATTTGAGTCTTCTCCCTTTTTTTCTTGATGAGTCTGGCTAATGGTTTATCAATTTTTTTTATTTTCTCAAGGAATCAGCTTTTAGTTTTATTGATCTTTGCTATCATTTCCTTCATTTCTTTTTCATTTATTTCTGATCTGATCTTTATGATTTCTTTCCTTTTGGTAACTTTGGGTTTTTTCATTCTCTAATTGCTTTAGGTGTAAAGTTAGGTTGTTTATTTGAGATGTTTCTTGTTTCTTAAGGTTGGATTGTATTGTTATAAACTTCCATTTAGAACTGCTTTTGCTGCATTCCCATAGGTTCTGGGTCATCATGTTTTCGTTGTCATTTGTTTCTAGATATTTTTTGATTTCCTCTTTGATTTCTTCAGTGATCTCTTGGTTATTAAGTAGTGTATTGTTTAGCCTCCATGTGTTTGTATTTTTTACAAATTTTTCCTGTAATTGATATCTAGTCTCATAGCGTTGTGGTCAGAAAAGATACTTGATACGATTTCAATTTTCTTAAATGTACCAAGGCTTGATATGTGACCCAAGATATGATCTATCCAGGAGAATGTTCCATGAGCACTTGAAAAGAATGTGTATTCTGTTGTTTTTCGATGGAATGTCCTATAAATATCAATTAAGTCCATCTTGTTTAATGTATCATTTAAAGTTTGTGTTTCCTTATTTATTTTCATTTAGGATGATCTGTCCATTGATGAGAGTGGGGTGTTAAAGTCCCCTACTATGATTGTGTTACTGTTGATTTCCCCTTTTATGGCTGTTAGTATTTGCCTTATATATTGAGGTGCTCCTATGTTGGGTGCATAAATACTTACAATTGTTATATCTTCTTCTTGGATTGATCCCTTGATCATTAGGTAATGTCCTTCTTTGTCTCTTGTAATAGTCTTTGTTTTAAAGTCTATTTTGAGAATTGCTACTCCAGCTTTCTTTTGATTTCCATTTGCATGGAATATCTTTTTCCATCCCCTCACTTTCAGTCTGTATATGTCCCTAGGTCTGAAGTGGGTCTCTTGTAGACAACATATATACAGGGTTTCTTTTTGTATCCATTGGGCCAGTCTATGTCTTTTGGTTGGAGCATTTAATCCATTTATATTTAAGGTAATTATCAATACGTATGTTCCTATTACCATTTTCTTAATTGTTTTCAGTTTGTTTTTGTAGGTCTTTTCCTTCTTTTGTGTTTTCTGCCTAGAGAAGTTCCTGTAGCATTTGTTGTAAAGCTGGTTTGGTAGTGCTGAATTCTCTTAGCTTTTGTTTGTCTGTAAAGGTTTTAATTTCTCTGTCAAATCTGAATGAATTCCTTGCTGGGGAGAGTAATCTTGGTTGTAGTTTTTTCTCCTTCATCACTTTAAATATGTCCTGCCACTCCCTTCTGGCTTGCAGAGTTTCTGCTGAAAGATCAGCTGTTAACCTTATGGGGGTTCCCTTGTGTGTTATTTGTTGTCTTCCCCTTGCCGCTTTTAATTTTTTTTCTTTTTATTTAATTTTTGATAGTTTGATTAATATGTTTCTTGGCATGTTTCTCCTTGGCTTTATCCTGTATGGGACTCTTTGTGCTTCCTGGACTTGATTAACTATTTCCTTTCCAATATTAGGGAAGTTTTCAACTATAATCTCTTCAAATATTTTCTCCGACCCTTTCTTTTTCTCTTCTTCTTCTGGGACCCCTATAATTCGAATGTTGGTGCGTTTAATATTGTCCCAGAGGTCTGTGAGGCTGTCCTCAATTCTTTTCATTCTCTTTTCTTTATTCTGCTCTGCAGTAGTTGTTTCCATTATTTTCTCTTCCAAGTCACTTATCCGTTCTTCTGCCTCAGTTATTCTGCTATTGATCCCTTCTAGAGAATTTTTAATTTCATTTATTGTGTTGTTCATCACTCTTTGTTTGCTCTTTAGTTCTTCCTGGTCTTTGTTAAACGTTTCTTGTATTTTCTTCATTCTATTTCCAAGAGTTTAGATCATCTTTACTATCATTATTCTGAATTCTTTTTCAGGTAGACTGCCTATTTCCTCTTCATTTGTTAGGTCTGGTGGGTTCTTACTTTGCTCCTTCATCTGCTGTGTGTTTCTCTGTCTTCTCGTTTTGCTTAACTTACTGTATTTGGGGGTCTCCTTTTCACCTGCTGCAGGTTCATAGTTCCCATTGTTTTGGTGTCTGTCCCCAGTGGCTAAGGTTGGTTTAGTGGGTTGGGTAGGCTTCCTGGTGGAGGGGACTAGTGCCTGTGTTCTGGTGGATGAGGCTGGATATTGTCTTTCCGGTGGGCAGGTCCACGTCTGGTGGTGTGTTTTTGGGTGTCTGCGGACTTATTATGATTTTAGGCAGCCTCTCTGCTAATGGATGGGGTTGTGTTCCTGTCTTGCTAGTTGTTTGGCATAGGGTGTCCAGCACTGTAGCTTGCTGGTCGTTGAGTGGAGCTGGGTCTTGGCATTGAGATGGAGATCTGCGGGAGATTTTCGCCGTTTGATATTACGTGGAGCTGGGAGGTGACTGGTGGAACAGTGTCCTGAACTTGGCTCTCCCACTTCAGAGGCACAGCCCTGATGCCTGGCTGGAACACCAAGCATGTCATCCACATGTCTCAGAAGAAAAGGGAGAAAAAAAAGAAAGTACAAAAGAAGAAAATAAAATATAGTAAAATAAAATAAAATTAAGTTATTAAATAAAAATTAAAAAATAATTATTAAAAAAATTTTAAGTAATAAAAAAAAGAAAGAGGAGAGCAACCAAACCAAAAAACAAATCCACCAATGATAACAAGTGCTAAAAAACAGTATACTAAAAAACCAAAACGGACAGACAGAACCCTAGGACAAATGGTAAAAGCAAAGCTATACAGACAAAATCACACACAGAAGCATACACATACACACTCACAAAAAGAGGAGAAGGGAAAAAAATATATATATTGTTTCTCCCAAAGTCCACCTCCTCAATTTGGGATGGTTCGTTGTGTATTCAGGTATTCCACAGATGCAGGGTACATCTTGGGTACAGTTGATTGTGGAGATTTAATCCACTGCTCCTGAGGCTGCTGGGAGAGATTTCTCTTCTTTGTCGCACAGCTCCCGGGGTTCAGTTTTGTATTTGGCCCTGCCTCTGCATGTAGGTCGCCTGAGGGCGTCTGTTCTTCACTCAGACAGGATGGGGTTAAAGTAGCAGCTGATTAGGGGGCTCTGGGTCACTCAGGCCGCGGGGGGGTGGGGGTGGAGGAGGGGTACAGATGCGCGGCGCGCCTGTGGCGGCAGAGGCCAGTGTGACGTTGCAGCAGCCTGAGGCACGCCATGCGTTCTCCCGGGGAAGTTGTCCCTGGATCACGGGACCCTGGCAGTGGCGGGCTGCACATGCTCCCGGGAGGGGAGGTTGTGGATAGTGACCTGTGTTTGCTCACAGGCTTCTTGATGGCGGCAGCAGCAGCCTTAGCGTCTCATGCCCGTCTCTGGGGTCCGCGCTTTTAGCCTCGGCTCGCGCCTGTCTCTGGAGCTCCTTTAAGCAGTGCTCTTAATCCCCTCTCCTCGCGCACCAGGAAACAAAGAGGCAAGAAAAAGTCTCTTCCTCTTCGGCAGCTCCAGACCTTTAACCGTACTTCCTCCCGGCTAGCCGTGGCGCACTAGCCCCTTCAGGCGGTGTTCACGCCGCCAACCCCAGTCCTCTCCCTGTGCTCTGACCGAAGCCCGAGCCTCAGCTCCCAGCCCCGCCCGCCCCGGCAGGTGAGCAGACAAGCCTCTCGGGCTGGTGAGTTCTGGTCGGCGCCAATCCTCTGTGCTGGAATCTCTCCGCTTTGCCCACTGCACCCCAGTTGCTGCGCTCTCCTCCATGGCTCGGAAGCTTCCCGCCTCCGCCACCCGCAGTTTCCGCCCACAAAGGCTCTTCCTAGTGTGTGGAAACCTTTCCTCCTTCACATCTCCCTCCCACTGGTGCAGGTCCCGTCCCTATTCTTTTTCTCTGTTTATTCTTTTTTCTTTTGCCCTACCCAGGTACGTGGGGAGTTTCTTGCCTTTTGGGAAGTCTGAGGTCTTCTGCCAGCGTTCAGTAGGTGTTCTGTAGGAGTTGCTCCACATGTAGATGTATTTCTGATGTATTTGTGGGAAGGAAGGTGATCTCCGCGTCCAACTCTTCCGCCATCTTGAAGCGCCTCTCCTCTTTTTATTTACTAGGAATTCATAATGTGGAAAAATACATATTGCTGCAGAACTTATAGAATGGTTTATTGGGCATTGAATCACACAACATTATAAACCTAGAGAGAATTGTTAACAATAAAACTTTAAGAGATGAAGATCATATTTAGTGAACTAAGTTCATGCAACAAATCATTTCACAGTCTCCAATGCAGAAGCCTCTGAATGGGCTGAAAAAGAGAGTTCACTTACGAATTTCTGTAGGGCCGTTTATAGCCTTAGACCTTGTTTTCTTAGTTTTCTCTCTAAAGAGTCTTCCGGAGTAAGAAAGTTTGGTAGGAATTAAGTAATAATTATTGCAAAACATTGTTTAAAAATAAAACATCAAAATGTATATAGTCATCATGAGTTTTTAAAAGTTAACTATTTGGGCTTCCCCGGTGGTGCAGTGGTTAAGAATTCACCTGCCAATGCAGGGGACATGGGTTTGAGCCCTAGTCTGGGAAGATCCCACGTGCCATGGAGCAACTAAGCCCGTGTGCCACAACTACTGAGCCTGTTTGCCACAACTGCCAAAGCCTGCCCACCTAGAACCCATGCTCTGCAACAAGAAAAGCCACCACAATGAGAAGCCCACGCACCGCAATGAAGGGTAGCCCCCACTCACTGCAACTAGAGAAAAGCCCACACGCAGCAATGAAGACACAATGCAGCCAAAATTAAATAAGTAAAATACATAAATTTATTTTAAAAAAAAAGAATAGGTGGAAGGAAATGAAAGGAAAAGACACTAAGGCAGTGGCTGGACATCTCCGAAGGTACTCACTACTACTGGTAAGAACCACCATTTCCTTTTTTTTTTTTTTGTAGTACGCGGGCCTCTCACTGCTATGGCCTCTCCCGTTGCGGAGCACAGGCTCCAGAAGCACAGGCCCAGCGGCCACGGCTCACGGACCCAGCCGCTCCGCGGCATGTGGGATCTTCCCGGACCAGGGCAGGAACCCGCATCCCCTGCATCGGCAGGCGGACTCTCAACCACTGCGCCACCAGGGAAGCCCTCCTTTTTTTTTTTTTTAATTAATTTATTTGGCTGTGGCAGGTCTTATTTGCAGCACACAGGATCTTTGATCTTCGTTGCAGCACATGGGATCTTTAGTTGCGGCATGTGAACTCTTAGTTGCCGCATGCATGTGGGATCTAGTTCCCTGACCAGGGATCAAACCCGGGCCCCCTGCATTGGGAGCGCGGAGCCTTAGCCACTGGACCACCAGGGAAGTCCCAGAGCCACCATTTCTGGAAGGCTGACCAGGTACCACATGCTTCCTATACATTCTAACTGAATGTTCACAGCAGCCGCTTCACATTTTAAGATGAGAAAACTGGGGCTCAGAGCAGGTTATTCAGGTGGCATGTGGGGGAGGAAGGGGTCACTCCAGTCAGTGTGACTTGCAGAATCTGCTCAACCGGAGTCTTCCTACTCAGAGTGTGGTCCTTGGAACGGCAGCACCTGGAAGCCTATTAGAAATGCAGACTCCTGGGCCCCATCCTTAGACCGAAGGAACCCGACCTGCATTTGAACAAGATCCCCCCATGATGTGTAGACAAGTTAAAATTTGAGAAGCCTGGTCTGAACCTCGGCCCCCTGCTATCCATGAGTATGAGTTGTTGGCTCCCTGCTGAGGGGAGAGGTCAGGGGAGCACAGGACTAGCGGGGAGAGGCTGGAGGGAGGAGTGGAACAGCAGTCATAGGAATATGAAGGGCTGTATTAAGAGAAAACTTCTAAAATGTTATGATACGTGTTAATTCACAGGTTAAGGCTAGACTGGGTAACGGCTTCAAATAAGTCCATGTAATTGTGCTTTCCAGAGAGAATACCCAAGTAACATCGGTTTACTCTGGTTGTCGTAATATTCTCAGCTATCCAGTCTCCTGGGAGTGTCATAGCACAGCTGGCTGATTTATTACCAAAAGACATGCAGTGCCTTGAATGCGGCCTGTTTTTTCGTAGCTCAGTGCCCCAAGTACATGTGATTCCTTCTCTCTCTTCTTTGACTGACTTGTCCTTTAAAACCTCCTTCTGGAAAGACTTCCTTGCCCACCCGGGCCCCTGTGTGATTTGGGTTACCACTCTCTCTGGGCTCCCAATCACCATCTGCAAGGCCGTGGCTGGTACGTGATCTTTGAAGGACTTAGGATGGTGCCTGACACACAGTAAGTGCTCAGTAAGCACTACGGTCTATTATTAGCCCGGGAGTAGGAATAAAGGTAGTTGAGAGTAGGACATGTGGTTGAGAGGGAGTGGCACCATATACAGGGGGCAAAAATAACCAGAGATCCCAGCACGCGCCGTACTGAAGTGGTGACTAAGGATTTTCTGTGCTGGGAAGGAAAGGGTGAGAAGGCAAGACAGAGGCAGTGGAGTGGTTTTGAATGGCCTGCTTGCTATAAGGGTTGTTATAAGGTGGGGGAGAAAGAAGGCCTCATTTTAAGGAAACTAGCTCATCCAAATCATTCTACTTATAAGAAAGCTTTGTATTTGTTATAGCTGGTTGTAGGAGTTGGAACACATGTATGATAGGGCAGAGTTTTCTTTTTGTTTACAGATATGTCTCTGTGCTATGCTGAAGCCTGTGTGATCAATGGACTGTATAGCTCCGATTTTAACATACATTTTATGGAACCTGAAGCCTAATTTTACCATTTGTATAGTTATTTTTTGATATTTTTTATTTTATTAATGTGTGGTTATTTTCGTAATTATTGAATCTTTGTTTCTATCCTGTTAATTTTATCTGTAATTTATTTCAAATCAGTTTCTTGAACAGGTATGTAATAGCCAATTATATCATTCTTCATGTAAGAAAATAGGATGAAGTTTCTTACTTTAATTTTAAAAAATTTCCTAAACATCTGTTACCTGGAAAGCACTACAAACATTGCTTTTTGAGGGATGCAGTCATGAACCAGAAATTATCCTTGTCCTTGAGGGAGCTGACAGCCTAGGAGGGGAGACATCACAGGTAGAAATGATTATAAACTCAACAATGTAAGTCATGCTGTAAGAGAGGTGAGATACTGTGCTCGTTGAGGGAGAATAACTCGCTTTTGGCTGGGAGTGGGAGTAGGGGATAAAAGCTTTGAGGCAAAGACAGTGGTTCAGCTTGACCTTGAGGTTGGGTTTGATAGGAAGAAATAGGACAAAAGGCATTCTAGGTGGACAAAATATTATAAAATAATAAATTTTGATTTTCATAAACACATTGTTGTGCTAGATGGTTCCATCTCTAGATAATAGTTTATCCACAAAAAGGAGGAACTACCATTTAATGAATGCTAATGTTTAGGTACATGTGTGTTATCTCAATTGATCCTCACAAAAACCTGATGAAGTAGGGAGGTATTGTTATCCCCATTAACAGGTAAAGAAACTGATGTTCAGAGAAGTTAATCATTTGCTCAAGGTCATGTAGCTAGTACGTGGCAGGGCTGGGATTCAGACATAGATCTATCTCATTCCAAAGCTCATGCTCTTTCCACTGCTTCCTGCTGCCTTCCTGTAGACATGTTCACAGATTGCCAATCATTCATTCCACAAAGAGTAATTGAGTATTGAACATGTCCCAGGTGCCATGCTAGGCACTGGGTTTGCAGCTATGAGCTATGGTGGTAGTCCTCCCGGCAACACAGCCATGTTCCCTGCTAAATGTATGGGACACGTGGAGAAACAAATAGCACCTTGACATTTCTGGGACATTAAGGTTTCCAATTAAGTGTAAATTTAGAGGTTTAATTTGATTTTATCAAATATCTTAATTGATTACCCTCATCAAATAATTAGAAAAGGCACAGTGCTCACTGAGAAATTATAGATGGAAAAATAAAGAATATTTCGATGCCATAGTTGGAAGATCTACAACTTAAATATTTTATGAAAACATCAGTAGTTAGGATCTTAGCAGTTGATAGACCTGAGTGCCCCAAAGCATACCTTACCTAAGCCGTGCAGGTTGTGATACCAATAAAAGTCCAATAAAAATGTTTCAGGGAAGGGTGGGGGAGAGCGAGAGAGGAAGGGATGGGGGGCGGAGAGAGGGAGATTTTGTTGAGGACCAAATGAAATTAGGTGTTCAGAAATTTCATCTGCTGGCCTACTTTTAAACAAAATGTTTTCAAAAAACTGAGAAATGCAAACAGTAAAGTAAAAGTCACTCATACTATCATCAGTTAAATAGTATACATATATATAAAACATATATATCCATATACATACTTGTTTCCCCTTTTGTCCCATACATGCATATATATGGAGCCTCTCTCCCTGATAACCTACTCCTGCAGCCCCACCCTAGAGGTAACCACCATTAGCAATTTGGAATTTGTCCTTCCTGAATAGTGACTCCTTACTTACTCCTTATCCATAGTGACAGATCCATTTTCGTTTCTACATACAATCCTCATTTTATTCTTTTTACAAAAACAGGACCATTCCTCTGTTTTTATTTTTCTGCCATTTGCCCTTTTTAAACTTAAGGTAACTTTGGGCCCAGTAATTAACTTATCTTTGACTTTTAAGAGAACATCTATATGTTTCTCCCACGAGGGTGCAAACATTGAGTTAACAGCAAGTTGTACGAAAGGCTGGGAAGGTGGCCTTATGGTCAGTTTGGGGGCAACATTCTTCAGTATGTGAAGCTTGAGAGTAAAAGAGAAGTATCTTGACTCAACTGAAATACTACCAGTGACTCTAAAGAAAAAGTTATGGATTTGCTTTTCATTGCTTTAATTGCTACACAATTCTCCTTAGTTACTCTGTGGACTTGTAAGAATCCACCCACGGTAAAAGTTGGATTTGACACATTGTGAGAATTGTTATGAGGATTACAATTCTTTGTGTCCCAAATGCAAAGTGCTTCCGAGACATTTTATAAAACGTTGAGTTTCATTTAAGTATCTCAACAAGGAAAAAAAAAAAATCTAACCACACAAGACTGGAAATCTTAAAAGCAATCATTATCCTATGAAAACCCCAAAAGGTACTTAAAAACAATATAAAATGTAGTATAAGTATCTATACTATTATCTTTGGAACTGAAGCAAGTAGCATGTGCATGTTATCCTTTGTGCTGAATTAATTATGTAAAACAACGAAGTTCAAAATATGAGTATAGTTATTGTGTGATGAATTGCCCAAATTACTTAAGTGGTTAACTCAAGCCTCTACTTCATTTGTTTGTAGAGTTCTTCTGAAGAGCTTATTTCTTACGCAGACTATGCAGAACACACACCTGTCCTTATTGAGTCAAGGCCGGCCTGGTGAACCTCCATTACTGTCCAAGGCTGGAAAGCTATGGTTTAGAGGCTGCTGAGGTCACCAGGGCTGTTCGCCTGGGCACCAAATGCTCTTCTGTTTCTCTGTATCTCAGCTTACCACTCTAGCTGTCATCTCCTGGGACCATCACTGGGTCTTTGTGGCTTCTGAGTTTTTCCTCACTGTAAACACAATTGGCTGAGTTAAGGCCCAAGTCGACCGTCACCTCTTCTATAGAGGAAGTCCCCTGTGTGACCCTCTGTTTAAAACTTGGGCCCTTGTCTTGCACTTCTGTGCTCTGTTGCGGTTCTGGTAGGTAGGAAGCTGACCTCCCGACCTCCCTTACCCCGGGCTAAGAGGAAAGGGTGTTGTCATTCTAAGTTGTCATCCCACATCCCTTAGCCCTAGTGATGGTCTTGCTCAGGACTGTCCATTTTGGTTTTTCATCTCCTGTGTTCCCATGAGATGGAAATAATGGGGCCAAGTCTCTTTGAAAACTTCTACTTGAGATATAGCAAGACTTCATGTTATTTTAAAGAGAGAGAAGCTTTTCAAATATTTGAATAGATAGTTTGGCATATTAATACTGAAAACAGTGTAGGATCAATCGTCATCATTTTAATTTCTCTCTTTCCAATAAATACGTGTTTAATTTAAGTCGGTACTTCAAAAACTGCCCCATTCATACAGAGTATGAAATACGCACGCCCTGAAATACATAATATGAAGATAAGAAGTGTGTGGCTTCTGTTACTCTTGACCGTGACAGTGCTTGGTTCTGTACTTTGATTACTGTAAACATCTGAAATCAAACAAATGTACTCCAGCTTGTGAAATCATTTTAATTGCTTTCTTAAATTGTTTTTGTTCCATCCGTAATTATATTTTAATGTCACATTTCGCTAAATACTGTTGATTGTGTGGAGCTCTGATGAGTGTGTATATGTAATAAAAATAAGAAGAGGGAATTTAGATTCAGGAGGGTCAAAAAAAAATAAACGAGCTTAAGTCTGAATTTCCAGCTCTTTGATGATTTGATTGTAAACAGGATAATTTTTTAAATTGCATTACAAAACGTGGTGCATGACTTGAGCCACAGTTGCTATTCTCATGTCAGTTACTTTTATTTTACTCTATATTTTTCCTTCTTGATGTTCTTGATGTTATGTTCTTTTAATCCCTGTCCTTAGAGCTTTTTCATGCCTTAGCTGTGGCTCCCGTCTCCCCTCCCCCCCCTTTTTTAAAGTCAGTGTTTATTGGGAACTTTGGGCCAGGTAGGTGCTAAGTGTCAGGTGTTTTCCAGACATTGCTCTAACTACTTAATTATGAGAACCCTGTGATGAAGGTATTAGTATCCATATTTTACAAATATGCAAACTCAAGCCCAGAAAGTTAAGTAACTGCAAGGTTACCCTGCTGGTTAGTGATGAGAATTGAATACAGGTCTGACTTCCAAAGCCTGCGCTTGACTCATTACCCTGTACATGCCTCTCTGAGCCCACTTTGGGTTTTCGGTAAAGCAAGAGTGACAATCTTAGTCTCATGGGGTTTTCTGGAGGCACGAGTGAGAAAAAGAATGCAGAACAGCCTTCTGTACTGTCCATGAGCAGCGTGGGCACTGCTTGTACAGCATGGGTAGTAAACTTCCCCTTTCTGGGTTATGGGTAGCAGTATCTCCCACTGGGCACCCTTTACCCTGCCACCCAGCATGCATCCCGGCTCTGGGTTGTTATGCGCTGAGGAAGTGCAGATAAACTGGAAACGCCTAATTAAGCAGGAAAGCGGTGGTGAGGAAAGGCATGCCCTTGAGAGCCTTATACTTCATGCTTTTTATCATCTGATAGATGGGACCATCCCTAAGGCTGTGGCAGGGCAGGTGATCGGGTGTTAAGCAGGGTGCCGAAGCGCTCGCCATGGAGCCCGTGCATCATATTGCCCTCTAGGCACCTGGCCTTCGTGTTTCAGGCAGTCATATGCAATCCCTCTGCTGGAAAAGCTGGCAGATCACACCTGGGTGTCCAGAAGCCTCCTCCCTGCCACCTGCACTGTGGTCCTCCAGAGCCCTATTGGTGGTAAACAACCAATGTTATGAGTGTGTGTGTGTGTGTGTGTGTGTGTGTGTGTGTGTGTAATTTCCAATTTATTTCAAACAAGTACTCATAAAATGCAATCAAAATGGATTACTAGAAAAATGACTTTTTAAAAAAGGCATATAAAACGCAAGCCAGAATATTTTATGAGAAGATTCAACAGCAATAAAACTACATTTCCAAAAATGTCAAGGCAATGCCAAATTGCTCTAAGTTTCTAAGCACTTATTCTCAATTTTCTGTCCTTATCTCATTGCTGTTGAGTAACAGTTTACAGACCAGTACCAGCCTGCAGAGGACACTTTGAGAAGCTGGCCCAGAGCTCACCCTGATTGAGGCTGGCAGTACATGTGTGGGTGCAGGTCCTCCTGCCAAGGTCTGGACTGGTGCCTGCTGCCGTCAGCCTGTGTGTGGAATGCTTGGGTGTGGAGGAATGCCAGTCCCTTGCTGTCCTCCATCACAGCTCTGCCCTTGAGGCTTGGTCCCTGCCTCAGCTCCTGGTTTCTTCCTGTTTTCTCTGGGTCCTAGAGCTCAGCCCTGAGCCCTGACTGATATGCTGTGGCACTGAGAGGGTCTTACTGGTATTCTCCCCCTAGGCCTCCATTCTGCTGTCTGGATGTACAGTCGTTGGCAGGATTCCAAGATAACTTACCAGTTTCTTATTGCTGCTGTAACAAATTACTACACATTTAGTGGGTTAAAACAACAGAACTTTATTCTCTTAGAGTTCTGGAAGCCAGAAGGTCCGAAATTAGTCTTGCAGAGTAAAATCTAGGCATTGGCAGAGCGGGTTCCTTCTGGATGCTCTAGGGGAGAATTCATTCTTGCCTTATCCAGCTTCTGTGACTGCCAGCATTCTTTAGCTTGTGGCCCCGTTAACCTCTGCTTTTCATTGCCATATTGCCTTTTCCTTTTCTGTGGTCAAATCTCCTTCTTAGGAAAACACTTGTGATTACATTCTGGCCTGCCCTGATATCCAAACTAATCTCCCCACCTCCAGATTTATCTTTTTTTTTTTTTTTTTTTTTTTTGTGGTACGCGGGCCTCTCACTGCTGTGGCCTCTCCCGTTGCGGAGCACAGGCTCCGGACGCGCAGGCTCAGCGGCCATGGCTCACGGGCCCAGCCGCTCCGCGGCATGTGGGATCTTCCCGGACCGGAGCACGAACCCGTGTCCCCTGCATCGGCAGGCGGACTCTCAACCACTGCGCCACGAGGGAAGCCCAAGATCTTTATCTTAATCACATCTGCAAAGACTCTTTTGCCATATAATAACATTCACAGGTTCCAGGGATGAGGACCTGGATTTCTTTGGAGGACGTTATTCACCATCTCCAGATTTGGGGATTCGTGTCATTGTCATCTGACCCACTGTATGTTTTCCTTCTGCTGTGTACCTCCTCCCCTCCCCCATACACACTGGGCCATCTACCGGGTGGAATCATTTCTAGGGTCTGAGGTTTTCAGAGTCTGGGGGCACTGGTGTGGCAGCTAATAATTATTGGGTAATTTGCGTTTTAGATATTCTGCTAAGGACTTTGTAGATTAGCCCATTTAATACTTGTGACAACCCAAGAGATTCTGTGGCATCCAACTTGGAGATGAAGAAATAGAACCTTAAGGAGGTTAGATAGTTAATTGCCCAAGGTCCCTCGGCGAGTAGATGGGGGAGCTGCACGCAGTCCCAGGCAGTGTGGCTCCACAGTTGGAGTTCTCACCCCTACGCCAGGCTGCCCTTGGACAGCGGCAGACCCTGAGATGTGGGCTACAAGCACGTCTCCTCCCCGCAAGCACCAGCCACGTGGCAGAGCCAGCGCCCTAGCCTGGCCCTGTAGTCCCAGCTTCCTTCCTTTCCCCTCCAGGCTCTGGGATGTATCTTCCCAAGAAGGGACAGGCAGGAAGAACTCTTCCACTCTCTCCCAGAAGGACACCAGGAGCTCCAGGACCAAATGACTGACTGACTGTGAGAAGAGCCCCTACTCCTCCAGGTAGCCTGGCTGTCACCTGCCCTTTGGACAGGAATAGAGCTGGCAGTCAGCCACTGCTGGCTGAGTTTGAATTTGTTTGCAGGTCCTGTCATGATATGTCATTAAGCATTCCTGGCTAGAAGTCAGACAGGAGAGAGCCCTGGAGGGCATTCTCACACCCTGTGCTCCTGAGAGGCTGCCCTGCTCTGGCGGCCCTGGGACTCTCTGGGGCCTTTTGCTTCCATTTAGGAGGCCGTGCTGGCAACCCTCGCTGGTACAGTAGCAACTGGAGTTTGGGGAAAGGCTGTTAGGCTGTGAGTCATCTTCCCTGACAGCAAATTCTGAGTGCCGGTGGGGCAAGGTCCAGCAGACTCAGGAAAGTTAGAAATCGAGAACTCTGCCTGGTAGCCAGAGGCAGGAGCCAGATGTGGCAGGAGAGCCACGCTTCCTCAGAAGGCTTCCTGGATCAGCCTGTTCTGAATCCCCAATTGGTGGAACCGTAAAATGCCAAGCAAAGGGATGTGTCATGAGAATTAGGACCTAAACTTGTAGACTGACCTTAGAAAATGCTCACTGTGGGTTCCTTTGCAGGACGTGCCTGCCGCAGAGCTATCCAAGCTGGGCCTGCAGCATCAGGAAGCCAGATAAACACTACACTCTCCCAGACTAGGAATTTATTAAATTCCATGTCATTTAAATGTGTTTTAATAATAAAAGTATGGATAGATTATTGATGAGAATACAAGTTTTTTGCATATCTTTTACATTATGTAAGTGGTTTATTTTTAAATAGTTTATTTTTTAAATAAATTTATTTATTTATTTTTGGCTGCGTTGGGTCTTTGTTGCTGCACGTGGGCTTTCTCTAGTTGTGGTGAGCAGGGGCTACTCTTCGTTGCGGTGCGCGGGCTTCTCATTCACGGTGGCTTCTCTTATTGCGGAGCACGGGCTTCCGTAGCTGTGGCTGGCAGCCTCTAGAGTGCAGGCTCAATAGTTGTGGCACACGGACTTAGTTGCTCCATGGCTTGTGGGATCTTCCCGGACCAGGGCTCGTACCCATGTCCCCTGCATTGGCAGGCGGATTCTCAACCACTGCGCCACCAGGGAAGCCCCCTCCTATTATTGTTTATTATTACTCAAGGACCCATACCTCCATCTCAGCTTTAGCAAGACAGCTCAGTGGTCCAGAGGATCCTTCTTAGTTTATGGAAATTGTCCTTGATTTACCTAACCGTATACAAGGGTCACCTCTTACTCACTTTCCCCTACCCTCCTTCATTGCTTTAGTTTTTCCTCTAGATTTTTACATTGCCACTTATATCTTTTCTTTGACTAATAGGTAAGTCCACACTGAAAGACATATCTTCTGGTACAGTGGCTTCAGAGACTGCTTAATTAGTCTGCCTTCTTTCATGGCTGGATATATATATTACGTCAGGTTCTGCAAAAGGCTTTGGAGAAGAAGATATAGAGGAAAATGATAAAATGGGGCATTTGAGGAAATTTTTGAACTCATGATTAGCCCCTTTATTTAAAAATAAGTCAGAATCTCTTTCAGAATTTCTAACAAAGGCTTTTAACTTTTGTGGTTTATCTGCCATTCTCTGAAGCACATGGTATATATTTATAAGTCCTTATGTTAAATTATAAGCAGAATCATGAGGTAGGGAATTAGAGATAAAGCTGACCACAAGTTAATCTATTCCAACACCTTTTTTTTTTTTTTTTGTGGTACACGGGCCTCTCACTGTTGTGGTCTCTCCCGTTGCGGAGCACAGGCTCCGGACGCGCAGGCTCAGCGGCCATGGCTCACGGGCCTAGCCTCTCCGCGGCATGTGGGATCTTCCCCGACCGGGGCATGAACCCGTGTCCCCTGCATCGGCACCACCAGGGAAGCCCCAACATCTTCTCTTTAAAAGGCCTGCAAATGTGGTGTTCTGTGCTTCTGTTTCTGAAGGGAAAGCATTTTGGTGACTACCAGGAAGCAGCAGTGGGGGCAGGGTGGAAGTATCATTGGCCTGGCAGCTTGGAGACCTTGATTTTATCCCACTTTGACATCTGACTTGTGTACGACCTTGAACATAACAGTACCCTCTTAGGCCTTATTTGGCAGTCTGTAAAATGAAAGAGTTAAAGAAGACCCCTTGGAAGCCTTCCAATTCGCAAATTGTTGGAAATCATCCTTCAGGAGGTCAATATCTAGGAGACTATGTTGTAATAATGAAAGTGAGAATGTAAAGCAGTTCTTGGTTTTCTGTGATATTGGGGGAACAGGGGTGGTAAAGTTAGCTAATATAGAAGTAGACATTTGTGTTTTCATGTAAGCAGTTCACATGTGGGAATACATTTTGATGCAAGCTAGAGAAAGAGCTTATGTTATGATGATCCAGCTTATTAAGTTAGATTACAAATGTTTCGTTTCTGGCTTACTGTGGGGCTCCGTAAGGATTTTTCAAAAGAATGAATGAGAAATGATCTTAATGATGTGTATCGTTTACCACCTGCCTGATGTGCCAAGCACTGGAGGTACATCTATGAATAGTGCAGAGCCGACATCTGCCCTCTCCAAGAGGCATGTGTTATTACCCCTTAGTTACATACGGGGAAAAGGAATTCCACTGAAAAATGAACAGCAACGCTGGCAGCTTTCGTTCTCCAGAAGCCCACATTTTGTGCCAAGGAGCAAAGTAATCTTCCATTTACCAAGGGCTTCTTCAGCTTTTTAATGATGTATTAAACACCCAGTCACCAAATATCTGTGAGTTTTGGTTGTAGCAGATGGATTTGGGCGTTGGGTGCTGGAATGCATCCTGTCGCAGCTGATCATTTACTGGTTCTCTGACTGTGGTTGGATGGAGTTGGCATTTGTCTCCTAGGGTCCTCTTGCCCTCAACAGTTTGTGGTTATGGTGACAAAATTATAACATGATAAATACAGGCATACCTCTGATATATTGCAGATTCCTGTCCAGACCATTTCAATAAAGCGAATATCGCAATAGAGTCACTCAAATTTTTTTGTTTCCCAGTGCCTATTAAAGTTGTGTAAAAAGTTTAGACTAGGGCTTCCCTGGTGGCACAGTGGTTGAGAGTCCGCCTGCCGATGCAGGGGACACGGGTTCGTGCCCCGGTCCAGGAGGATCCCACATGCTGTGGAGCGGCTAGGCCCGTGAGCCATGGCCGCTGAGCCTGCGCGTCCGGAGCCTGTGCTCCGCAACGGGAGAGGCCACAGCAGCGAGAGGCCCGCGTACCGCAAAAAAACAAAACAAAACAAAACAACAACAAAAAGAGTTTAGACTATACTGTAGTCTGTTAAGTGTGCAATAGCATTATGTCTTAAAAAACAAAGTACATAGCTTAATCAAAAATACTTTATTGCTAAAAAATACTAATCATTATCTGACAATGCAGGGCTGGCACAAACCTTCAATTTGTAAAAAACAAAACAAAACAAAACAATATCTGCGAAGCACAGTGAAGTGAAGTGCAGTAAAATGAGGTATGCCTGTATTATGGTAGATGTATAAACAGAGGAAAGAGGACAGCAATTTAAAGAGTCTCCAAAAATTTTAAGGTACCCAGATCCAGGAAGGCATTTGGTGTGTGTTATGGGATAAGAGTCACTGGGACAGTTTTTCTCTCCCTCCAGAAAGGAAAATACTGATTTCCCCAGACCTTTAACAGCAACTGGGGTTTATCATTGCAAAATCTTTGGAATTTGATGAGTAGAAGTGGAATCTAGTTTTGTAATCAATCCAAAAAAATTGTTTTGGATTGCCAGAGAGACTGAGCATTGCTGCATAATTTTTACAGCCTATTTTCGTGTGTTTGTTTTATGAATTGCCTGTCCTTTCTGTACTGTCACATTTTTAATTGGGATACTTGCCTTTTTTCTAATTGTCTTATTAGAGTTTTTACAAACTCTTATAAGGATGCCAACTCCTTTTCCATCATATATTACTACTATTTTTTCTTTTTTTGGTATTTTTATATTTATTATGCTTTTTATATATTTATTAGTAAAAACTCTAACAATCATTCCTTCAGTGTTTATGTCTTTGATGTTATTCTTAGCAAAACCTTCCAGGCCCTTGAATGATATAAGTGTTCCCTTACATATTTTGTCAATATTCTCATGGGTTTTTTTAATTTAAAAGTTTAATCTGTCTGGAAGTAATTTGGATATATGTCATGATGCATGGAGCTAACTTGATTTTTTCCCACATGTTAACCAATTATACTATCGTTCTTGAAATTACTGAATTATCAACTTTTCCCCCACTAATATAAAATGACACTTTTACTATTTACTAAAATCATATTTCTAAAACAGCATGGTTGTAGCAGAGAGGTCAATGAAAGGTAACAGAAAGCCTAGGAACTGAGAAAATATACATATATGTTCATATATATATATATATATATATATATATATATATATATATTCTTGTGTGTGTGTGTTCCTAAGCTTTCTGTTACCTTTCATTGACCTCTCTGCTAGAACCACACTGTTTTGGTAGTTGTATCTTTGGAGTCTATCGGTACATCTTGCAGAGCAAAATAACTCTTCCTTCATAATTTTGTTAGCCAGTTGCTGCCATTTATTCTTCTACATGGATTTGAGAATTTTACAAATTAAAGTTGGTGTCAGGATATCTATAGTAATTAATATATTGATTTAGGGGAGACGACACTTTTTAAATACTGACTTCCCATCCGGGAAGGCACATATCATTCCATTTATTTCAGTCTTCTTTGATGACACTCAGGTAGTCTGGTGTATGATATCTTACGTGAAAGCACAGGCTCTGAAGTCAGGGAGTCTGAGTTCAATCCAAATTGAGCTGTGTATTTACTTGTTTAGTAATGAGCAATTTTTTCCCCCAGTGACTGGAATATAGTGGGAAGTCAGCAAACATTTGTTCAAGAAATTTTTTTTTGACAACCAGGGAGAATTAAGCGAGAGGGAGAGAAAGAGGGAGAAGGAGAGACACTGAGAGAGAGAGAGAGAGAGAGATACTGAGAGAGAGAAAACAGCCTTTTGTCAGCATTCCTAGCAAAATCCTGTGCTAAAACTTTGATTGGACCAGCCTAAGTCACTTAACTACCTCTAGCCAGTCACTGTAGCCAGGGAAGTCAAATGCTTCGCCATATTCATATAAATTCACATTTTTTCTTTAGAACCACATAGCTCCCCAAACAGGAGTCAGTCAGTGAACCCTGGGAAGAGAGAAGGAAGGAGTAGATATAGGGGAGGCTATCAAGAAAGAAATTTTTAAAATGAATGTTGAGGGCTTCCCTGGTGGCGCAGTGGTTGGGAGTCCGCCTGCCGATGCAGGGGACTCGGGTTCATGCCCTGGTCCGGGAAGATCCCACATGCCGCGGAGCGGCTGGGCCCATGAGCCATGGCCGCTGAGCCTGTGTGTCCAGAGCCTGTGCTCCGCAACGGGAGAGGCCACAGCAGTGAGAGGCCCGCGTACCGCAAAAAAAAAAAAAAAAAGAATGTTGAACTTTATCAAAATGCCATCTAGGCATCTCTTGAGATGATCAAATATTGGTTTACTCTTACTGATGATGGTGAGTTATATAAGTAGATACCCTAATATTAAGGTAGGAGAACAAAACCTACTTAGCTGTGCCCTGTGGCAGTACCAGAGGTTCTGGGAGAACCAGCTTGTTTTCCTTTTCCTTCTCTTTTTCCTTCTTCTGGGGCTTCTGTGGACTTTCCTGCCTCTCCTCAGCCCTCTGATACTGGGGTCTCCAGAGCTCTGTCTTTGGTTTCGTGCTCCGAGTGGTGGCATGGTTTTCACTGCCTCTCCTCTGAGCTTCCTACTCATATATCCCACAGCCTGACAAGTTGCATGGCCCAGAGGCATCTCAAACTCTGCACGTCCAGCACGTAACTCATCAGCCCTCATAAGCCTGCTTGGCCTCTTGTATTCTTGACAGCTCCAACCAGTCACTCAAACCCAAATCCTTGAACTTCCTCTCTTTATCCTCCATTGCCCACACGTGTCTCAGTTGATTTTATGCCCTGTGTTAGCCTCGAACTCGTCCTCTTCTACCCCCCAGGCTGCTCCTAGCGCAGGCGCCCATCAACTCTTGTCTTTACCAGTTGTTCTCAAATTTTAGCGAGCATTGCAGTCACCTGGAGGGCCGATCCGCTCACACATTGCTGCTCCCACCCCCCAGGGTTTCTGACTCAGCAGGTCTGGGATGGGCCTGAGGGTTTCCATTTCTAGTAAGTTCCAGTGCTGCTGCTGCTGCTGGTTCAGGGACCACACTTTGAGAACCACAGGCCCGGATCATTGCAGCGGCAGCTCCTTTCTGGTCTCTGGTCTTCCAGTCTATCCACACTTAATCTATCCACACTTCAGCCAGAATGTTCCAGCTCAATACTGATCCAGCAGTGCTACCGTAAGCCTAAGCTTCTCACCAGGGCAAAGCTGCTAGCCGGCCCCTTCCTCCCTGGTCAGCCTCACCATCCCCATCCCCAGACCCACACTGCGCGGGGCTGTCCACAGGAACTCTGTTCTTTGCCTTTCCTCGTGGTATTCCGTAGGCCAGAAATGTCCCTTCCATGGTTTTCACCTGCCTCAGCCTCACTCCTCCTTCATCATTGAGCTTTCCTGTGATCTCTTGGAAATTTGCATGAGTTCCCAGAGGGAGCTTAATGCATCTTGCCTGAGTTCCCATAGCACCCTGCAGGTACCTCTGGCTTATTTCTTACCATTATTGAATTGTTTGCAGAGCGCTGTGTTCTCAGATGAAGGTATTTAATGCCTTGAGTACGCAGAGGTTCATCAGAAGACGCAAGTGGGCGGAGCTTTAGAGCAAGAACAAAAGGGAGCCTTTCGCTTCCATTCCACTGTCAGACAAGAGTGTGTTATTCAGCCCGTTCTCCAGCCAAGAGAAGAGGGACATGTGCGGGAATCCAAGATAGGTTGTGAGTTGGAACCACCTTTTTAAAGAAATGTACTTTGATTGAACAGAAAATGGTCTTTGTGGACTTAAGTAATCTTTTGCTGTGTTTGGGAGCTCTCTGGGTGTTTTCCTCCCCAGTGGACACATTCACTGGCTACCCCTTTCTGACTCTCTGGGTTTCTGGGAGAAGGAGGAGGATGCTGCCCTAGGCGCCCTTCCTCAGCTCAGCCACACGCCCATAAACAGGCCACTTCCACCCTCACGGTGCTCCCCTGTCCTCCTCCCTAACTCTTAAAAAACACTTTTTTTTTTTTTTTTTTGTGGTACGCGGGCCTCTTACTGTTGTGGTTTCTCCCATTGCGGAGCACAGGCTCTGGACGCGAAGGCCCAGCAGCCATTGCTCACGGGCCCAGCCTCTCCGCGGCATGTGGGATCCTCCCGGACCGGGGCACGAACCCGTGTCCCCTGCATCGGCAGGCAGACTCCCAGCCACTGCACCACCAGGGAAGCCCAAAAAAATACTATTTTTTAAAAAAGAAGTAAGGTTGTGGGGTGTTGACACCTTGGCTTTTCACGGAAGCCACGGTGGACCCAGAGGGCCAAGCACAGAGACCCAGAGACCTGCCCCCAACGTGTGCACCTTCATTAGATAAAGGGGAGGGGCACAGGGCTCGGGGGTGGGGAGTGGGGGGACCTTCAAGGTATGCCCTGCTGGTGTCGGGGGCGGCTGTCCATATGCTAAGCTTCTAAAAATGTTGAGGTTCTAATTGTATAGTGCTTCACTTAGGTTTTACGTCTTTAGGATGGGAACTGTGCATATGATGAATAACTGTTTGGAAATCATTGTTTTTGCCAGCTAAGTAAAATTCCTTTTCAAAAAAGTGGGCATTTGCATTTTGCGGGTTACTGCTCATGAGTTTGTTACTTTTACGTGGGATTCGTTGAAATGGGATTAGCTTTTAAGTGGAGTCAACATTCCACGCGGATTCATCACCCCTTACGTCCACACAGTCCATGGACTCAGGGTCTGACGGTGACAGTTCACCCAGTGTGAGTGGCCTCGATACGCCAGAGTCAGGAAAGCGAGCGTGGTTCAGTTCTGGTGTGGTGCCAGCTGTGGCTAAAAATCCAGTGTTGCTTCAGGGTCACCCGGGCCCTAGTGTGAGATTCTCCTGGAGTCAAACAGGGAAGGCATTTGGCTACTGGTTCTCTAAGGCGGTTCTAGCTTTTCAGTGATAAAACCGAGGACAGAGGCAGCATAGATAATTGAAATCCACAGGATATCTCTAAAACTCATTTTCAGCAGGTGGTTTCTGTTTTCTTGCCCATCAAATCTATTTACCAGAACTGCTGACCATGTAACAGAACTGACGGATTTGAATATCATCCCTCCCCACTTTGTCCCATCTTCATTTAATGTTAAAGGAGAAGGCATATAGCAGGGTGGAAGGGCATCAGAAATGCTTGGGTTTTTCCACAGTCCGGGTAATTGCCTTCTGAATAATCAGAGATCGACATTCTTTGCTCATCCTCTGTTACACAATGTAATTTTGAGTGGTTGAAGTCATCTAGCTGTTTCTATTATCAGCAATATTCCCAATAAAAGGAAGGAAGTTAGTTGAGGGATGTCACGTTTTTCAATTGCCTTTAAATTCTTCTGTTCTCCAGGTCACGCCCTGGGTTTGACCTTTGGAATCTGGGAATGGTTATGTTGACATACATGCCTGGCCCAGTGACACTGCAGCTGAGTTGCTAGGTTAATGAAAGCTTGATGCCTTGATTCTTGCGTGGCATGTATGATGTAAAGCTTTTTGACATAATCATAATATTGAAGTGCAATTAGGGTTTCCCCCGCCCAAAGCTAATTCTCTCTAGGGCTTTCTTGTGCTAGCCTCCTTCAGGTGCACTCACCATTTCATGGATTGTATTCTAGACCTTCCCCCCGCCCCCATTTTAACACATGGTCTGTTCCAGACAGTTCTTTTCTGATGGCTGTAGATGAAATGACTCCAGTGCTTAAATAATTTCTCTCTTTCTTCTGATATTTATGGGGAGTGGGATGGTTTCTCCATTAGACTATGCTGGCCACATTTTCTGTGCATGGGTCTGTTGGCATCTTGGATGTCTTCTGCCTTTTATTTATTTTTTTAAAATAAATTTATTTATTTTTTGGCTGCTTTGGGTCTTCATTGCTGCATGCAGGCTTTCTTCTAGTTGTGACAAGCAGGGGCTACTCTTCATTGTGGTATGCAGGCCTCTCATTGTGGTGGCTTCTCTTGTTGTGGAGCACAGGCTCTAGGCGCACGGGCTTCAGTAGTTGTGGCATGCGGGCTCAGTAGTTGTGGCTCATGGGCTCAGTAGTTGTGGCTCATGGGCTTAGTTGCTCCACTGCATGTGGGATCTTCCAAGACCAGGGCTTGAACTCGTTTCCCCAGCATTAGCAGGTGGATTCTTAACCACTGCGCCACCAGGGAAGCCCTTTATTTTTAAGTTTATTTTTAATTACCATTTCAGCGCTAACCAGAGGGTGGATCTGTCCTTTGTCACTGTGGTGTTTTCCAGACATGGTGGGATATATCATCCTCTTCTCCACTCGCCCAGTAAGAGTCACTGAGTGTAATGACAATACTTCTTAAGAAAGAACAGCCTTGTCCCCAACAGCGACAGTAGAGAATGGGAGAGGGCAGGGGGCATCATAAGACACCGTGCTGGAAAGCCCATCACGGCATCTGGTCCAGCGCCTCGGGGCGCCTCTGGGTCGCATCTTGCTTTCACTGGCTCTGACTGCGCGGCTGTGACACACGTGGTATGTACTGATCTCCCTACTTGCGTCACCTTCCCCAAGCTCAGCTAGATCTTCCACATCTTATGTGTAAGTTTTTTACAACTTTTACTTAGAGTCTCTTTGTGTACCATCTTAAGACCTTTCTGGAACAAATCAAGATATAAGTTAATATGTAAATAAGAACATGGCCTTCCTTCCAAGAAAGGCAGGTCTGGGCTTAAATCTCAACTCCTGCCCTCAGGTGAGTTGAGTAACCTTTCTGGAGCTTTAACTTCTTTAGCGTTAAGTTTGTGGGTTTGCTGTGCCTGTTACATGGGATCATGCACATCGGGGGCTGGGTCCTCAATCCCCTCTTGTCTTACTGGGGCACAGAGCAATTAGTTACCTTGAGCAAGGTCCCCCGAGTCCCAGCCCCATTTCCTAGGGTTTCATTTTACCAAGTTTCAGGGAAACTCTGTATTCTGAGGAATTTTAAATACAGCATCTTATTTTACCAAATAAAGACCTTACTGGGGGGAAAAAAAAAAGTATATGTAGAATATTTATATAGTGACTACTTGCTAATTAATGTGAACCCCAAAATAGGAAATAGGCTTTTCCCATAAAACTAAATATATCGTAAATTTATTTTGTGATATTTAAGATATCAACAAACCGTAACGTATAATCCAGTAAACACCCATGGACTCAGTAGTCACTGCTTAAAAAAAAAAAAATCAACGATGAACAATACTTGAAGCCCTTGAATACATCTCTTTCTCCACCAGGAGGACCACTTGCCTCCATAGGGAATTTATATGCATTTCTTTGTACCGTTATAATATACTCTTAAACTATATTCAATATTATTTTAAATACTTTAAAACCTCTAAGGTGTGTGTTCTTCTGAGACTTATTTTTTTTACTTGATGTTTGTGAGATTCGTCCATTTGGAATGGGTAGCTCGAGTTGTTTCATTTTCATTGTTGTATAATTTCCGTTGTATGGATATTCCTTGATATAAATTTTTTTGGTGATGGATGTTAATGGATTGTGGATAAGGCTGTTTCCAAATCTTGGTTCTAAATCTGCTCCAATTGTTCTTGTAAGTGCTTCCTCATCTACCCCAGGGGTCCATTCACCTAGGAGGTGGATTGTAGGTCGTACGGAAACTTCATCTTTACTAGAAATCCCCAGAACGTTTTCAAAGTGGCTGAGCCAATTTACACTCCCAGCAACAATGTACGAGTTCCTGTGGGTCTACTTCTTGCCCATGCTAGGTAGTGTTTGACTTCTTAATTCTACTGTTCTGTTGATCAAAAAACAGCTGGTTGTGACATGGTATCTCATTGTAATTTGAAATTTTTATATTCCTGATGACTAAATATTGAGCGTCTCTTCATACAGATATTTCCTATTCTGTGAATTTCTTTTTCACATCTTTTGCCCAGCTTTCTTTCTGGTTGTCTTTTTATTGTTTTTAAGGATTTTGTTATGTTCTGGTTACCAATACTTGCTGGTTTCCTATACTGTAGATGTCATTTCTTGGGCTAGCACCTACCTTTTTTTTCCCTTTTATTATAGTGTTTTTTGCTTTTGCTTTTGGTGAATAGGAGTTTTAAAATTTAAAGTCAAAGTGATCTTTTCTTTTATGGTTGTATATTTTGATGAGTAGACATTTATATGTCTGTATTTTTGTGATAAAACCTCATGCTGCCAAATTAATATTCTAACCAGCAGAGCATAAAACACGGAGTTGGTAGATCTGTCGCCCACTGTGAGCATCTCATGACTATGAGTAATCTTCCATATATATAATGTGTGTGTATGTAACAAAAAAGACTATAAAAATTTTTATTTTGATTCTAGTTTAGGGATACTGTTTGGGGGGAATAACTCATCAAATGTGAAGGACTGTATCTTCCTCTTGCCTAAATGATCATCTTGGGTTTCTGGAGTGGTTTATCTGGAAAAAATCCTGTGGGTATCAGGGTTCAGGTATGATGGTTGAGTCGGGGTGGGTTTTGGTGACTTCCACCAGGTAAGTGCTCCGTTGATATCTGTTGCATAAATGAATATGTAATAGCGTCTGAAGTTGACAATAGACATGTCTGCTCAAAGAATGGACTAGTGGTTCTCAACCCCGGTTGCACCTTAGAGATACCAGTTCTCTTGGTTTGAAGTAGGACCCAAGCATTAATATAATTAACAAGTTCTTCAGGTAATTCTAATAAGAAGCCCAGGTTGAGAACTTCTAGGTAAGATAATTGGAAGCAGGAAGGGGAGGGGAGGATTGGGACCACCTGTTGGGCTCTGAAAGGTCCAGGGGGCAGTGGAACATGGCGAGAATCAAAGTGAGGTGAAGGCTGGAGGCTGGTGTGAGGTCAGAGCTGACCGCTGGGGCCTGTGGCTGTTCAGACACAGGAGGAGGAAGGAAGCATTCTGGGTGCTCGGTGGACAGTGGGCCTGGGAGGTGAGGCAGGACGAGTCAGTGGTTCCCAGTCTGGAGCAGCGATGCCCAGCAGCCTCATGGTGGGGCACGTGGAGGCTGCACTGCTGGTGCCTTTCTGACCAGAAGCCAGGGGGCAGGCGTGGGCTTATTTAAAAGGGACAAGTCAAATACCACCTTTGCTTACCCAGAGCTCAGAGGAATAAAGAAAGTAGTTTGGCCTGGGAATGGAGGGTAGACAGGGGACCCCTTGAGAGACATAACTACTGTTTTAAAATCAGAGCCAACAGGGCAGCAGTCAGGGTTGGTTAAGGATATTTAAAAATAAGAATGATCTTTACAATGGGGTACCCCTTTCATGAAGTGAAGTTGGTTTGGCCCTGAGCTGTGCGTGTGTATACACCTGGGTGTGAACACTCAGTACTGCAGGTGGTGGGGAGTAATGGATTCCCAAGGAATTGTTGAAGTGGGGAGGATTCAGTCTCTGAGCTTGTTTTTGGAAGGTAGAAGTTATGGCAACTCCCTACCCACCCCGACAGAGAGAGACACACACATACAGAACTTTTCCTTCTGGTGGCAGCCCTGTTCGCAGCAGCACAGACTACTAGGGTGTGAGCAGAGATTGCCAGGTGCTGAATCCATCTGCAAAATTGGAATAGAGTCCAGAAACCCATAAGAGAAATATGGGGAGTGCAGTCAGAATGAATGCTTTAAAATTTGGAGCATAATGAAAGAGCAGTGCACTGGGAGTCGGGAAAAATGAAGTCTCAGTCCTGAGTCTGTTACTTAAAATCTGTGTGATCTTAGGCCGTTTAATTCAATTCCATTTCTTTATTGAGCACCAGCATTTACTGAGCACCTTCTAGAGGCTGCGGACAAAAGAGTGAAAAAGACAGTATCTGTGTCCCTCAGGACACTCACAACCTTGCCCAGGGGAAAGATATTTAAGTGGGTAGTAAAGTAAATGCTAAGAAGCACACAGGAGGAGTACTGAGCAGGGAGAGTGGTGAGTCCTGTCTGGGTGCAACTGGACCTGGACAGCCTTCAGAGAGTGGGGGGCTCTTGAGCGGCCCTCCAAGCCCGAGTCAGCTCTGCTGAGCAGATGCAGGAGGAAGGCCTTCCAGCTCAGTCACTTTGCCTGAATTCTCACCACCTTCATATCTGAGGGAAGCTCTAAAACCGGAGTCCAAGTTATTTAGCACAATTCCTGAAGCTACCGAGAGCTGTGGCCACCACCACCAGAGAGTATGCTGCAGTTATAGGTGGACCAGCTGCCTGAACTGCTGTGATTTCTCTCAAGACTTAGTCTCTTTCATCTGGTTACCCTGCACCAGCTGGTTTTCATCTTGGAGTTCCCTCTCCTTGGATATGAAACCAAGCTGGCGGGTGGGGGGGAGGTGTAATTTTTTTTTTCCTTGATTGTTGTGGTGTATTTTACCCACTTGCTTTCACTGCTGTAGTTCTACTCATAGCAGTGTCTTTGTTTTGTTTTTGCAAAATTTCTGTTCTTGACTATCCAGAAAGTAGGCAAACCAAATGGTTTTTCTCCCTGAGTCATAAATCTGATCTTGTTAATCCTCTGCTCAAAAACCTGCAATGTGGTTGGTACCTACAGAATCAAAAGGGATTTCCTTTCCAGAATCCTCTAAGGAACTGACCACAACCTAGTCTTCCCTTTCATGCTCTGTAATCTACCTTCTCTAGATTCCTGTCTTCTCCCCGACGAGCATCTTTGCATTCTTGCCTCTGTGCCTTTGCTTCTGTTGTTTCCTATGCCTGGAATTTCCTCTCCCAGCCCAGTCTCTTCTTCTTCCCATCCATGACCCACTCGTCTTCATAAAGCCTTCCTTGATCTCCCCACCTTCAAAACCAGAAAGATGGTCTCCTTTCTCTCAACCTCAAAGTCTGAGGGGAAATGTCTATCGATCAGAATTCTATATCTCACTGAATTCTCAAACAAAAGCAAGTGATAGAAATTTGCCTATCAAACAAGTCTGAATGAGTTTGCCTCTCATAGACCCTCTCAGAATGAAAAGATATACTCCCAGTTGCATGTTCAGGGACCTAGGTTTCTACCTTGAGATCAGCCAAGGTGAAAGTATTTACACCGTAGAATCAGTAAATGATACAAAATAGGACATTTCTTTTTTCCTGAAGAGCCAACTCATCTGAGTGTGAATTGGTGACCCTGCTACATGTATATATGTATGTGTGTGTGCGTAGGTGACCATGCACACACATGTGTGTACACATAAATATTCGACACACTATTAATGTTGGACAGTTGAAACTGCACTGTCAGCCAGCAGTGCTTCCTCATTTGGCTGCTGGAGAGAGCCATGAGGGTCGGAGTCACTAGGAAGCGTGTCTCTCTTCACACTCTCAACTTATCCTCCTCTCCTCTCCAGAGCTGGAATTGTAATACCTATGACCCCACCTCCTTCTTGCTTCTGTGTCCTTGGCAAATGTGGTCGCATCCTGGAATCAGAGCTAACACACTAATTGAGGATCTGTGTATCTGCAGTTGCTCAAAGTTCACTCTTTGTAGTAGAGGATCTTGGCTTGACTACACAGACATCAGTAAACAGTCTCCTGTTTCTGTTCATAATTTGTTCTCTTAGAAATGGGTGAAATGCAGGCAATAAGACTCCCATGTTAGAAGGAGAACTCTGCAGGCCGCTGCTGCTGTCTGTGCCCATACCTGCTGCTGGTCAGGCCTTGGGCCATCCCTCATAGGCCAGGAGGAGAGGTTCCAGTTCTACTGGGATAGTTGACCTCTGTTGGACACAGAAGCCAAAGTCTGATGACTGGAGCGCAGACCAAGAAGGAGAAGGCACACCAAGAGACAAGAAGTGACGTGTAGGTCAGGACTAGGGGAGCTGGGAAACCGAGGCTCCCAGGCTGGTGGTGAAGTTGACCTGTGCTCTCTGGGAGGCAGCACAGGGACGTGGGGCTGGGGGGGGATGGCAGAGGCCAGGGTCTTGGAGAGAGCTCAGCGACCTTGCAGTTCCTCTCCTGGGCTCTGCCTCAGGTGGCAGCTTCCTGCTGACGTGGGTCCGGAGGAGGTTAAAATGCTGGATGAGGGCAGGGAACTCTTGTGCTGCAGGGGAAAGTTGGAGGGTGTTTCCTGTCTGTCAGCAGGAGAAGGATCTTCTAGATTGAGGCTTGCTTCTAAAACTGCATGCCGTCACTCCGTGCCTGTTGCTTTCCTCCTGCCAGGGTCGCTCGTGTGAGAGTGCCTAGCACAGGGCTGGAGACAGGAGGGCCCCCGCAGTCATCAGCGGCTTTGCTGGCAGAGTTGAACATGGCCTGTTTAACAACGTCGTGCATACGTTCGTTCCTTCAAAGTACACAGGAATGCATCAGTTAGGAGGGAATTATCACTTTGGGGGCAGTCTCTGCCCTTGCCCCAGTCCATTAGCCTTCCAAAGCGAGCCACTTTTTATTTGATTGCTTTTAAACTTTTATTGATTTCTTGTTTCATTTGTCTTCTGTCCCTGGGTGCCCCTGTGCAGGGCCAGTTTTGCTGGAGAAAGTGCAGGAGGCCCTGTCGCAGGGGCTTCTGTGGGTGGTGCAGGCACTCTGCCAGGAGAGACCAGAGAGCACAAAGATACCTCAGATTTTCAGTCACATTTCTCTTTCTGAACCAAACTGGTTTCACTTCTCAGTCGTTAACTTTGTAGCAGAATTCTGGCGGTTGCACTGGTTTTGAGGGAGGGTGTCTATTTCAGACTATAAAAACTGCTTTTAGGGTGAAGCTGTGTGGGGGCCAGAGTCCCAGTGATGCAGGAGACCTGGTGACGTTCTCCTTCCAGGGGAATTCTTGGGGCTGTGCACGTATCAGTACAGACCCCTCACGGGGCATTGTTTTGCTTAGAGAAAAGCAACTGGAGTGTGTCACTTAGGCCTGAGGACCGCAGTGCAACACTGAAGGGACTTGTCGCAGGTCCACAGGCTCAGGGACCCAAGGAGTCATTCCAGCCCTGCTGGAAGGACTCACCGTGGGGAGGCTGCTTCCCCAAGCAGGGCAGGAGAGCCCAGCTTTGCTCTCCTGAGAGCTCACCGCAGAGCGGGCTGGAGGAATCCGCCTGACAGAGGAAAAGGACATCGGCAACTCGTGGTTATGTTTCGGAAAAGCTTCACACCATGCCCACCTGCAGTTAAAGGGCAAGAAAGGAGAAACGGAAATTAGTAGTCTTCGAGTCTAATGTAAAGAAAGTTCTGCCTTTCTTGTTTAACTGATAAAGCCTCCTCTGACCCTTGGGTCACTGAAATGTCTCTGGTCCTGTGAACTCCGATGCTTGCTGAAGCTGTCCTGTCTGTCTCATGGGGGCCAACCTAGTGTGTTGAATGCAGGATAAGCTGCTAAGTAGAGGCAAAATGATTGCAGCCTCTTACAGAAAAACAAACCTGGATCCATGGAGGTGAGGCCAAGACCTTCAATCCGATTGCCTAGAGAAAAGTTATTTTTAGAAATCCAAGTAAAGTAATTAAAAATAAAGAGAAAAATTTTCTCTCTGCTTGCAGCCAAAGGCAGTTAGATGGTGTTGGCCAGTGAACACCTAAGCTCATTCCTAGAGTTATGGGACAGAGTTCAGCTTCCTGTGGTCCTGGTGTGAGGTTACTCAGTTTATTTGAGGAGGTACAACTGAAATGAATAATTTAGTCATGGTCAACACGGGTAAAAGTAAGCTGTTTATTCCTCATACTAAAACATGAAGATAAAAAAAGATCTAAGTATAGGAACACTCTTAAACCATCAAAATGCTTTAGCTTCCACATATGAGAGGAATTTTTACTCTTTGGAAATTTCGGAATAATAACAGCCTGGTATCATGCCCAGAATAGTAGGTGCTCAGTAAATAATTATTGAGTTGTTTTCTCCCATAAAGAGAGAGTAAAGAATAATATGTGCTTATTATAAAAATCCATGCACTTAAGGTAAAAATAACCTGAAATCCTACCACTTAGCCTTGAGGATATATCCTCCCAGACATTTCAATGCACATAAATGTATACCTTCTTTTACAAAACCAGAATTGTACTGTATGTGATATTTTATAAACTGTCTCCATGTCAATAAATTGGATCCTTTTATTTAGCTGCAAAGGGGCATGACATAATATCCAGTGTAAGGAAGAATTTGTCAATTCCTGTAGTTTATGACTTGACACATCTCATGTGCTGTTTTTGTTTGTTTGTTTTAGCAGGTCTCTTCTGCAGAGGTACGCATCGGGCCCATGAGACTGACGCAGGATCCTATCCAGGTACACCTCCGTTCCTCTGTAGGGACTTGGTTTGCAGAGCAAGTGGTTATAGAAGCACTACGCGAGGGGCTCTTTCATATACAGCAGATGGCCATCCTTGCCCTGACGTGCATGCCCGCATATCCATACGTGGTGTGTGTGTATATGCCTGTGTGCAAAGGCTTGTTTTTATTAATGTCAAACGAGGAATCAGATTGCTTTCTTGAAGACAAATATTGCCCCATTTTGAGTATAAATAATATAATAGGTAGAGCGATTGCATGGTAGGTCGTGAGGGAGAACAATTCTTCACCAAAAAACGCGTCTGTTCTACATGCTGCTTCCGCAGCTGGAAAGGGAAGAAGCCGTGTGTGGTAAAGGGCAGGGCTTTGCCACGAGCCACGGCTGGGTGGGAATCCTGGCTCTGCCTTTACCAGCTCTGTGACCTTGCATGTATTGCTTCACTTCTCTACCCAGTGCCTTGTCTGTAAAGTGGAGACGGTAATGTCTCTCTCTTAGGAAGTTATGAGCTCAAGGAAATAGCATCAGGTGCTTGGGACACTGCCTGGCAGTAGAAGGTGCTCAGTGATGGTAACTGTTGTCCTGTGTGACTAGAGGCAGGCAGCCTACTGGGCTCTGAAGCACCAAGGCTCCTGTTCCAGGGAGAGAAGGGGCCAGCGCCTGCAGCCTTGACCACCCTCCAACATCAGCAGTACCCATGTCCTCCCCACCACCCCTCCAGCTTCCTGTGTGCCCTGTGAGGAAATAGGTGTGAGAAGTGTTTGTTAAGTCCTCATCTGCATCTGCATCTTCCTCGTAGACCTAGATGAGCCACCTTCCTCCTTGTAAAACTGTAGCTTGTTAGCACCTGGAAACTTGTGCTGTACTTTGGACGAGTGAAGATGTAGAGAAGATGTAAATAAACCAATTAACATGTAGATGAAAGTGAAAAACCAACCAAAGAAATGTACTGTTTGATTTAAGAGCGGTTGGAAAAGAAAATAATTTACTGTTGCTCGGAAAAGGAAATGCAAATCTAGGGAAAGGAAAAAAACAAGAGATTTAAGCTTGGGAAAATTGGATGAAAACAAATTTAGGAGCAGAGAGAGAGAGGAAGAGAGAATTTATTAAAATAAACATAAGCCACAACTATTTATATAGAATACAAACAAGTGGAAAATTCCAGTATTCATTCTGGGGGCATGGACTTTGTAGTCCATTTTGAATAAAGGCAGTGACAAAGGTTCTGATATCAGTATTTATTCCCAAAGTAATTTCCAGAATTTTTCTTGGGATTAGTGTGGTTTTAGATCAGTTACTTTAATTTACCTTCATTTTTCACCCTGTGTTGTACTGGCAATGAATGCTCATGATAAGGGCATCTCATTCTTAAAATCTTTTTTTTTTTTTTGAGATTTTTTTTTTTTTTTTGATGTGGAACATTTTTAAAGTCTTTATTGAATTTGTTACAATACTGCTTCTGTTTTATGTTTTGGTTTTTTGGCTGCGAGGCATGTGGGATCTTAGCTCCCCGACCAGGGATTAAACCCGCAACCCCTGCATTGGAAGGCAAAGTCTTAACCACTGGACCACCAGGGACGTCCCCAAGGATGTCTCATTTTTATAAAATATAATTTGTTAAATTGTAAAGTATTTTAAATACTCATAAAAGTACATGTGTATACCCATATCCACTTTTATGAAATATGCTAATTTTATTTTATCAAACATGATAAATTTATTTTGTCAAGGATGTCCTATTTGTCTCAGAGTTCTTTTTAGAAACAAGAGATTACAGATACTTTAAGCCCTATTTATCCCTTTGCCCTCCTCTCTCTTCCCTAAAAGTAACCACTGTTTGGAGATTGATTATGATAGGTATTTGTATATTTCTTCTACATATTTATGTATCCATTTTTAAAAATTATTTATTTATTTTTGGCTGCATTGGGTCTTGGTTGCAGCACACGGGATCTTTTGTTGCAGCACGTGGGATCTTTCGTTGCAGTACACGGGCTTCTCTAGTTGTGGTGCACAGGCTTCAGAGTGTGCGGGCTCAGTAGTCGTGGCGCACGGGCTCTCTAGTTGTGGTGCATGGGCTCTGTAGTTGTGGCGTGTAGGCTCTGTAGTTGCAGCACGCGGCCTCTGTAGTTGTGGCACGCAGGCTTAGTTGCCCTGCGGCATGTGGGATCTTAGTTCCCTGACCAGGGATTGAACCCGTGTCCCCTGCATTGGAAGGCAGATTCTTAACCACTGGACCACCAGGGAAGTCCCATGTATCCATTAATATTTACTTTGTCTTGAATGTTTTAAACTTTATTTGAAAGGTGTCAGGCAGCAGGCATCATTCTGAAATTTTTCTTTATCATTTAGTGTCGTACCTAAGAATCTATCGCCTAATCTAAGGTCACAAAGTGTTACTCCTTTGTTTTCTTCTAAGAGTTTTATAGTTGTAGCTCTTATATTTAGCTCTATGATCCATTTTGATTTAACTTTTGTATGTGGTGTGAGGTAGGGCTTCATTCTTTTGTTATGTGGATATCTAGTTGTGCAGCAGCATTTGTTAAAAAGAATATTCTTTCCCCATTGAATTGTCTTGGCATGTTTTTCTAAAATCAACTGACCATGATTGTGAGCGTTTATTTCTTCTTATTTCTATTCCATTGATACATGTCTGTCCTATGCCAGTACCACACTATCTTGATTTCTGTAGCTTTGAAGTGTGAGTCTCCCAACTTCCTTATCTTTCAAGGTTGTTTTTGCTGTCTGGGTCCCTTGAATCTTCATATGAATTTCAGGACCAGCTTGTTAATTTGGGGAGTGAGGGGGACCAGCTGGGATTTTGATAGTGATTGCATTAAACCTGTGGATCAATTTGGGAATATTACTGTGCTAACCATTTTGTCTTCCAATCCATTAACATAAGATGTCTTTCCATTTATTTAGATTTTCTTTAACTTCTTTCACCAATGTCTTGTAGTTTTTAGTGTAGTGTTTTATATTTTTGTTAAATTTATTCCTGAAATATTTTATTCTTTTTGATGCTATGACAAATGGAATTGTTTCCTTACTTTCAGTTTTGGGTTGTTCATTGCTAGTGTATAGAAATATATTTATTTTTGTGTATTGATTGAACTCATTTATTAGCTTTTACAGTTTTGTGTGAATTCTTTAGGATTTTCTATATACAGGATCATAACATTACTACTTTCTTCCCAGTCTGAATGCCTTTTATTTTGTTAGCCTGATTGTCCTGCTAGAACCTTCAAAACAATAGTGTGTTTAGATACTATTTATAAGATATATCCAGATCTTTTCTCAAAGTGGTTGTACCATTTTACACTCCTACAAGCAATGTGAGTTCTTATTACTTCAAATCCTTGGTAATGTTTGTTTCAGTCTCTTAATTTTAGCTCATCTAGTAGGTGAGTAGTTCTGTCTTACGGTAAGTTAAATTTGCATTTCTCCATGACTAATAATGTGAGCACTTCTTTGTTCGCTGATTGGCCATTTTTAAAATCTTCTGTGAATGTTTAGTTAAGTCTTCCGCCCATTTTTAGTTGGGTTGACTTTTAAAAAACTACTGAGTTGTGGGAATTCTGTATCTATTCTTGTCCCAAGTCCTTTATCAGATTTTGAAAATATTTTCTTCCAATGTGTGGCTCCTGTCTTCATTTTCACAAACTTGGATTTTGAGCAAAAATTTTAGTTTTGATATAGTCTAATTTATCACTCCTTTTATGGTTATTACTTTCTGTGGTCTATGAATCCTTAATCTCAGGTTGAAGATTATTTCTCGTTTTCTTCTAGAAACTTTATTGTTAAATTTTAATTTTAGATCTATAATCTATCTCAAGTTCATTTTTATGTATGGTGGAATAAAGAGGTCAAGGCTCTTTTTCCTTCCATGTTGAATGAGCAGCTCCATTTGTTGAAATGACTGTGTATTCCTTGCTCCATTGAATTACCTGATGCCTGATTCTTTCATACTTGTTGCAACTTGTTTGGTAGCCAATAATGTAGCCAGTTTTGAAATTTTCCACAAAAACTTTAAAAAAGATGTATCTCTATTTCTGGAATACAGGTTTCTATATCTGTGAAATTAATTCAACTTTATTAATGATGCTATTCAAATCATCTCTATCTTAATTTTTTGTGTCTGTTTCTATTGTAATGGATATGTCAATATCCTCAATATTTCTTAATATTTTCTTATGTTTTGAGTCTGTCATGTTAATGTACATCCAAGTTCTAGATTGTTGTATGTTCTTGGTGACTGATCCTTTTATTATTATGTAGTGTCCCTCTTTAAACTTCTGCCTTAATTTCTATTTCATTTGTTGGTAATATGGCTGGACAAGCTTTCTTTGGTTAATATTTTCCTGGTATATCTTTTTCTATCTTTTCATTTTCGGTTTTATTTATAACTTTATGTTAAATATCCCTCTTATAAGGAGCACATAGTTTTATTTTTCTAAAACCTATTCTGATAATCTGACTTTAATAAGTGAGTGTAATCTTGTTACACTGAGTGTGATTACTGATACAATTAGTCTTGATTTTCTATTTGTTACCCTTTTTCTTTTTCTCATATTTCTACTTTTTGTTAAGTTGACATAGTTTTCAGAATTACCTTTTATTTTCTCTGTTTTAGAAACTGTAGGTTATGCTTCTATTTTAGTGGTTACCCTTAGCTTGTTTTTAATATGTTTGTTTAGCAGTCAAATTTTATAACAAAGTCTCAAGTGTACTGTATTTCCGTCCTCTCAAATACGATATAGTCCTTTGCAGTATTTAAATATCCCGTAATGGACTCACTCCCTCATCACAAAAACAATTGTCTGTAATTTTGGGCTTATTATATTTGGTATGTTAAAACATAACGCACATTTTAAATTTGTGCTCATAAGCTATGAAATATAATAGTAAAACTAATGCCAAGAACCCACCACCCAGCGTAAGAGGTGGAGTGTTTCCACTGCTACCGTGTACCCTGCCTGGTTCCTGTCACATGAGTTTGGCCCCCATGACAGCAGATACAAGTGGTCAAGAGTCCCTCTCTGAATGAGGGACAGAATAATTAAGAGACTCTTTTTTAAAAAAATAATAAGCTCAACTTAGAACCAAGGATGTCTTTACTCCTGGGTCTCATTCAAATGTAATTTCACTCACTGATCCATCCAGTTCGAGTCTGTGGAGTACCTATGTGCTCAAGGCTCTGCACCAGGTGCTGCAGGGGAAGGGGGCCGAACAATGACCCCTGACCACCCAGGGAGTCGGGCTGGTTGGTTTTATTGTCTACTACATTCTAACTTGAAAGGCAGAGATATCTAGTCAAGTGTTCTTGTGCTTCTGATACTGCCATTGCAACTGTCTTCGAAATGGCCTAGAACCTTAGTTTTTAATTTTTTTTTTTTCTTGGAGCAAAATTCTGTAATTTTCTTTTTCTTGGAGAAAAATATCTACTCTGTAACTTCACTGCCATGCCGAAAATGTTAACTACATCAACCGGAACGCTTAGGACTTGGGAGGAACTTACTTGACAAACATATTCCAGGATGTGGTTGCTTTTGACGGTGCACTTCTGAGGTCACCAGGGGAAATTTGCTCCCGTGTAGAGACCAGGAGGTGTGATGTGGCCTGGTGGGAGTGCTGTTGGGAATGGAGTGGGTGGACGTGCCTCGTCGTATTGTAGAAGACAGCTCTCCTGGGTGAGTGCCTGTGACTCACAGCAGGGCATGTTTTCCAGTCTTAGCAAAAAAAAAAAAAAAAAAAAAAAAAAAAAGGGGGAAATATTATGAGGCAATAGATTTTTATCAGCATGATACCATCTGAAAATCAAGAGGTCTTTTCTTCATCAGTGCCTGGAGCATATTTACTTCCCCGTGTGTGGAATTGTCTCTGCTTAGAGTGCTGTCGCCCCTGCCCCTCACAGAGCTTTCCGACTGGACTTGGAAACAGATCTTCACTGCTCTGGCCTAAGCGTTTTCCCAGCAAGACAGCACTTTCCTTTAAAACTTAAACTTCTATGTTGTGTGGACATGGATTTTTTTCTGGAACCATTATATATTGGAGACTTTATGTTGGAGATCCTTTGGCCTTGTGGGAAGCTGTTCTTCACGTAGTAAATGAAATGACCGAGTGATGGAGGTGTTCAGACTCAGTAACTTGCTGTGGTCAGCATCTCCCCTCCTGTCTGTCCTTACTGCTGGTACCAAGTCAGGTCCTCTACCTGGCCCAGCCAATTTCATGGAACCACAGAGTTGTTAGGGGTTTTGGTCCAATATTTTGGGGGTAAAATAGAGTACGTTACTTAATGATCGCCCAGGCTCAGGGGTCCAGCCAACCTCAGTTCAAATCTTGTTAGTTGTGTGGCTGTGGGCGTGTCTCTTAATCATCCCATATCTCAGTCTCCACGTCTGTAAGTGGGGATGATGCCCAACTCGAAAGAGTTGTGAAGGGTTATTAAATGAGATAGTATGTTTAAAGTCCTTTCAGTGTCATGGCTGGCCCTTAAATTCTCATTAAACTGTAGCTGCTCGACAAAGCCCTTACTTTGCGTAGTTCTAGTGTGTGCAAATTTCAGAGTTTAGTTAACATCAGATCACCAAAAAGATGTATTAAACAAGACGTATTAGCATTACTTTCTTAGGGACATTTGAGGAAAGCTCCCAAACCATTTTTTTCCAACTGAATCAACCCCACCTATGATCAGATTGGCCAGCTGTTTAGTATGATGTAGATATATATGTGATCTACTCTAGAAGCTACTTGTTAACCTGGCTTTTGCTTAAAGCCAAACCAAGTATTCTGAAAGTTAGATGTTTAATAGTAGACGTTGATGATCCATTTGGAGACATGTAGACACAGGCTTTCTAGAAAGAACACTAATAATAACAAACACTTACATTGTCTTCAAGTTAAGGAAAAGCTAGGGTTTTATTTTTTCATCTTTTTCATAATTAGCCTTCACCAGAGAATATAGTTTCATACTCACTTAGCTATCAAAGACCGCTTATTGCTGTCCTCCAAAAGATAGTTTTCAGTACTTTCTTGAAAAAACATGTCAAAGGAATGGTTACAGTACTTGTAGCACAGCAAGAGGACATCAGGAAAGATTACTGAAGGAGGAGCTGGGAATTGTGGGTCCAGCTGTGCTGCTGCTCTGCTTAGGGAAGTTGCTGAACTCATCTGTTGATTGGGGGTTGATGGATCACCCCCAGAGTCCCTTCCTGCTCTGAGAACTCCTGAGAGTCATGGTCCCTGTCCTTGTCATGGCCACTAGGACCGCCCGCCCCAAGTCCCCCGGGATCTGAGTGCTACCCCCTGCAGCCTCTTACACTTCATTCTCTGGGTCATCCCTTACTTCATTATTCTGGCTTGGGTTGAAAGATGAATTAAACTTTGTGGTTCCGGACTTCCCTGGTGGCGCAGTGGTTAAGAATCCACCTGCCAATGCAGGGGATGCAGGTTCAAGCCCTAGTCCAGGAAGATCCCACATGCCACGGAGCAACTAAGCCGATGTGCCACAACTACTGCGCCTGGGCTCTAGAGCCTGCGAGCCACAACTACTGAGCCCACGCGCCTAGGGCCTGTGCTCCACAACAAAGAGAAGCCATGACAATGAGAAGCCTGCGCACTGCAACAAAGAGTAGCCCCTGCTTACCGCAACTAGAGAAAGTCCTCGCACAGCAGCAAAGACCCAACACAGCCAAAAATAAAAACAAATAAATAAATAAACTTTGTGGTTCTAAGAAGGTGTAGGTAGAAATAGAGGGAGACCCTGCATGGTAGTTTGAGGTATTCATAGCTACGTTTGAAAAGCTGTACAGGTAGCCCTGGCTTTGCACAGTTCCAGGACTAAATAACACCAGGCCCAAAGATTGCAGTCACATTGGTGTTTTAATTGTGATGATTGCATCAAGTGCAAACTTTGCTGCTAGTTCTTCAGTCCACAAGTCCTTACATAAATAACCAATGTGCAGCCTGTGCAGTGACGAGCCACATCACTTTTTTTGAAGTCTCTACCTGTTCTAGCACAGATAGCAGAGTGTGCAGTTGTGTCACCCCTTTATCTCTCCGTGATAACTCACACGGCGTTACAAAATATATATAAGTGTATCATTGAAAGAAGGAGCTAGCCCACAAAGACGAAAGTGTAGCAAAGGAATGGAAAGCGATAATGCTGGAAGTGAAACAGCAATGTAAATGGAGTTAGAGAAGAAAGCTGACTGGCAATGTTGACACTGCTGCCTGTGAGTTCTAGAGGGTTGCCAGAGGAAGTTAATCAATGCAAGTTTATTGAGCTAAATGAAGAAAGTGGTTGTGACGAAAAAGATGAAGTGATGCCAACAAAAAACTGCACAGTAATTAAAGGAACTCTGGGGACATTTCATGACATTGAAAGTACAGAGGATAAAATGTTGGAAGCTGATCCAAACTTAAGAGTTTATAATTCACCAAGGCGTAGAAAAGAGGCTCATTCTGTATCATAATTTATACAACTGGAAGAAGGCAAGCGCTGTTCAAACTACTCAATAAGCTTAAACATTTTTTTAAATTCACAGTTTCTGATGTTTTAAAGTAAGTGCACTGAATAAATATTAATTTTACATTTTGCATTTCGCTATACATTTATAACCAACAATAAAAGTTTTTTATGTTTTGACAAAATTTCGAAATGTCATGGAACCGCCGTTTTTACCATCCTTCATTAAGATTGCTTTGCGTGGTCATTTATATGGTCTGACACTGCCATGCAAAGTGAGCACTGCCTGTGTTTGTGTTCTGATCCTGGACAAAGCCCAAACTGGCCAAGATCTGCTCCAGAAGTAGATGTTTCCTCATTGCCCCAGGCTTCACCCCAGATCTGCTTTTAATCTTCTCTTTCGCTGTGTTTACAACAGTACAGTGAGGTTGATATAACAAAACCACTTCCTTCTTCCCGTTCTCCTGTGCCTAGATTCTTTCCCTGGATGCCATGTCCTTGCTCTATCTTTGGTCACTGCTTATTAGAGCATCTCTTGTACTTATCTGCTTACCTGAACCTCTCCCCTGCTTGCGTCCTAGGGGTAGAGACTGGACTGTGGTTGTCTCTGTCAGCTTCTTACTCTCAGTTCTTAACATCGTGCATGATAGGTCATCAAAAAGTATTTTTTGAAGGAATGTTCCACATACTATTTAGAGCAAGTAAGAGTCAGTTTTTACTCTTTATAAATTAAGTTCAGCTATTTATTAATTATTTTTAAAAATATATTTTACAAAATCATTTTATGGGATTTGCCTCAGTGAATGGTCAATAAACATTTACAAACTGACATGTTTGACAAAGAAACTAAATATTGATACATGGAATGATAAATCTGAAGGGGGACTATATCACAAAAGGCTTTTGAGGGGTTATGTTCTTTGGTTTTAAGTAACAGCTGTCTTACACAAAATAGTAAATGAGTAAGAAATAGATAGTATGCTTTCTTTTTCAGAATCCAAGGAAGAGTTGAAAAGCCATGGCTTAGAAAGGGTGACAATGAGCCATCTCTGAGTATTTTGACAGAAGGGATTTAAGCTTCTTCCTTCAGTATCTCTACTATTAATGAGCCACGGGTTCTAATTCCCACCCTCTGTGTCTCTCTGTTCACATTTCAAATTCCCGGAAACAACATTATTAGTCCAGCTGTGGCCTAGGAGATGGGGACAGAGAGTACAGCTTTGGTTACTTGGGTGGGTTGCTTTCCTAAAGAAGATAGAATTTTCCAGAGATAGGCAGACCTTAAAAAAACTGATTACTATAGTACTTTACTCTAAAATATATATATAGTTTTTAAATTCCCATAGATTTTCACTTTGCTTAGGAGTTGGATTATTGAAAAGTAGTCTTTCTGAATTATTTTTTTATAAATGGAAAAAATTTTGAATACTACCTAGAGAGATTTTCTAGTGAGTACTCTTGTAATATAAATACTCTTGTTTCAATATGTAGATTTAAATTTTTATTCAGGTAGGGGGAGGCCAACAGATTAGGAGAGACTGTCACTGAAAGATAGTTTGTTACAGTTTCTGAGAGGAAGGGCGGTCAGTGCAGGACCACAGAGGGAAGCACTAAGGTTGATTGGAGGCAGGGAGCCTAAAGGGGAAAATGTGGGCCAGAGCCTTGACTGTGGTTTCTGTGGGAAGCTGTGAGGCAGGGAAAGCAGGGTAGACAGGTTTAGCTAGTTTGAATCATTCCAGAAGAGTGTTGGGCAGAAGGGCTGTCCCTAGTTGTCTGGTGCCTGGCGCTGCAGTGATTAGAGCAGGTAGATAGTGGTCCAGAGGGTTAGCAAGTGATAGAGGTGGTAGGAGTACGGACTGGATTGGTTTGCATATGAAAAGTGCGTTCCTAGGCAAGTCATTTGCTTTCCCTAGGGGTTGGAGGATTGGTTATCCCTCTGGGGCATCCCTCCAGGGTCATCAAGACTCCAGATGTCAAAGCATCAGAAGTATCAAAATTAACGAGGCATAATTAATGCAACTCCCCACTTTGAATTGGTTTTTAAGTTTCCAAGTGAAATCTGGTGTAAGTTCCTAAACCAGGCATTACCAAGATCGAGCCCTCTGCTGTGAGCTCCACTTCCTCTCCCACCAGCTCACACTCCTCTCTGTCGCACTGGCTTCCTTGAGTTCCTTGAACACATCAGGCATGAGTCCCACTATAGGAACCAGTGGATCTGGTCCCTCTTTGTGGAATGCTTTTTCTTCAGTTATCAACTTGACTTCTTCATTTCCTTCAGGCATTTGCTCACATGTCACTTTCTCGGTGAGGCTTACCCTAACCACCTGACTTAATACTGGTCCCAGCATCCACTCTGGATCCCTCTTACTCAACCCTACTGTCTTTACCTAGCACTTACCACTTTTAACATTCCATATCATTTGCTTATTTCTCATGCCTGTTGTTTGTTTCTTTACCCCTACAATGCAAGAGGTCTTTATTTTGTTCATCAGCGTACTCCAAGCAATTAAAAACATAGTAGGTACATGGTAGGTGCTGGCACATAGTAGGTGCTCAGGAAATACTTGAATAGTGACTTTATTTTTCCCAAAGTGGAGCACTCCCGTCTTTTAAGGACATCTAAGACATGAGATTAATAACTGTAGCAATGTCCAATATGGGAATACAGTTAGGTTCTTATTGCATTCGTCAAATATTGAGGCATAAATGGTATAAAGGAAATATAAAGTGTTGAGATTCTTGCTTAGCAATCGTAGTTCAGCCAGACAGATGAGAGAAGAAGTTCTGTCACCTTTTCTGACTTCTGGACTTTGCTTATTGAGTTTCTCATGCTAATGCCACAGCTACATCAAGTAAGGGGCTAGTGACTTTTTGTACAAGCCAGTTTATTCTACCTGATTCTTTTCATTGTAGCTCCATTGTTAACGGTTCTGTTTGAAGGCTTTCTTTTCACTCTCAAGATCCACAAGGCTGAGCCCCTCACTTCTCTCTCCTCCCGTTTCTTCCTAGAAGTAGCTCTGTAGCTGAGGTTTTGGGGGATAGACTGACCTGAGGAGTGACAGACCCGTGCCCGGAGTGAGCCGTTAATAAGTGTGGCTGCCTCATGTGTTACTGGCATGTGATTTCAAGCCATGTGCTAAGAAGTAAATGTCAAAATCATACTGAAAAATATTATTTCTCTTCTGGAAACATGGCATTTGAGAAAACAGGAAATGATTCAAACAGTGTAGAACAAATGACATTTATAATACATTCAGATGTTTAACGGTAAGTAATTATTGGAGAGGTTTAGGTATGAAATGGTGTTGTGGTTTCTTTTTTTGTTTTTAGAAAAGAGTCTTTAATAGATGCATATGGATGAAATATGTGGGATTTACTGCAAGCTGATACAGGAGTCGGAAAGTGGCTAGGGAGAGAATTGAAGCTGAATTGGCCAGGAGTTGGTTATTGCTGAAGCCGGGTGATGGGTACATGAGGGTAATTATACTGTTGTTTCTGTTTTTCTATGTATTGTCAATTAATGAAGCATTTTTAAAATGTAGTGGTAATTATTGGACAGTTTGTCTTGTTTCTGACTTTAAATGAAACACATTCAGAATTTCATCATGAAGAATGGCATTGGCTGTGGACTTAAAGGACCAGAAACTTCCCTTCTGTTCCTAACTGTTTAAACCAGAAGTGGTTGGTGAAGAATATTAAATGCCTTATCAATATCTTGAGATTATTATATGTATTTCTTATTAGACCTATTGCTGTGACGTAGTTCTATTCCAATTGACAGTAAAAACCCTCTTACATTTTGCAGAAACCCTCCTTTCACTCGGATAGTAAGTGCTGACCGGCAGGGGGTCACAGCAGGAACAAGACAGGCAGGTCCTTGCTGTCCTGGAGCTCAATTCTAGTGGGGAAGATAGACCACAAACAAATAAATGAACAACTTCAGGTGGTGGTATCGCCATCTCTGGCTTTCTGGCCACCAGGGAATCTGGGTCCCAGAGCCCAGGGAATGAAGAGGGTAACATGGTGGGAAGTATGGCTACCTTCTTTCCAGGGAGCGGGGCTTCACTTTTCAATGAAGAAAAAAGAGGCACGTTGCCTCACCTTAGCTCCAATAGCTTCACATTTCACAATTGTTCTTTCTAGAGTTGGCAAACGCTAGGTGTTGGAATTAGTTTTTGAGATTGTTTTGAGTTCCCGTCCCTTCTGTGTCTGGATAAGGATTTAAGTGCTAAGTTTAGAGAGGTGGCCAGGTACCTTGAGACGAACACCAGCTGCCCTGGCCCCAAATATGTGTGTACGTGAATCATAGTCTAACTTGTGTTGATTAGCCTATTTTCATAGTGCTCAGTCTATTTAAAAACAAAGCCAGTTAGGAAATTACAAATGGGTAACAACCACCAGCAGAGTGATGGACCATGTATTCTGTGCTCACTCAGGCCTCATAGCTAGCTTACAGGGCACTGTTCTTAGCACATCTGACATTGGAGAAGCTGTAGGCTGAAGAGATGAACTACCTTGTTCAAAGACACCCTAGAATCAGTGGACCAGCTGGGATTTGAACCCAGGTAGCTTCTCTCCAGAGGCTGCATTTTAAACCAGTATCTTGTAGGCCCGCTTTTTTTTTTTTGACTGTTTATTTATTTTTTTATTTTCTTTAATTTTTAAAAAAAATTTATTTTCTATTTTTTTTTACATCTTTATTGGCGTGTAATTGCTTTACAATGGTGTGTTAGTTTCTGCTTTATAACAAAGTGAATCAGTTATACATATACATATGTTCCCGTATCTCTTCCGTCTTGCGTCTCGCTCCCTCCCACCCTCCCTAACCCACCCCTCTAGGTGGTCACAAAGCACCGAGTTGATCTCCCTGTGCTATGCGGCTTCTTCCCACTAGCTATCTATTTTACGCTTGGTAGTGTACATATGTCCATGCCACTCTCTCGCTTTGTCACAGCTCACCCTTCCCCCTCCCCATATCCTCAAGCCCATTCTCTAGTAGGTCTGTGTCTTTATTCCTGTCTTACCCCTAGGTTCCTCATGACATGTTTTTTTCTTAAATTCCATATGTATGTTTTAGCATACAGTACTACTCTCTAAGGATGATGATTACTGTCAAGATTCTCTTTTCTTTGTGTTCCAGGTTTTGCTGATCTTTGCAAAGGAAGACAGTCAGAGTGATGGATTCTGGTGGGCCTGTGACAGAGCCGGTTACAGATGTAATATTGCTCGGACTCCGGAGTCAGCCCTGGAATGCTTTCTAGATAAACATCATGAGATTATTGTGATCGACCACAGACAAACTCGAAACTTTGATGCAGAAGCAGTGTGCAGGTACCTTAGATATGTTAATATGTTAGTAAATGTCCACTTAACAGCTTAAAATGGAATTCATTTAAAGATGTCTTTAGTTCTAGCCCACATATTTCTAAAATATGTGTTGATGTTTCTAAGTAGTATATACAGATTTCTGTGGTGAAGGCGGTAGCTCCTCCTATGGCCTTTTCTATTTCTCCACATTTGAGTTCCGATGAATTTAGAGGTGTGAGCTAGTCCCCACTGAAAACTTCAGGGTGTTTTCTCCCCTTGAGTATGGCTCATGTTTCACCAAAAAGAAAAATTGAAATTCACACAGTTCTTGTTACAGAGATAGAGTTTGGATTTAAACCAGATATTTTAATCTTAATTATTCTGTCCCAAAATGAACATCAGAAATGTGTGAAATAGACCATTTTTCTCTGCCTGACACAGATGGGTGGATTCTACAGCAGTCGTGGAGGGAAGGCAGCTACTTTGCAGCAGCAGAAAATCTTCCAGGGATCCAAACCCCCTGCTTGTTTACAGAAATGCTTGTGCTCTGGGGAGGAAATGCTTGCCTGTTCATAAACAAATGCAGTCATCAGAGTTCGCTCTGGATGAACTGATCCATTTAGCACAAGTGGAATGCTTTGAAGCTGGATGGGAAGAGGTCACTAATTAAATGCTAGACCGGGACAGACTCCAAATACGTATGGATCTGGAATTGTCTTGAATATTAGCAAGTGAAATGAAAGGTAGGGAGATGGTTCCTTAGACCCTTTGGTACCCTGACAAGGAATTAGTGCGTTAAGAGAAGTTTCTTGTCACGGCAACACCTTGCTATTCTTGGACCATTTTCAGTTTTCCAAAGAAGAAACTTTCTTAAGGAACCTTTTTTAAAATGTCTTACTGGTCCCAAATAATCCTATCTTCCTGCATAGAAACGTTTGCCTATTTAAGTATATAATACTAAAATGTGTCACAAAATATTTGGGTATTTTTAGTGTTAAGAAATAGATACATGTGTATGTGTGTGTATATATATATATATATATATATGTGCGTGTGTATATATATATATATGTGCGTGTGTATGTGTGCATGTGTGTGTGTATATATATATATATGTGCGTGTGTATATATATATATGTGCGTGTGTATGTGTGCATGTGTGTGTGTATATATATATGTGCGTGTGTATGTGTGCATGTGTGTGTATATATATATATATGTGCGTGTGTATGTGTGCATGTGTGTGTATATATATATATATATGTGCGTGTGTATGTGTGCATGTGTGTGTATAAAATGATTTTCAGGCTAGAATTGGGTCTCTTATAATTAAGCAGGTCTGCTTTTTCTTGGTCTCCACTTACTCTTCTTACATGATTTTGTAGTAGAAATAGCACAATCCTTTGTGCATCTATAGAATGATTTAAGACAAGCTTCAGATGTAAAAAGAAGAAATGAATAGGAAGAATTCTTTTAATTCAGGCAAAGGCCCCAGTTAGCAGGTGAGCTTCGTAATCTTCCTTGAATATAAAGAAATGTAGTTTTGTTTCCTGATGAGTGAATGTTTGTCTTAGCTGCACAGAAAAACAGTGAGGCATCAGTGCAGTTCAGAAGCCAGGTTGTGTGTCTGCTGGTGCGTTTACTGACTGTTACCAGTCACATTGAGGATGGTGAGATTCCTGAATGCTGGACAGCCAGCACACCTTCCCTAAGATGAGTGGGGACGCATTCCCAGCAGATATGCCTTCTTCATTGTCATCTATGGCCCAAGATCTCTGGTTTTTGAGCTGGACTGGACCTTAGCTTAGCATGCTTCCTTGGACCCTGGCCTCACCTGTGCCCAGCTCCCCCTTAGTCCTCTCAACCAGGAAGAGGTCCAGGTCTCTCTGGCCACACCGGTTCCTTTGGAGGAATGAGAGAGAAGAGGTCAGCAGCAGGAAGGGACCTAAAACACAGAAGCCAATCTCAAAAGAAGCTAAGCAAGCGTGAGCTCCAGCCCAGTTATGTTCATAACGTGTTTTCTCTTGCCTAAGCCCCAACCCTTAGAATGCAGCCCAGCAGTGTACCCATGACACCTCCTGGGGGTGGAAGAGGCTGAAGGAAGGTGAGAGGTGTTTAGCATCTCCCTAGAGATGAGAGCGCACCTCTGAAACTGTACATTTTTTTTCATTAGGTGCACCTGGTATTTCTGCTGAGATTTCAGTAGGCTCCTAAGTAGGAGATAAGTGTAGCTTCATGTTACCAGGACGTGGTAGGGGGTAGGGTGGCTGAGTGGGAAGTGGTCTGGGCTGGCATTACCCCTGCTGCCCATAGTGAGTTCAGGCGTCTCTCCAAAGGAGCTCGTTCAAATACCATTTATCTACAAGGGGAACCTTCATTTCCCAGGAAGACAGCAGCTGGTCTTTTCTTGAGCCTTCTACTCACATAGAGTGAGGTCTCAAGGAATAGGACATGGGGAAGGTACATTTTTAGAGAAAGGTGAAGAAATTTAGTCAAAGAGGATGAAGCAGTATGAGCTGGCTGTCCCTGGGGGAGCAGTAATGCATACACCTTAAAATGGAGAGGGGGGCTTCCCTGGTGGCGCAGTGGTTGACAGTCCGCCTGCCAATGCAGGGGACACGGGTTCGTGCCCCAGTCTGGGAGGATCCCACATGCCGCGGAGCGGCTGGGCCCATGAGCCATGGCCGCTGAGCCTGCGCGTCCAGAGCCTGTGCTCCGCAACGGGAGAGGCCACAGCAGTGAGAGGCCCGCGTACCGCCAAAAAAAAAAAAAATGGGAGAGGGGCAGAAATGCCAGTAGCTAGAAAGAAACAAATACAGGTTGTTTCACGAATTCCTCAGCCTTCTGTTCTTAGAGGTGTTGGTTCCCTTCTGAAGGATCTCGAAATAAAGGGAGGTCAGACCAAGGAGATGGATGGAAACAAGCATGCTTATTTGTACTAAGACTCAAGCATGTGGCCCTTTATTAAGAGTTCATCCAACTCATGACCCCTGACCAAAATAATCCAGAATTTGAGCTGCAGCATAGCACATTTTCTGGCATCATGGACCTCAAAATTCTATATCCTTACATAATTTAACCCTGTTAAATTCCTAGGGAATAAACAAATTATAGACAGGCGGTCATGGTACAACAAATATCATTATAGTGACAGTTACTGTGTTGACCATTTCTCAGCCCTAGTTGATGACTCAGTTGTTTAAAGTATTTGAGCACAAATAACAGTACAACTGAAAAATTGAGGTGGCTCTTTGTGAAATTTTTAAAAGACCTTAACCTGCACGTGTACATCCATCTGCCAGCAGTCCTTCTAAGGGCAACTTTCTGAACTATCTACTATTTTAAAAGAAAAAAAGATCCATCCCAGTTAGCTCCCCAAGTACAAATTGATAACTAGAGAATTGTAGGACTGCCAATTTTCTTGCAGCGTGGAATTTCAATCAGAAAACATGGAAGTTAAGTGGAATTTGCCAGTTTTTGAAGTGGAAAATTGGCAGGTCTGACCTACTGGAGAATTGCCTGGGAGTTAAAATTTTTTTTTTTTTTTTTTTTAGTAAAAGAAAGAGATTGTCCTAATCCACAAGGGCATCTTTTTTTGTTGTTTCCCATGTGTTTTCAGACTTCTTCTTTACAGGGACGTTTGATTTTGTGCCATTTTCACTGTGAAGAAGTCCTGTATTCTGGTAACGGAACAAGGCGTAATCACTGGTTTGACTTGGAGCTTTCTCCTTGCAGGTCGATCCGGGCCACAAATCCCTCGGAGCACACGGTGATTCTTGCGGTGGTTTCACAAGCGTAAGCTCACCTCCCGTTCCCAGCTGGGAATACTACTCTTCCTCCTGAAACGTTGGTCTGTTGTAATTCAGCCTTTGAGCTGGCAAAGCAAGGGGGAGGTCTTTGGCCTCACAGCAACAACCTTAGATCTTACTTGGGATTTTCTTTGTTTTGCAAGTTTCTAGAAATATTTGGATTTTTCTCTTTACCCTCTCTAATTTCTGTCAGCACATACACACTTCAAGAAAAAGATGGTTACTCATCATATGCTGGAAATGAGTAGAGAATCTGGGGAGAAGGAGGTCTGGAGAGAACATCGTTCCAGCTTATCTTTTCTCTTTGAAGAAAAGAGATAGGAGAATGCTTATTTTTTTCACTTAAGAAGAAACAGATTATAGCATGAGAGCAGGCGCTAAAGCCACCGCAAGAAAAGGATGGTGCAGTTTATGTTGGGACTGTTACGTGGCTAGAAGCAGGACAGCAGGATGGCCCCACTATGGTGATTGGCACAGATTCTGCCCTGAAGGAGCTGAGAGGCCAGCAACTCAGAGTTTCAGCCTCCCTCAGGCAGGCCCCGCCCAGGGGAGATTTGAAATATCCATTCCAAAGCCATATTGGAACAGTGGGAAATCCTGGCTTCCAAGTCTTGCCCTAACCAAAGACTTCTCCTCACCTGCTCCTCCTTGAGTGTCTTGATAGGAGCTGTGTCTCTTCACTTGGACACCTACCACAGGCTCTTGGCCCAGGAAAGTGAAGAAACTGTCCCATTGGTTTCTTACCATCTTGCCATCTTGGTGGGGGATGGGATCTCAGCAAGAAAGAGCGAGGGGAACCGAGATGTGAGACCAGCCTTCTTCAGCCCTCTTGCTTATATTTTATCTTATGGGGATGTGAGCTCTTAACAGGGTCTTAGGGTCTTGACATGGGTACCAGAAGGGTACCAAGCCACACAGCATTTCCCCAAGCCTGGCTGATTCCATGGGCCCAAGACAAAACATTCATTTTTTTTCTTATTCATGTGTACGTGTCCTTGACAAGTAATGGCTTGCTGTGTCTTGTTATTATTTTTCACTTTTTTCCCCTATTTTTTAAGTATTTCATTTATAGAGGAAGTTAATAATAAAATTAATGCTGCGTGTGCCACCCAGCTTATGAAATAGAACACTATTAATACCCTTGGAGCCCTTTTGTGCCCCTACTGATTATTGTTCAGAGAGGGTAGAACCTTGAGTTCCTAAGGAGGAAAGGGGGTAGGGAGGACAGCTTTTCCCTGCTGGGAAAATGCCACAGGTAATGCCACAAATAGGCACTGGGATTTCTCTTCCTGTTCTCGTTCTGCTTCTCCACCCAGTCCCCATTGTCCCATTTTTCTTCCCTGTTTTCTAAGGTATGTACGCCATGCTACTTGCTCGCTGTCTTGGGGACACCGTTTCTCATAAAGGTGGCAGCAGAGCTACAGCATGACTTCATGACCAGCTGACCCCCACCCCGTCCTTGTATTCAAACTGAAGTTCTGAGACCCAACTGCAGGCTCAGTGTAGGAAACCTCCCCTGAGATGAGTGCCAGTAATCAATTTCTGTCTTCTTCCCTTCTCACTTGGCTTTCCTGATGACACTTCTTCCCCATTGGCCCTGGGGTGCTGCAGCCTCTAATGACAGTTGTCTTCCTGAGAGTTGGACCCACCTAAGTCTTGGGGTGGGAGTCATGCTTCCAGAAGGTTTGGGGATCTCAAAGAGGACAGTGGTCTCTGGGATGAGCGTTGCACCTTCCTTGTCCCTTTATGGGAACTGCTCCGGTACATTTGCTCCAACTCCCAAGGAGCCCAGAGTTGGAGAGGGCCTGTCGTGTGCACCTTTCACACACACTGCTGGAGTTCCTTCTACTGTCTGTGTTCTTTCTGCACCTGAAGGCGGACGTGGGAGTCTGGGTTCTTACAAGGCAGGTGCACCCTGCGGGCATGTGCTGGGCAGGAAGGCACTCTCACAGCCGTCTCCCTGCTTGCCTTGCGCTCTCCGAGTTTCAGTGTGAGGAATCCCGGTTTGTATATCTGCCGAGTGACCACATTTTCTGCTTTGCTACAGATCCGGCGACTATGAAGAGGCCTCGGTCCTCCCTCTTCTGCACGCAGGCTTCAACCGGGTATGTAAAAGATGAACTAGCACCTCTCTCAGATACAGATACCTAACCTTAGCCAAACAGCTAAGCATACTGTTATAGGCATTCAGCCCCAGAACTGTGAGGGAAAGGAAGCAGTTGTTCTCATGGGATGGTGACGAGCACCTGCTGGTCAGGCTTTTTTCCTTTTTCTCTCATAACTTCATATATCTTAGCTACAGATATGTAATGATGTAAAAAACCTGTCTTCTTATATCAGGTCGAAATTCTCTAGTCCCAAAGTAATCTCATTTAAATCAGTCCGGTCAGTTAGCGTGTATGTGTATGATTACGTGTAGTTAGTCCACCAGATCGGCACCCAGGGCTCTGTGCTCATCAAGGGCCCAGCCACAGCTTACACCCTGGGGACAGGCCCATGACAGCAATAGCATCTTGGGAACTCCTCATTGAAGCCATAAATGTCAGCAAAGAAAAATTCTGAGTGACAACTACATGAATAACACTGATATTCAACTTGGGGATGAAGACTGATTACTCCAAGGAAACTTAACAAACTAAATACCTAGGCTTACCCAGTATCTCAGGGTAAGGGCAGTCTGAAGGTTTGGTTGGAGGTGAGACCCTGTGCATGCAAACAGAAAACAACATGATGGATTTGAAAGAGAGAAGAAAAGGGGTGGAGAAAGATAATCAAAACATGACTGTTTAAAGGAAATGTATTTCATAATATTAAAATATTACAAACCCTTACAGAGAAATTGTGGAGGACCTCACTTTATATGCTTGAATTTTTTAAATAACAAGCGTATATTTCTTCTATTAAAAAAATGAAAGATTACCCTTTGGAAAAAACAAGGTAGAGGTCACAGTTGACTTGGGCAACTTTTGCGGGTAATTTAAACTCAAGCAAGTGACTTGTGGCATCTTGTGAACTCCTGGTTTAAACCAAAAACGTCAGCAAAGAAAAGTTCTTTGACCCTGATACTCAACTAGAAGATTGAGATTGATTAAGGAGACTTACCAACAACCTAAATAACTAGGTTTACCTGGTATCTCAAGGTCTTTTGATAGGAGTAATCTGAATCTCAAATAGATGGTGTGATGCGTCCTTTTCCTTCAAAAATAGGAGACTGCCAGTGCCTTGTGAATTATGAAAATTCCTTTGGGTGCTTTAAGCAATGGTGGTTGGCTACTCTGGATTCAAAAAGATCCCTTGTTTATTGTCAGTCACAGAGAAGCAGAAATTGCCCACGGGATGCAGTTGTTTTGTGCTTTGGTGTGCTTCCGTGGAGAAGCAGCAGTGCTGTATAAAACGTTGAAGGCAGTGCTGCGGTTCACAAGTGTGATAGAAATGAATGTTTCCGGTCAGCAGTATCACTCACTCCCTTAACTCTTCCCTCCTGTCCGTCATCGCATCTCTCAGAGGCTGGCACTCAGTTCCAGACGCCGTTCTGGCGTGCTTGCCACAGCTTAACGAGACAATGCTTCTGAGTTTCGGAATGGAGAGTTGCAAAAGGAAAGTCATCCAAGAAGTCGTGTGGCTGGGACGTCTTTACTTACTCATTTTCTGAGGAATGACTTAAAATTACTCAGTTTTCATAAGTCTTCCATGTAACGTTGACCACCCATGCACCTCAGCCCAAGGCTGTCCTTCATATCTGAGGCAGGGCCTCTCAGAATGTGAGCATGGAGGTTCTCCACATGACCTGTGGAGGGGCTGGGGCAGGCAAGACACGCCGTGGGTTATGGCCATGAGCCCCCGTTGCCATAGGTGCTGTTGAGTGCCCTTTTGGAATTCAGCTTTTAGTTCACCAATCCTGCCTCTGACCAACTGGTGTGGAGATTGGTGTCATTAGGAGTGATAGCGTCTTGTCTGGGGGGCTAAGATTGCACGTCTACTCACAGAAAAGCTTAGGAGAGACATCTGCCCTGTTTGGGTGCAAACGCTATTAAGTGAATTTAGGAGGGAAAATACCATTGTTCCTTTTTATTCTTTTTTGTAACCTGTCTGTGCTGCTCTGGAAGGTTTCGTTTCTCTGTCTTGATATGATGCTGCTTTTTGCAGGCAGCCATGGTGAGTAAAGCCCTTTGTGGAAGCATGAAAAACAGTACCTGTCAGGGGCCACCTGGTAGTCTTTAGTGCTGGGTCTGATCAAGGCCATTTGCCAGCCAGGTCAGGTTGCCCCCAAGGAGTTGGGGCTCTTTCCGAGAGAAGCTGCCGCACCTAACAGGCTTTCCCTCCTGAGTTACAGTGGCACAGAATCGGCCGAGGCTGCTCTCCAGGTGGCTGGTCTCCTGTTTTTGGGCAAAATCTTGTCTCTGGCAACTTTCTACCCAAACACCCTTCCAAATATGCCAGCTAATCTTCTTGCCTTCTGTGAAGTTGTTTCCCATCTCTGAGTTGTTGTGATTGTATTAAATCATCTGCTGAAACTCGGCTCTGTGTTACTAGCTAATTGACCAGTGCCTCAGTTGATGGGTCCCTGAGTGGGGATCCAGGAACACATCGTACCATCAAATATCCCAGAGCAGCTCCTCTTGAAGCCGCTAGAGCTGTGCGTGAGTGGCCGACTGCATGGTGCTCAGCCCACTCTGAGTTTTTAGAAAGAGCATCTTAGCAAAGGGCGATTGCAACTTGTTTTTGTGTGAGCCTTTGTGTACCCCTTTGCTATTTGGAATGATGTTTACAAGTTCATTCAGCAAGTCTTTATGGAGCACTTACTCTGTGCAAGGTGGTGTGCTAGGCGTGTCGGGGGTATGGCAGTCAGACACAGTTCCTCCCTGGAGAGACGTTGTGTGGAGGAAGAAGTGGAGAACCAAGGTTTATTATTTGTCGGGCTCCATTCTAGGGGACTGACTTGATCCTCATCTACGGATGAGAGGTTTGGTATTGTCTCCATTTTTGCAGAGGAGGAAACAGGCTCAAAATGACTACCTTGCAGAGCTCATACTCATAATAAGTCAAGATGCAAATACTTGGTGTTTAACTCCCAACTTCATGCTGGGTCCACCAAAGTCACGTTTCCCAAAGTGTTCCATGGAACGCTAGTGTCCCAAAGTTTTTAATAGGTGTCCATGACAAAAGGCTTCTGTGGTCGAGTAAGTGTGGAAAATCAGTGAAGACTCTGATTCTCCTCCTCTTGCCCCTGAGAAGGTACAGTGCATGTTAGCAGCATCACACCCAAGCATATGGAGAAATCCTGTACTAAAGACACCCGCCTACGTTTCTGGAAGCGGGGCCCAGGAAGCTGCATTTTAAACCAAACACCCAGGTTATTCTTAGCATGTTGAAGTTTGAAGACCACTGTCCTTGGTTCACTCAATTTATTTCAGATTTCGGGGTTAATGATAGTCTAAAAACTTCCCAAAATATTTTCCCACTGCCCTTAGTCTACAAAACACTTACTGAGTGCCACTTATGTGCAAACAAAGTGCTCCAGTGTTTAGAAACCATCACCTAACAGAAGGCTGATCTTCACCGCACTGGAAGTTCTTAGGAGACCTAAAGAAAAATAAGAATTATAAAAAATTACGGTAGGCCCTTCAAGATAGCAGAGGAGTAAGATGTGGAGATCACCTTCCTCCCCACAAATACATCAAAAATACATCTACAGGGCTTCCCTGGTGGCGCAGTGGTTGAGAGTTCGCCTGCCGATGCAGGGGACACGGGTTCGTGCCCCGGTCCGGGAAGATCCCACATGCCGCGGAGCGGCTAGGCCCGTGAGCCGTGGCTGCTGAGCCTGCGCGTCCGGAGCCTGTGCTCCACAACAGGAGAGGCCACAACAGTGAGAGGCCCACGTACGCAAAAAACAAACAAACAAAATACATCTACATGTGGAACAACTCCTACAGAACACCTACTGAACACTGGCAGAAGACCTCAGACTTCCCAAAAGGGTCTTGGTGCTCCGGCTGGCTGTCAGGCCTGAGCCTCTGAGGTGGGAGAGCCGAGTTCAGGACATGGGACCACGAGAGACCTCCCGGCACCACGTAATAGCAGTCGACGAGAGCTGTCCCAGAGATCTCCATCTCAATGCTAAGACCCAGCTCCATCCAACAACCAGCAAACTCCAGTGCTGAACACCCCATGCCGAACAACTAGCAAGACAGGAACACAACCCCACCCACTAGCAGAGATGCTGCCTAAAATCATAATATGTTCACAGACACCCCAAAACACACCACCAGACATGGTCCTGCCTACCAGAAAGACAAGATCCAGCCTCATTCACCAGAACACAGGTACCAGTACCTTCCACCAGGAAGCCTACACGAGCCACTGAACCAACCTTACCCACTGGGGACAGACACCAAAAAAAATGGGAACTATGAACCTGCACCCTGTGAAAAGGAGACCCCAGACACAGTAAGCTAAGCAAAATGAGAAGACAGAGAAATATGCAGCAGATGAAGGAGCAAGATAAAAACCCACCAGACCAAACAAATGGAGAGGAAATAGGCAGTCTACCTGAGAAAGAATTCAGAGTAATGATAGTAAAGATGATCCAAAATCTTGGAAATAGAATGGAGAAAATACAAGAAACATTTAACAAGACCTAGAAGAACTAAACGACAAACAAACAATGATGAACAACACAATAAATGAAATTAAAAATTCTCTAGAAGGAATCAATAGCAGAATAACCGAGGCAGAAGAACAGATAAGTGACCTGGAAGATAAAATAATGGAAACAACTACTGCAGAGCAGAATAAAGAAAAAAGAATGAAAAGAATTGAGGACAGTCTCAGAGACCACTAGGAAAACATTAAACGCACCAACATTCGAATTATAGGGGTCCCAGAAGATGAAGAGAAAAAGAAAGAGACTGAGAAAATATTTGAATAGATTATAGTTGAAAACTTGCCTAATATTGGTAAGGAAACAGTCAATCAAGTCCAGGAGGCTCAGAGAGTCCCATACAGGATAAATCCAAGGAGAAACATGCCAAGACACATATTAATCAAACTATCAAAATTAAATACAAAGAAAAAATATTTAAAGCAGCAAGGGAAAAGCAACAATTAACATACATGGAATCCCCGTAAGGTTAACAGCTGATCTTCAGCAGAAACTCTGCAAGCCAGAATGGAGTGGCAGGACATATTTAAAGTGATGAAAGGGAAAACCCTACAACCACAATTACTCTACCCAGCAAGGATCTCATTCAGATTTGACGGAGAAATTAAAAGGTTTACAGACAAACAAAAGCTTAAGAATTCAGCACCACCAAACGAGCTTTACAACAAATGCTAAAGGAACTTCTCTAGGCAGGAAACACAGGAGAAGGAAAAGACCTACAATAACAAACCCCAAACAATTAAGAAAAAGGTAATACGAACATACATATCGATAACTACCTTACATGTAAATGGATTAAATGCTCCAACCAAAAGACACAGACTGGCTGAATGAATACAAAAACAAGTCGGGTATATATGCTGTTTACAAGAGACTCACTTCAGACTGAGGGACACATACAGACTGAAAGTGAGGGGATGGAAAAAGATAGTCGATGCAAATGGAAATCAAAAGAAAGCTGGAGTAGCAATTCTCATATCAGACAAAATAGACTTTAAAATAAAGACTATTACAAGAGACAAAGAAGGATACTACATAATGATTAAGGGATCAATTCAAGAAGAAAATATAACAATTGTAAATATTTATGCACCCAACATAGGAGAACCTCAATACATAAGGCAAATGCTAACAGCCAAAGGGGAAATCGCCAGTAACACAGTAATAGTAGGGGACTTTAACACCCCACTTTCACCCATGGACAGATCATCCAAAATGAAAATAAATAAGGAAACACAAGCTTTAAATGACACATTAAACAAGATGGAATTAATTGATATTTATAGGACATTCCATCCAAAAACAACAGGATACACTTTCAAGTGCTCATGGAACATTCTCCAGGATAGATCATATCTTGGGTCACAAATCAAGCCTTGGTAAATATAAAAAAATTGAAATCGTAATTAGTATCTTTTCCGACCACAATGCTATGAGACTAGGTATCAATTACAGGAAAAAATCTGTAAAAAATACAAACACACGGAGGTGGAACCGTACACTACTAAATACCCAAGAGATCACTGAAGAAATCAAATAGGAAATCATAAATACCTAGAAAGAAATGAAAACACAACAACCCAACACCTACGAGATGCAGCAAAAGCAGTCCTAAGAGGGAAGTTTATAGCAATACAATCCTACCCTAAGAAACAAGAAACATCTCAAATAAACAATCTCACCTTACACCTAAAGCAATTGGAGAAAGAAGAACAAAAAAACCCCAAAGTTAGCAGAAGGAAAGAAATCATAAAGATGAGCTCAGAAATAAATGAAAAAGAAATGAAGGAAACAATAGCAAAGATCAATAAAAGTAAAAGCTGTTTCCTTGAGAAGATAAACAAAATTGATAAACCATTAACCAGACTCATCAAGAAGAAAAGGGAGAAGACTCAAATCAATAGAATTAGAAATGAAAAAGGAGAAGTAACAACTGACACTGCAGAAATACAAAGGACCACAAGAGATTACTACAAGCAACTATATGCCAATAAAATGGACAACCTGGAAGCAATGGACAAATTCTTAGCAGAACCTTCTGAGACTGAACCAGGAAGAAATTGAAAATATAAACAGATCAATCACAGGCACTGAAATTAAAAATCTCAAGCACTGTGATTAAAAATCTTCCAATGAACAAAAGCCCAGGACCAGATGGCTTCACAGGCAAATTCTATCAAACATTTAGAGGAGAGCTAACACCAAAACTTCTCAAAGTCTTCCAAAATATAGCAGAGGGAGGAACACTCCCAAACTCATTCCATGAGGCCGCCATCATCCTGATACCCAAACCAGACAAAGGTGTTCACAAAAAAAGAAAACTATAGGCCAATATCATTGATGAACACAGATGCAAAAATCCTCAACAAAATACCAGCAAACAGAATCCAACAGCACATTAGAAGGATCATACACCATGATCAAGTGGGGTTTATCCCAGGAATGCAAGGATTCTTCAATATATGCAAATCAATCAATGTGATAAACAATATTAACAAACTGAAGGAGAAAAGCCATATGATCATCTCAATAGATGCAGAAAAAGCTGTTGACAAAATTCAACACAGTTTTGGAAGTTTTAGCCACAGCAATCAGAGAAGAAAAAGAAAGAAAAGGAATCCAAATAAAAAAAGAGGAAGTAGGGCTTCCCTAGTGGTGCAGTAGTTGAGAGTCCGCCTGCTGGTGCAGGGGACACGGGTTTGTGTCCTGGTCTGGGAAGATCCCACATGCCGCTGAGCGGCTGGGCCCGTGAGCCATGGCCGCTGAGCCTGCGCATCCAGAGCCTGTGCTCCGCAATGGGAGAGGTCACAACAGTGATAGGCCCGTGCCCTGCAAAAAAGAAAAAAAAAAAAAGAGTCATGTACCACAGTGTTCATTGCATCTCTATTTACAACAGCCAGGTCATGGAATCAACCTAAGTGTCCATTGGCAGATGAATGGATGAAGAAGATGTAGCACATGTATGCAATGGAATATTACTCAGCCATAATAAGAAATGAAATTGAGTCATTTGTAGTGAGGTGGATGGACCTAGAGTCTGTCATACAGAGTGAAGTAAGTCAGAAAGAGAAAAACAAATACCGTGTGCTAACACATATATATGGAATCTAAAAAAAAAAAATTGGTTCTGACGAACCTAGGGGCCAGACAGGAATAAAGACGCAGATGTAGGGAATGGACTCGAGGACACGGGGAGGGGGAAGGATAAGCTGGGATGAAGTGAAAGAGTGGCATTGACATATATACACTACCAAATGTAAAATAGCTAGTGGGAAGCAGCCGCATAGCATAGGGAGATCAGCTCAGTGCTTTGTGACCACCTAGAGTGGTGGGATAGGGAGGGTGGGAGGGAGACGCTACAGGGAGGGGTTACGGGGATATATGTATATGTATAGCTGATTCACTTTTTTATACAGCAGAAACTAACACAACATCGTAAAACAATTATAGTCCAATAAAGATGTTAAGTAAACAAATAAAATAAAAAGGAAAAAAGGAAAAACGTTACTACGTAAATATGAAAGTGAAAATATAGAATGATTATATATATATATAAATATATACATATAAAATATATACCTACACACATAGACACAGAGGCATAATAAAAGCCTAAGGCAAATCAATTAGACAGTCAACAAAAGTTTACTTCTGAGGTTTTCGTTTTAAAACAAAGGAAACTGTTTATCCCAACCTTTTCAAAGACTTATTTTATCACAGATCCTTTTTTGTACTTCATGAAGCATCAGCTAACACCACTCAGAGCTCAGTTACAGACTGACACATCATCTCCACCCGTCCAGAAGCTAAACCAGAACCTCACCATGTTTAACTTTGCTTTGTAAATAGAAAGTATTTCCCTCTGTGTGTGTTCATGGTTCCCCCTCTGTTCTTAGCCCTTCCCAGCTTCCTCCTGGGCTGGTGGGGACCAGAGGCACAGGGAAAGTCAGGGAGCTTCTCAGATATTCCACAGGGAGAAGCCATCCATGCTAGATGTGTGGAAGAGAGTGTGTGTGTGTGTATGTGAGAGAGACAGACAGACAGACAGTCAGACAGACATGAGAAGAGGCAGGATGCGTTAGGCACTCAGAAGATGAGGAAGGAAGCAAAGACTGCCTCTCCCCACCAGAAGACATCACTCGTAGTGTGGTATGCCGTGAAGACATCTAGGCTCAGGTTTTAGAAGACTTTCCTTAGTGCAACAGAAGCACAGGTGTTTCAGTAATTAGCAAGGCTGGGGGAGGTGTTCTATCCCTCGTGTGTTTATTTTCCTGTGAGTGTTAATAATGTTTTGTTATAAATAACTATGTAATGTTTCTGCTGTCTTGTTTGTTATACATTTAAACAAGCATTTCAAACACTTGACAACTGTTTTATTTAATCTCATCCTACCTACTAGTTGTCTTATATAACAGAGTTACCTGAGGTTGGAGAAACTGTTAAGCTTCTTTGACTATTTAAGAAGTAATTGTATATGTCTTATGTATTACCTTTGCTTTTTTTCCAGAGATTTATGGAGAATAGCAGCATAATTGCTTGCTATAATGAACTGATTCAAATAGAACATGGGGAAGTTCGCTCACAGTTCAAGTTAAGGTATGTAGCAAAATAGGATGAATACAAGGTTAACCATTCTGTAGCAAAGCTTGTCTGTCCTCAGGCTGAGGTTCACTGGTTCTTAGCGGAATCCCAGGGATTCTGAAGCTCTTGAACAAGTAACCGTAGCTGGTAAATGGCAGAGTCTAAACTGGGAGCCCATTGGTATAATGAAATAAATTGGAGGCGTTTCTTCTTTTGACAGTATTTTCCACTATTTACAGCAGTTTTAAAATTATACACTAGGAAAAGTACTGTTTAACTTCTGTACAATTAGATCGAGATTAAGAATAGCCTTTGAGGATGACTTTGTACTTGCAACATTTATACATTCCTACTTGGATTGTTATAGATAGGGGCAAACTCGTGGGAATATTTATTATGCTAACTATGGCAATTGCTACGTATCCATGATAGCAATTTCATGAGGCCTGCTTGTGGCCTCAATATGCATGAAGTATCTTCAAGAGACTGATTTTAAGTCTCTTTACGCATGCCTAGTGCTTTAAGAACTTCTCTCTGGTGCTTACTTCTGAGACGAACAGATTCTCTCAGCGTCTCGGTGCTAAGATGCTCTGCTTCTGGGACGTCTTGGAGTATCAGAGTTGTAGCCCATGCCTGGTTTTGTTCAGGCTCTACTCCAGCACACTCTTAGGACCCTGATTTCTTCAACCTGCCCTGCTTCAGCAGAGAGAGCAGGGGAAAGAAGAGGCTCTTCATAGCCCGCGGCCTCTGGGAGACCAGTCCCAAGTGGCTCCAGGCTATGGGATGCCAGAAGGGCTCTGGCTTCTCTCTCTGGCCCACTGAGGGGTCACAAGGCTTTCAGGCTAAGTGAAAAATAAGGATAGCATCTCATTGAAATGGTTATACTTCTTACCTTGATTACTGAATTTGCATTCAAAGAGAACAGAACCCTTTCTAAACTTAACTTTTCTCTTTTGTCTCTTGGAAGAAAAATGGATTGGCATGAACCCCCAGAGGCAGGCCCTTCTGGGGTTCACCCTGCTCAGGGAAGTCAACTGTTTGGTGGATAGAGAGCTCTAAGAAATTAAGTGTGGGGATAAACAGTCCCTTTTGAGGTGGGAAAGTATTAAAAAAAGAATCTCAAACCAGTGGAAATTCGTTGGTAAGGAAGATTGCCAAAGATTTTTGAGTGTCAGTTAAATCCCTTGGTTTCTTTGTATCCATATATTTATTTCCTGCAGAGAACTTCATAGAATTTCGTAAGAAAACCGCATTGCCTTTACTATAGCAATTTATGAGTTTTAATTGTACATTAATTGTTTTTATTCCTGGGGCCCTCTTCTGTTTTTATTTAGGGTAAAAAGACTTTGTACTTTTATTTTAGATGTTTTCACAATAAATAGGATTAGGAAAAGAGAGATTTCATTTTGGTTTAATTCTTCAACTGTGCGTTTTCTACAACAAAAATGAACAGCAGACGCCTTATTGCTTTGATAGGTAATTCCCTCATTTTATTTACTTATTTATTTTAGTATCTCATTTTTTATAAAAATATGGAACGCTTCACGAATTTGCTTGTCATCCTGGCGCAGGGGCCATGCTAATCTCCTCTGTATCGTTCCAGTTTTAGTACATGTGCTGCCGAAGCAAGCACTCCTTATTTTATTTTAAATGACTGCTTGAGTTTTCTTAGGCAGCATTCAATGTGATGGCACATGTAAGAGGTCCGAAGGCGCCTTGCCCATGGGGGACGTGGCAAAGGCAGGTCTGGCCGTTTGAAATAAACATCCCCAGGCAGCACCAGGGCTAAATGAAAGAGCTTCAAGTTATCGTGCTGTAAGCAGGGCACTGAAAACTTTTCAAGGACTCATTAGGTTCAGAACTCGGCAAGGTTCTAACTACACAACACTCTGTGAGCGCCATAACTTCTCACCCCTCCGTGATGAGCTGTTTGGGAGCGTTGGGCTCGTTGAAATGGCTCAGGTTCTTAATACAAATCAACGTAAAGCTGATGAATGGACCTCGCCCAGGCAGCAGCGGTCCCAGGAAGGTGGGTTTGCCCAGAAGCCCAGTCCCCTCACCTTCCGCATCAGCTTCAGCTTGGCTGGTTGGGACCTCCCCAAGCAACGAGCACAAGAGCAACCCCTGCAGAGGGGGAGGGAAGGCAAGAGTTCTCCATAGGAGAAGACAGAGGAGGACTAAATGGTCAGTTTCTTTTGATGCCTTTTGGCTGGTTGTACCTCAACTGTCTCCAACTTCTTTTCTGTCTTTTGGAGGAGTATGGTGTGTGTGTGTGTGGTTTGACTCTCCCTGGGTGTATGATATCTGGGCCCAGCGGATGGGGGTGGACAGTGACCCTCCGTGGCCTTCCCAGCTCCTTAGGGCATTCAAGGATGTCTAAAGCATCTACCTGCACCCCAGAGGTTGGCAGGCAACGTTGTCACTTGCTGCAGACGGGGAAAATGAGGCTCTTTGTTATACAATGCCAGAATAATTATAGTCTAATTATATCATACTTTTCCCTGCAATTCCACCCCCAGCTGCAGCTAAATATGTGACATTACTAGCATTCTGCAAGGACAGTCTGTACTGCAAGGATGATGTTGAATGTTGAAGGCAGACGCTTCTGTCCAGTCTTCATGTATGGTAACCATATTTACTTAACCAAGAAAAAAAAGATCATGTGATCAAACATAACATACCTGATTTAAAAATTCCATTATATAGGAATAACTTTTAAAGACAGAACAAAATCACATTTCTGTGTGCATGTGATGAATTACTTTATTGAACAGAACTCATGAGAGGGGGAATGTCTAGGGAAGAATGGGCTAACTGATGACCATTTATTGTTTATGTTCTTATGCTTCTTTATCATGAAAAGAACTATGTTAACCAAAATACAGATAGGATTTGGCTATTTATTGAGAGTGTAAGCTGATGAGTTTACACTAATCAGGTACGAGCTATTATTTCATCATTAGGCAGTCTGATACCTGTTACCTAGGGGTTACACCCAAATCATCATGTTTATTTTACTCCAAATCTTAAGACAGTAGCAGTCCTTCATTTTAGAATCAGTTTCTGATGGGCAAACCTTAGTATTCCGTGGAACACTACATCTCTCATTATTAACTGATATTTATAGAGCACTTTATCCTCACGTGGGCTCTGCGTGACAGCCCCGTTGTGTTACGGAAGTAGAAACTGATCTGTGATGGATTAAAGTAACCGGCCCCTGCTGCGTCACTGCCCAGGAGCCGTGCTGGTGGATAGCAAGTCCACAGCCCCCTCCCTGCTGCTCCCGAACCCCTGCTGGGATGTGGCTTTGTGTTCAGAGTCTTCTCCCTGCACGCTACCACCTTGCCCAGTCCTACCCTTGTGTGTGTGTGTCTGTCTGCGGTGGGGTGTTTGTGTTTTGTTTGAGTAGATTCCGGGGTGCCTTTGTTAGGGACACAGGAGGTCATGTAACCCAACCGCCCCAGACAACTGACAGAGGAACGCTGAGAGCCGGGAAGACTCTGGGCACGATCACAGCTACTCAACATGTGGGTGGCAGCACTGGAGTAGAATCCAGGCACCCTGCTTTAAGTCGGATGCACCCTGCACCCCATCAGAGCATTATGTTCTTTGTAGACTTTCTACCTGGGTCCCTGTAATATTTACTTTTTCCCTGCAGACCTTCACGGACTTTTAAGAAGATGAAGGGGAAATGGTTACATCACTAGCGCTACATGGGCTCTGGTTCCCTTGTGCTTTTTCCAATTTTCCAGCTTCTCAAACTGAAGGCTACTAAAATACAGTTGAGGTGCAGAGTTACATGGTTTCCCAAGAACAGAAAATTAATAAAGCTAAGGTTCTTCTGCATGAAGAATATTAATAATTAATACAAGCAATTAAATTCTCAAACTTTAGGAACATGATTCAAATTGATTACCTCATTTTGCTGCAGGTTTATTTAAAAAGAACCATCAACCAAATTGGTTTAAAGCCTAGATCTACACATGGCAGTCCAGTAGCGTTTGTCACCGGGGCAATAATCTACTCGTCCTGCCAATATACTTTCACTTTCACTGTCAATAAGGATCTGCTTTGTCCCATTGGGCATTATACTCTCACAGGATAGTGTATAGCTTTGCAGTGAACATCTAATAGATACATTTTGGCAGTTGGAGCTAACATCTTGTATGAGGCAGCCTGTTGAATTGACAAGAACAGTCATACTCTGAAGTAGCTGTTTACATACTTAATTGAGCCACATAGGTACTTTAAGAAAATACCTGGGCAAGAGGGGAATTTATCATTTGATCAAATGTTTTAACACTTAATTAGCCAGCTCCCAAAGCTAAGGAACTAGCCCACACAGATGGTGCTTTTCCACATCAGACTTCTGGAGGACAGGGAACGCTTTCCCGTTGTGCCGAGTTGGGTTCTGGACCCAAGTGCCTGGAGCAGACTTGGGATAAGACTAGCTCTTGCTTGCCTCTTCATGAGAGGTGATGCAGTAGTGACTTTGGTAACAATTTTAAAGTCCTCTTTGAATTCTTTTTCACATTTTAAATGATCATGTTTACAAATGCAGCAATGCTAATAGGACAGTATACAGTTCATATTAGGTAGACTGGAGCAATTTATTTTATTTACCTTTTTATTTGAAGTATAGTTTCTGTACAATATTATAGGTTACAATACAGTGATTTACAATTTTTAAAGGTTATGCTCCATTTATAGTTATTATAAAATATTGTTATACAATATATCCTTATAGCTTATTTTATACCTAATAGTTTGTACCTCTTAATCCCTTACTCCTTATTGCCCCTCCCTCCTTCCCTCTCCCCCCCTAGTAACCACCGGTTTGTACTCTATATCTGTGAGTCTGCTTTTTGGTTATATTCACTAGTTTGGGGTTTTTTTGTTTTTTTTTTTTAGATTCCACATGTAAATGATATCATACAGTATTTGTCTTTCTCTGTCTACTTATTTCACTTAGCATAATACCCTCCAAGTCCATCCATGTTGCTGCAAACGGCAAAATTTTGTTCTTTTTTATGGCTGAGTAGTATTCCATTGTATATATATATATCACACCTTTATCCATTCATCTGTCGATGGACACCTGGTTTGCTTCCATATCTTGGCTATTGTGACCAATGCTGCTATGAATATTGGGGTATATGTATGTTTTTGAATTAGTGTGTTTGTTTTTTTCGGATGTATACCCAGGAGTGAAATTGCTGGGTCATATGGTAGTTCTATTTTTAGTTTTTTGAGACCCCTAGACTGGAGCCATTTAAATAAGAAAACATCCCACACCCATCAGAAATATCAGTGGGGTTAGGGTTATGTTCTCCTCCACTCACCTGCATCATGATTACTTACTTTACTTACCCTCCCACACCTGTGTCTTCATCTCTGCAGCGACAGGAGCACTACCCGTCAATGGGCTAAAATCCTTCCCTTTCTGTGCAGGCTGCCTTGCTATTATTGAAAGCAGTTCTTGGTTTGATATTTCAGATACACTCATGAGAAAAGATAGGTTATAATTCACTTTTCTTCTCACCAACAGCCTTTGAAAGCTTTAGAGAACAAAAAATATTATTCTGAGATCTTACAAGTAACAAGTACTATGTCTTGAATTCTTATATCATCCCAAGTATTTTGAGACACGCCTCACATAAACTGTTTTGATTCTTACAACAACCCATAAGATGTGTTATCTTCATTTTATAGATGAGGAAACTGAGGGCCAGCAGAGAGAAAACATTGCCCAAGGTCCCATAACTGGCCAAATACCGAACCAAGTTTCACCCAGTTTCTTCTGCCCTCTCCCTTGTAAACAGTTCAAAATAGAATGGCAAAGTTAGATGCCTTATGAGAGGGAAAAATGAATAACATTATAAGAGTTCGTTTTAAAAGAAGAAACATCAATCCAGTAGATTAACATTTTTTTGGTAATGTATAAGAAAGCCTTCACTGGGATTCTTTAAACAGCCAGTACAAATAACAAAGCTCTAGTAAGTAGCCACATACTTGCTGGGTTAGATAGTAAATAACTTACTGTTTTTGGAGTTGCTCTAAATTTGGAAGGTAGTTAAAATGTTGCCCAAGAAATTGAGAAATGATTTCAAATATTCCAGATATACAAGGAAGGTCATCAAGAATAGTGCCCACCAGGAGAGCTGTAAAATGAACCAGGCAAGGGGAATTCAGCCGTATTTGCCTTTCATCAGGCTGGTGGGTGTAGCAAGTACCGTAAAGGCTTGCTTATCTAGGTCGTAAAAGTAAGAAAAGAAAAAAATATTTCTGTGTCTGTTGCAAAAGGCCAGAATACCTCAGATCTAATTTGGGCTTAATTAGATTTTTCTAATTGATGGGGATGGGACTTCTCCATGACTGCCGCCGTGAATGGAACAGAAGAATGTCATTGACATAGAACATAGGGGCCTATGAGACCATCTCCTGCATCTTTGTTCTCTTGTGTCAGTGTGAAGGTTTCATCCAGCACATACGGAGTTCATTCCACAATCCATGATGATTTTGCCAGATTACATTCTTCTCTCTGTATGATATGCATAGAAATGCATGCTGTTGTTTATTCATTTAGTTTGAAAGGCTAGGTTTCTTTTTTTTTTCCCCAAAACGTATCGAAAGGTACTTGGTTTTAATGAACCTGAGGAACTGTTTACTTTGATAAATGAACAGATGAAATGCTCATGGTTTTCCAGCAGAACTAACATCAATCTTTTGCAACTTTCAGGGCCTGTAATTCAGTGTTTACAGCATTAGACCACTGTCATGAAGCCATAGAAATCACAAGCGATGACCACGTGATTCAGGTATGGTGACACTTTTTATCTTTAGGTGTCAAAATAAAGCCTTTCTAGTTTGCGCCATCCTTTTTCAAGCACTTTGCTGTAATTCTCACATTTCGGCACATTTTCTTTGGAGAAAGGAACATCAGAGTATGCAAGGAAAACTGATATTCTTAAGCTAAGAATTAGATACTCAAGAAGAATAAAAATTAGTTCAGATTGGAGCCTGCGGTTTCTTTCACAGAGATGAGGTAAATTCTTTAGACTATGCAGGAAGGCACTGTTTATACAGAAGTATGTCAGAATTGTAGAGTAACTGCTTACACACGCCTTGGGAACAAAATGTTGTGAACAGTCCTCAGTTATCTGCCTACAGTTGGTATTCCAGTTATAAAGCACTCTTATATAATACTAAAGTCATCTTCCTAAGGAAATGTGTATAGCAGACAAACCTTTATTGAATTAAAGTTGTCTTATTATTTGTTGGAAGGTAAGACGTTTACACTTTAAAAATACTCTGAAATGTAGACCTTCCACTGATGGGCACTGACTTGACTGCCCTTGGTTTGCATAGTGGCACCGAGCGTGAGGACCATTTGCTACCATCGGAAGAGACCAAAGACAGTGTCCAACACAAAGTGGCCCCGTAACAGGGCCTCACACATGCGCTCCTGTGAAACCCCCATTGCACACACACACACCCTGCCCTCACACGGGGTCAATGACATCAGTAGCCCACCGTGCCCAGGCCCTGTCATCAACACACTCATGAGATTATCTCATTTGCATTCAGGAACGCTATGAAAGAGACATAGGGCCTGATAATACAGAGATGGGGAAACTGAGGCCCAGGAAGGCCAAGGAACTTATCCAAGGAAAGCCTCAATAATAAATACTGGAACCAAAACATCCAGCCATGTCTTTCTGACTCCAAAGCCTTCCTACCTGGTTCCCTGTTGGGCTATATTGTTAGAATTTGTTTTTCTGGCTGTCCCATGACCTGGGTCTGAAGGCTTCCTCATGTTGCTGCCTATTACTGGCCCACCTGCCCACAGATCTGCCCTGAACCACAGTGAAATCAGACATGTTTCTGTTACAGACCGAGCACAAACCCCACAGCTCTCCCACTTCTACCTGGACTTGAACAGTCAATTCTGTTCATGAAACACGTTTGCTTTGCACTTCTCTCTCTTTTTTTTTTTTAACAAGAAAAACCCAGAAATTTATTCATATGTACTTGTATACCAGGGAGATATCCAGGGAAAAGGAGATAATTCGCACCTCCCTCTTTTACGGGGAAGCCGGGTTGTGATTTTAGTGATGAGGAGAGGGGCGTCTCTGCTCTCTACCAGCCTTGTAATCTTGCATACAGTCCTTTAACAGGCAACTGAGTCCTTCCTTCTACAGTTAGCTCCTGGTGGTTAGGAAACCTGTATCTCTAGGAGACGTGATATGGCGATGGTGTCACATGAATCACCTGCCAGCCTTTACCTTGAAGAGGAAGAAGCAGGGATTGAGGACAGTGGGTGCCTGGGAAGGGGAATCCCTGTATTAAAAGGGAAACTGACCTGACTGCAGGCTTTTCCTTGGGGCGCCCTCTCAGACCCCTTTAAAAACCTACCTGCTTTCTGAATATAAAACTCAAGAACAAGGAGGAAGAACTTGAATAGAGGATATTATATGTAAGGGGGAAATTTAAAAGGCCTTTGTGCTATAGATTTTAAGATGAGTCATCATGAATGAGATACATCATGTACGTTCCTACTCAATAGCAGAGTCCTTCTCGGGGCAGTGCCGCTTCACAGGGAACGTGCCCCTTAGTGCAGATGGTCAGAGGTCGGGCAGTAGCACTTAACATTTAGGAACAATAGCTACCTACCCATCCATCCATTGAAACTACCTATCTGTTTGCTTTAAAACACTTACATGGTGCTTACCATGTGCCAGAGGCAGTACTAAGCATTTTTTTTTAATTAAAAAAAATTTTTTTATTTTGGCTGCCTTAGGTCTTCGTTGCTGCGCACAGGCTTTCTCCAGTTGCGGTTGAGCGGGGCTGCTCTTTGTTGCGGTGTGCGGGATTCTCATTGTGATGGCATGTCTTTGTTGCAGAGCACGGGCTCTAGGTGCACAGGCTCAGTAGTTGTGGTGCACAAGCTTAGTTGCTCTGCAGCATGTGGGATCTTCCTGGACTAGGGCTCGAACCCATGTCCTCTGCATTGGCAGGCGGATTCTTTTTTTTACTTTTCTATTTTTTAATTTATTTTTTTAACATCTTTATTGGAGTATAATTGCTTTACAATAGTGTGTTAGTTTCTGCCGTATAACAAAGTGAATCAGCTATACATATACATATATCCCCATACCTCTTCACTCTTGCATCTCCCTCCCTCCCACCCTCCCTTTCCCACCCCTCTAGGTGGTCACAAAGCACTGAGCTGACCTATTTCCCTGTGCTATGTGGCTGCTTCCCACTAACTACTGATTTTACGTTTGGTAGTGTATATATGTCCATGCCACTCTCTCACTTTGTCCCAGCTTACCCTTCCCCCTCCCTGTGTCCTCAAGTCCATTCTCTAGTAGGTCTGCGTATTTATTCTCGTCCTGCTCCTAGGGCCTTCACAACCATTTTTTTTTCTGATTCCATATGTATGTGTTAGCATATGGTATTTGTTTTTCTCTTTCTGACTTACTTCACTCTGTATGACAGACTCAAAGTCCATCTACCTCACTATATATAACTCAATTCCGTTTCTTTTATGAATGAGTAACACTCCATTGTATATATGTGCCACAATTTCTTTATCCATTCATCTGTTGAAGGACACTTAGGTTGCTTCCATGTCCTGGCTATTGTAAATAGCGCTGCAATGAACATTGTGGTACATGACTCTTTTAGAATTATGGTTTTCTTATGGTATATGCCCAGTAGTGGGATTGCTAGGTCATATGGCAGTTCTATTTTTAGTTTTTTAAGGAACCTCCATACTGTTCTCCATAGTGGCTGTATCAATTTACATTCCCACCAACAGTGCAAGAGGGTTCACTTTTCTCCACACTCTCTCCAGCATTTATTGTTTGTAGATATTTTGATGATGGCCATTCTGACTGGTGTGAGGTGATACCTCATTGTAGTTTTGATTTGCATTTCTCTAATGATTAATGATGTTGAGCGTTCTTTCATGTGTTTGTTGGCAGTCTGTATATCTTCTTTGGAGAAATGTCTATTTAGGTCTTCTGCCCATTTTTGGATTGGGTTGTTTGTGTTTTTGATACTGAGCTGCATGAGCTGCTTGTATATTTTGGAGATTAATCCTTTGTCAGTTGCTTCATTTGCAAATATTTTCTCCCATCCTGAGGGTTGTCTTTTCATCTTGTTTATGGTTTTCTTTGCTCTAAAAAGCTTTTAAGTTTCATTAGGTCCCATTTTTTAATTTTTGTTTTTATTTCCACTTCTCTAGGAGGTAGGTCAAAAAGGATTTTGCTGTGATTTATGTCATAGAGTGTTCTGCCTATGTTTTCCTCTAAGAGTTTGATGGTGTCTGGCCTTACATGTAGGTCTTTAATCCATTTTGAGTTTATTTTTGTGTATGGTGTTAGGGAGTTCTAATTTCATTCTTTTACATGTAGCTGTCCAGTTTTCCCAGCACCACTTAGTGAAGAGGCTGTCTTTTCTCCATTGTATATTGTTCCCTCCTTTATCAAAAATAAGGTGACCATATGTGCATGGGTTTTTTCTCTGGGCTTTCTATCCTGTTCCATTGATCTGTATTTCTCTTTTTGTGGCAGTACCATACTGTCTTAATTACTGTAGCTCTGTAGTGTAGTCTGAAGTCCGGGAGCCTGATTCCTCCAGCTCCATTTTTCTTTCTCAAGATTGCTTTGGCTATTCGGGGTCTTTTGTGTTTCCATACAAATTGTGAAATTTTTTGTTCTAGTTCTGTGAAAAATGCCAGTGGTACTTCGATAGGAATTGCATTGAATCTGTAGATTGCTTTGGGTAGTATAGTCATTTTCACAATGTTGATTCTTCCAATCCAAGAACATGGCATATCTCTCCATCTCGTGGTATCATCTTTAATTTCTTTCATCAGTGTCTTATAGTTTTCTGCATACAGGGCTTTTGTCTCCTTTGGTAGGTTTATTCCAAGATATTTTATTCTTTTAGTTGCAATAGTAAATGGGAGTGTTTCCTTAATTTCTCTTTTCAGATTTTTCATCATTAGTGTATAGGAATGCAAGAGATTTCTGTGCATTAATTTTGTACCTTGCTACATTACCAAATTCATTGATTAGCTCTAGTAGTTTTCTGGTAGCATCTTTCGGATATTCTCTATATAGTATCATGTCATCTACAAGCAGTGATAGCTTTACTTCTTCCTTTCTGATTTGGGTTCCTTTTATTTCCTTTTCTTCTCTGATTGCTGTGGCTAACTCTTCCAAAACAATGTTGAATTATAGTGGTGAGAGTGGGCAACCTTGTCTTGTTCCTGATCTTAGTGGAAATGGTTTCAGTTTTTCACAATTGAGGACAACGTTGGCTGTGGGTTTGTCATATATGAGCTTTATGATGTTGAGGTAAGTTCCCTCTATGCCTACTTTCTGGATGGTTTTTAATCATAAATTGGTGTTGAATTTTCTCAAAAGCTTTCGCTGCATCTGTTGAGATGATCATATGGTTTTTCTCCTTCAATTTGTTAATATGGTGTATCACATTGATTGATTTGTGTATATTGAAGAATCCTTGCATTCCTGCGATAAACCCCACTGGATCATGGTGTATGATCCTTTTAATGTGCTGTTGGATTCTGTTTGCTACTATTTTGTTGAGGATTTTGCATCTGTGTTCATCAGTGATATTGGCCTATAGTTTTCTTTCTTTGTGACATCTTTGTCTGGTTTTGGTATCAGGGTGATGGCAGCCTCGTCGAATGAGTTTGGCAGTGTTCCTCCCTCTGCTATACTTTGGAAGAGTTTGAGAAGGATAGGTGTTAGCTCTTCTCTAAATGTTTGATAGAATTCGCCTGTGAAGCCCTCTGGTCCTGGGCTTTTGTTTGTTGGAAGATTTTTAATCACAGTCTCAATTTCAGTGCTTGTGATTGATCTGCTTATATTTTCTATTTCTTCCTGGTTCAGTCACGGAAGGCTTTGCTTTCCTAAGTATTTGACAGTTTCTTCCATGTTGTCCATTTTATTGGCATATAGTTGCTTGTAGTAATCTCTTGTGGTCCTTTGTATTTCTGCAGTGTCAGTTGTTACTTCCTTTTTCATTTCTAATTCTATTGATTTGAGTCTTCTCCCTTTTTTTCTTGATGAGTCTGGTTAATGGTTTATCAATTTTGTTTATCTTCTCAAAGAACCAGCTTTTCGTTTCATTGATCTTTGCTATTTCTTCCTTCATTTCTTTTTCATTTATTTCTGATCCAATCTTTATGATTTCTTTCCCTCTGCTAACTTTGGGGTTTTTTGGTTCTTCTTTCTCCAGTTGCTTTCGGTGTAAGGTTAGATTGTTTATTTGAGATGTTTCTTGTTTCATAGGGTAGGAAGTATTGCAATAAACTTCCCTGTTAGAACTGCTTTTGATGCATCCCATAGGTTTTGGGTCGTCATGTTTGTGTTGTCATTTGTTTCTAGGTATTTTTTGATTTCCTCTTTGATTTCTTCAGTGACCTCTTGATTATTAAGTAGTGTATTGTTTAGCCTCAATGTGTTTGTATTTTTTACAGATATTTTCCTGTAATTGATATCTAGTCTCATAGCATTGTGGTTGGAAAAGATACTTGATATGTTTTCAATTTTCTTAAATTTACCAAGGCTTGATTTGTGACCCAAGATATGATCTATCCTGGAGAATGTTCCATGAGCAGTTGAGAAGAAAGTGTATTCTGTTCTTTTTAGATGGAATGTCCTATAAATGTCATTAAGTCCATCTTGTTTAATGTATCATTTAAAGCTTGTGTTTCCTTATTTATTTTCTTTTTGGGTGATCTGTCCATTGGTGAAAGTGGGGTATTAAAGTCCCCTACTATGATTGTGTTACTGTCGATTTCCCCTTTTATGGCTTTTAGCATTTTCCTTATGTATTGAGGTGCTCCTCTGTTGGGTGCATAAATATTTACAATTGTTATATCTTAATCTAGGATTGATCCCTCACTCATTATGTAATGTCCTTCTTTGTCTCTTGTAATAGTCTTTGTTTTAATTTCTATTTTGTCTGATATGAGAATTGCTACTCCAGCTTTCTTTTGATTTCCATTTGCATGGAATATCCTTTTCCATCCCCTCACTTTCAGTCTGTATGTGTCCCTATGTCTGAAGTGGGTCTCTTGTAGACAGCATATATATGGGTCTTGTTTTTGTACCCATTCAGCCAGTCTGTGTCTTTTGGTTGGAGCATTTAATCCATTTACATTTAAGGTAATTACCGATATCTATGTTCCTATTACCATTTTCTTAATTGTTTTTGTTTTTTTATGCGGTACGCGGGCCTCTCACTGCCACGGCCTCTCCCATTGTGGAGCACAGGCTCCAGACGTGCAGGTCCAGTGGCCACGGCTCACGGGCCCAGCCGCTCCGTGGAATGTGGGATCCTCCCAGACTGGGGCACGAAGCCGTGTCCCCTGCATTGGCAGGCAGACTCTCAACCACTGCGCCACCAGGGAAGTCCTGGGTTTGTTTTTGTAGGTCTTTTCCTTTCCTTGTGTTTCCTGACTAGAGAACCTCCTTTAGCATTTGCTGTAAAGCTGGTTTGGTGGTGCTGAATTCTCTTAGCTTTTGCTTGTCTCTAAACATTTTAATTTCTCTCTCGAATCTGAATGAAATCCTTGCTGGGTAGAGTAATCTTGGTTGTAAGTATTTCCCTTTCATCACTTTAAATATGTCCTGCCACTCCCTTCTGGCTTGCAGAGTTTCTGCTGAAAGATCAGCTGTTAACCTTATGGTGATTCCCTTGTATGTTATTTGTTGTTTTTCCCTTGCTGCTTTTAATATTTTTTCTTTGTATTTAATTTTTGATAGTTTGATTAATGTGTGTATTGCTGTGTTTCTCCTTGGATTTATCCTGTATGGGACTCTCTGTGCTTCCTGGACTTGATTAACTATTTCCTTTCCCATAATAGGGAAGTTTTCAACTATAATCTATTCAAATATTTTCTCAGTCCCTTTCTTTTTCTCTTCTTCTTCTGAGACCCCTATAATTCGAATGTTGGTGCATTTAATGTTGTCCCAGAGGTCTCTGAGGCTTTCCTCAATTCTTTTCATTCTTTTTTCTTTATTCTGCTCTGTGGTAGTTATTTCCACTGTTTTATCCTCTAGGTCACTTATCCGTTCTTCTGCCCTGGTTATTCTGCTATTTATTCCTTTTAGAGAATTTTTAATTTCATTTATTGTGTTGTTCATCATTGTTTGTTTGCTCTTTAGTTCTTCTACGTCCTTGTTAAATGTTTCTTGTATTTTTCCATTCTATTTCCAAGATTTTGAATCATCTTTACAATCATTACTCTGAATTCTTTTTCAGGTAGACTGCCTATTTCTTCTTCATTTGTTTGATCTGGTAGGTTTTTACGTTGCTCCTTCGTCTGCTGTGTTTTTCTCTGTCTTCTCATTTTGCTTAATTTACTGTGTTTGGAGTCTCCATTTTGCAGGCTGTAGGTTTGTAGTTCCCGTTGTTTTCGGTGTCTGCCCCCAGTGGGTGAGGTTTTTTCAGTGGGTTCTGTAGGCGTCCTGGTGGAAGGAACTAGTGCCTGTGTTCTGATGGATGAGGCTGGATCTTGTCTTTCTGGTGGGCAGGTCCACGTCCAGTGGTGTGTTTTGGAGTGTCTGTGACCTTATTATGACTTTAGACAGCCTTTCTGCTAGTGGGTGGGGTAGTTTTCCTGTCCTCCTAATTGTTTGGCGTAGGGTGTCCAGCACTGTAGCTTGCTGGTTGTTGAGTGGATCTGGGTCTTAGCATTGACATGGAGATCTCTGGGAGATTTTCTCCATTTAATATTAAGTCGAGCTGGTAGGCCTCTGGTGGACCTGAACTCGGCTCTCCCACCTTCGAGGCACAGGCCTGACACCCGGCTGGAGTACCAAGACCCTGTCATCCAGACGGCTCCAAATAAAAGGATAAATAAATAAATAAATAGATTAATTAATTAAATAAAGTTATTAAAATAATTATTAAAAATAAAAAAGAGTTTAAAAGTAGTAAAAAAAAAAAAAGAAAGAAGTAATGAAGAGCACAACCAAACCAAAAAAACAAATTCACCAATGATAACAAGCGCTAAAAATTATACTAAAAAAAAAAGAAAAACGGACAGAGAGAACCCTAGGACAAATGGTAAAAGCAAAGCTATACAGACAAAATCACACACAGAAACATATACATACACACTCATAAAAAGAGCAAAAGGAGAAAAACGTATATATCGTTTCTCCCAAAGAGAGGAGGAACTCAAATAAACAAGAGGAACTCCAATAAACTTTAGGTGCTTTCTTACACCTAAAGCAACTGGAGAAAGAGGAAGAAAAAACCCAAAGTTAGCAGAAGGAAAGAAATCATAAAGATCAAATCAGAAATAAATGAAAAAGAAGATGGCAGCGTAGAAGGATGTGCTCTCACTCCAACTTGTGAGAACACCAGAATCACAACTAGCTGCTGGACAATCATCGACAGGAAGACACTGGAACTCACTAAAAAAGATACCCCACATCGAAAGACAAAGGAGAAGCCACAATGAGAAGGTAGGAGGGTCGCAATCACAGCAAAATCAAATCCCATAACTGCTGGGCGGGTGACTCACAGACTGGAGAACACTTATACCACAGAAGTCCACCCACTGGAGTGAAGATTCTGAGCCCCACGTCAGGCTTCCCAACCTGGGGGTCCGGCAATGGGAGGAGGAATTCCTAGAGAATCAGACTTTGAAGCCTAGTGGGAATTGATTGCAGGACTTCGACGGGACTGGGGGAAACAGAGACTCCACGCTTGGAGGGCACACACAAAGTAGTGTGCACATCGGGACCCAGGGGAAGGAACAGTGACACCAGGGGAGACCGAAGCAGACCTACCTGCTAGTGTTGGAGGGTCTCCTGAAGAGGCAGGGGAGGGGTGGCTGTGGCTCACCGTGGGGACAAGGACACTGGCAGCAGAAGTTCTGGGAAGTACTCCTTGGCGAGAGCCCTCCCAGAGTCTGTCATTAGCCCCACCAAAGAGCCCAGGTAGGCTCCAGTATTGGGTTGCCTCAGGCCAAACAACCAACAGGGAGGGAACCCAGCCCCACCCATCAACAGTCAAGCGGATTAAAGTTTTACTGAGCTCTGCCCACCAGAGCAACAGTCTGCTCTGCCCACCACCAGTCCCTCCCATCAGGAAACTTACACTGGCCTCCTAGATAGCCTCATCCACCAGAGGGAAGACAGCAGAAGCAAGAAGAACTACAATCCTGCAGCCTGTGGAACAAAAACCATACTCACAGAAAGACAGACAAGATGAAAAGGCAGAGGGTTACGTACCAGATGAAGGAACAAGATAAAACTGCAGAAAAACAATTAAATGAAGTGGAGATAGGCAACCTTCCAGAAAAAGAATTCAGAATAATGATAGTGAAGATGATCCAGGACCTCGAAAACAATGGAGGCAAAGATCGAGAAGATGCAAGAAATGTTTAAGAAAGACCTACAAGAATTAAAGAACAAACAAACAGAGATAAACAATACAATAACTGAAATGAAAAATACACTAGAAGGAATCAGTAGAATAACTGAGGCAGAAGAACAGATAAGTGACCTGGAAGACAGAATGGTGGAATTCACTGCTGCAGAACAGAATAAAGAAAAAAGAATGAAAAGAAATGAAGACAGCCTAAGAGACCTCTGGGACAACATTAAACGCAACAACATTCATGTTATAGGGGTCCCAGAAGGAGACAAGAGAGAGAAAGGACCCAAGAAAATATTTGAAGAGATTATAGTCGAAAACTTCCCTAACATGGGAAAGGAAATAGCCACCCAAGTCCAGGAAGCACAGAGAGTCCCATACAGGATAAACTCAAGGAGAAACACGCCAAGACACATAGAAATCAAATTGGCAAAAATTAAAGACAAAGAAATATTATTGAAAGCAGCAAAGGAAAAATGACAAATAACATACAAGGGAACTCCCATAAGGTTAACAGCTGATATCTCAGCAGAAACTCTACAAGCCAGAGGGAGTGGCATGATATACTTAAAGTGATGAAAGGGAAGAACCTACAACCAAGATTACTCTACCAGGTAAGGATCTCATTCAGATTCGATGGAGAAATCAAAAGCTTTACAGATAAGCAAAAGCTAAGAGAATTCAGCACCACCAAACCAGCTCTACAACAAATGCTAAAGGAACTTCTCTAAGTGGGAAACACAAGAGAAGAAAAGGACCTACAAAAACAAACCCAAAACAATTAAGAAAATGGTCACAGGAACATACATATCAATAATTACCTTAAACGTGAATGGCTTAAATCCTCCAACCAAAAGACACATGCTTGCTGAATGGATACAAAAACAAGACCCATCTATATGCTGTCTACAAGAGACCCACTTCAGACCTAGGGACACATACAGACTGAAAGTGAGGGGATGGAAAAAGGTATTCCATGCAAATGGAAACCAAAAGAAAGCTGGAGTAGCTATACTCATATCAGATAAAATAGACTTTAAAATAAAGAATGTTACAAGAGACAAGGAAGGACAGTACATAATGATCAAGGGATCAATCCAAGAAGAAGATATAACAATTATAAATATATATGCACCCAAAATAGTAGCACCTCAATACATAAGGCAACTGCTAACAGGAAGGAGGAAATCGACAGTGACACAATAATAGTGGGGGACTTTAACACCTCACTGACACCAATGGACTGATCTTCCAAAATGAAAATAAATAAGGAAACACAAGCTTTAAATGACAGAATAGATTTAATTGGTATTTATAGGACATTCCATCCAAAAACAGCAGATTGCACTTTCTTCTCAAGTGTGCAGAGAACATTCTCCAGAACAGATCACATCTTGGGTCACAAATCAAGCCTCAGTAAATTTAAGAAAATTGAAATCATATCAAGCATCTTTTCTGACCACAACGCTGTGAGATTAGAAATGAATTACAGGGGAAAAAACGTAAAAAACAGAAACACATGGAGGCTAAACAATACGTTACTAAATAACCAAGAGATTACTGAGGAAATCAAAGAGGAAATCAAAAAATACCTAGAAACAAATGACAGTGAAAACACAACGATCCAAAACCTATGGAATGCAGCAAAAGCAGTTCTAAGAGGGAAGTTTATAGCTATATAAGCCTACCTCAAGAAACAAGAAAAATCTCAAATAAACAATCTAACCTGACACCTAAAGGAACTAGAGAAAGAAGAACAAACAAAACCCAAAGTTAGCAAAAGGAAAGAAATCATAAAGATCAGAGCAGAAATAAATGAAATAGAAACAAAGAAAACAATAGCAAAGATCAATAAAACTAAAAGCTGGTTCTTTGAGAAGATAAACAAAATTGATAAACCATTAGCCAGACTCATCATGAAAAAAAGGGAGAAGACTCAAATCAATAGAATTAGAAATGAAAAAGGAGAAGTTACAACTGACACTGCAGAAATACAAAGCATCCTAAGAGAGTACTACAAGCAAATCTATGCCAATAAAATGGACAAGCTGTAATAAATGGACAAATTCTTAGAAAGGTGTAACCTTCCAAGACTGAACCAGGAAGAAATAGAAAATGTGAACAGAGCAATCACAAGTAATGAAATTGAAACTGTGATTAAAAATCTTCCAACAAACAAAAGTCCAGGACCAGATGGCTTCACAGGAGGATTCTATCAAACATTTTGAGAAGAGCTAACACCCATCCTTCTCAAACTTTTCCAAAAAATTGCAGAGGAGGAAGCACTCCCAAACTGATTCTATGAGGACACCATCACCATGATACCCAAAGCAGACAAAGATACTATAAAAAAAGAAAATTGCAGACCAATATCACTGATGAATATAGATGCAATAATCCTCAACCAAATACTGGCAAACAGAATCCAACAGCACATTAAAGGGATCATACACCATGAGCAAGTGGGATTTATCCCAGGGATGCAAGGATTCTTCAATATATGCAAGTGAATCAATGTGATAAACCCTGTTAACAAATTGAATAACAACCATATGATCATCTCAATAGACGCAGAAAAGCCTTTTGAGAAAATTCAACACCAATTTATGATAAAAACTCTCCAGAAAGTGGGTATAGAGGGAACCTACCTCAGCATAATAAAGGCCATATACGACAAACCCACAGCAAACATCATTCTCAATGGTGAAAGACTGAAAGCATTTCCCCTAAGATCAGGAACAAGACAAGGATGTCCACTCTCACCACTATTATTCAACATAGTTTTGGAAGTCCTAGCCATGGCAGTCAGAGAAGAAAAAAAAATAAAAGGAATACAAATCGGAAAAGAAGAAGTAAAACTGTCACTGTTTTCAGATGACATGATGCTCTACATAGAGAATCCTAAAAATGCCACGAGAAAACTACTAGAGCTACTCAGTGAATTTGGTAAAGTTGCAGGATACAAAATTAATGCACAGAAATCTCTTGCAATCCTATACACTAATGATGAAAAATCTGAAAGAGAAATTAAGGAAACACTCCTATTTACCATTGCAACAAAAGGAATAAAATACCTAGGAATAAACCTACCTAGGGAGACAAAAGTCCTGTATGCAGAAAAATATAAGACACTGATGAAAGAAATTAAAGATGATACCACGAGATGGAGAGATATGCCACGTTCTTGGATTGGAAGAATCAATATTGTGAAAATGACTACAGTACCCAAAGCAATCTACAGATTCAATGCAATCCCCGTCAAATTACCAATGGCATTTTTTATGGAACTAGAACAAAAAGCCTTAAAATTTGTATGGAGACACAGAAGACCCCGAATAGCCAAAGCAGTCTTGAGGGAAAAAAACGGAGCTGGAAGAATCAGATTCCCTGACTTCAGACTATTACTACAGAGTAATCAAGACAGTATGGTACTGGCACAAAAACAGAAACACAGATCAATGGAACAAGATAGAAAGCCCAGAGATAAACCCACGCACCTATGGTCAACTAATGTATGAGAAAGGAGGCAAGGGTATACAATGGATAAAACATAGTCTCTTCCATAAGTGGTGCTGGGAAAACTGGACAGCTACATGTAAAAGAATGCAATTAGAACACTCCCTAACACCATACACAAAAATAAACTCAAAATGGATTCAAGACCTAAATGTAAGACTGGACACTATAAAACTCTTAGAGGAAAACATAGGCAGAACACTCTTTGACATGAATCACAGCAAGATCTTTTTTGATCCACCTCCTAGAGTAATGGAAATAAAAATAAACAAATGGGATCTAATGAAACTTAAAAGCCTCAGCTCCCCGCCTCCGCCCTCCCCAGTGGCTGAGCAGACAAGCCTCTTGGGCTGGTGAGTGCTGGTCGGCACCGATCCTCTGTGTGGGAATCTCTCAGCTTTGCCCTCTGCACCCCTGTTGCTGTGCTCCCCTCTGTGGCTCCAAAGCTTCCCCCCCGCCCGCCACTCCCTGTCTCCACCAGTGAAGGGGCTTCCTAGTGTGTGGAAACCTTTCCTTCACAGCTTCCTCCCACTGGTGCAGGTCCCGTCCCTATTCTTTTGTCTCTGTTTTTTCTTTTTTCTTTTGCCCTACCCAGGTACGTGGGGAGTTTCTTGCCTTTTGGGAGGTCTAAAGTCTTCTGCCAGCATTCAGTAGATGTTCTGTAGGAGTTGTTCCACATGTAGATATATCTGATGTATCTGTGGGGAGGAAGGTGATCTCCACGTCTTACTCTTCTGCCATCTTGATGGTCTCCCGGCAGGTGGATTCTTAACCACTGTGCCACCAGGGAAGTCCCAGTACTAAACATTTTATACATACTCATTTATTTGTTAAAACAATTCTATGAACCAGGTACTACTGTCGTAGTCATTTTACACATGAGGAAATTGAGGACCAGGGAAGGTAAGCAACCTGCCCACAAGTCATGTAGCTAGTAATGGGCAGAGCCAGGATTTGAACTTGGGTGCCTTGGCTCCATAATCCATGTCCTAGAGTATCTGCTGCATTGTGAGGTCACCGGGCATGAAAGTAGAGCTATGATTTCTACCCATATTTGCAACCTAGTAGCAAAAGCAGAATAAACACATGTGAAAATGTATGAGAATTTAGCCAACAAATAAGGAAAATAATACATTCTCAAATTATCCATTCCTCAGATATTTACTAAACAGTTCTGAGTATCCAAAGATAAATCCAAAGTAGCCTTTGCCCTTGAGGATTTTCGTGTCTCGTGGGGGAGAGAGAGAGAGAAAAATATAGATTCAGCGTAATAAGTCACCAGAAGCCTGCACCGGAGAGAGTGGGAGTTGTAGGAGTGGCACAAACTCAGACTGGGCAGGGGCTCAAGGACAGCTTGCTGGAGGAGGGGAGGGAAAAATTGGAGTTGACGTGACCAGCAGATGGGGAAGGGCTTTCTAAGCAGAGAGCAACTGGGAGGATGCCCACACGTGGGAGACAAGCACGCACTGCTCAGCTGCGTGCAGGGCTGGGCCAGGGGGCTGTGGGGCTGAACTCGTGAGCAGGGGTCCTGCTGCCCAGCCCAGGGAGGACAGTGACCACCACGTGAAGTGGTAGGAGATCAGTGAAGACAGTGTCACCGCCTCCTCCTCTTCAGCGACCTCCATAAGGCCTGGTGCCAAGGGCCCCAGAGCAACTTCCCGACTCGTCCACTTCTCAGGGGTAATTGTACTAGCAGCAGCTGTGTTCGCCAGAGAGTAGCTCCCCAGATGTCCCTGCATCACTCGGTTCCTCACTGCTGTCATCCCCGTGGAGGGCAAGCGTGATTACAGTTTGCAAGACCGTTTCTGAAACAGCAGATGGATATCAATTATGCCCAAAGAAATCTGTGACCTAGATACAGTGCGCTCACGTTTTCCCCATATTCTTCGTCACTTGTCCCCTCCACTCAGCTGCTCATCTGGTGACTCTGTTCTTTGAGAAGAAATTGGAGGGTGGGGATAGCAGCCAGGAACCAGCCAAGGTGATAGCTCTAAATTCCAGGGCCCTGGGCAGAATTTTGGAAAGAAACCTCTGAGTCTGCTGGTCCCAGCATGTACCAAGCTGGGGGGCCGGGGCAGGGAGGTTTTTGCGGTACGCGGGCCTCTCACTGTTGTGGCCTCTCCCGTTGCGGAGCACAGGCTCCAGACGCGCAGGCTCAGCGGCCATGGCTCACAGGCCCAGCCGCTCCGTGGCATGTGGGATCTTCCTGGACTGGGGCACGAACCCGTGCCCCCTGCATCGGCAGGCGGACTCTCAACCACTGCACCACCAGGGAAGCCGCTGCCCAAGGCTTTTAACTTAATTAATTCTTCAGTTAGACTAGAAGCGGCCCCAAGCTAGAGCATTGGTTAATAGACAGTGGCAATTATCTATTAATAATATCTAGATGCGAGAGATCGAATTGCTTCTTTGTAGAGAGGTGACTAATAGAAGCCACAATCTGTTGAATGGAGTTCTAGTTAATTTTTATTCTTTTTTTCTGAGTTTTTTCTTATTTCATGGGTGGTACGTGATGATTAAGGCCCACTGGAGGCTGGCACTAGCAGATAAAAGCTTCTTGCTCTTTTTCTGCTGAAGAATGTCTTCCGATTTCCCAGAGGGCCCGGGGTGCTGGGATGGCAGTTGAATTAATGCATTGCTGCTCAGGAGGGAAGCACCTATTCCGGGGGCATTTGGGGCTTGGGGTTCGGGTCAGCACCCCCATCGGAGAGTGCTCGCCCAGGGCACGTTTCCTCTGTGTCCCAACAAGCGTTCCTGCGAGGCACACAGCACCCTGCCCTGACCTTTAACCGCTTCCCGTTCACAGTATGTCAACCCAGCCTTCGAAAGGATGATGGGCTACCACAAAGGTGAGCTCCTGGGGAAAGAACTCGCCGAGCTGCCCAAAAGTGACAAGAACCGGGCGGACCTTCTTGACACCATCAACACCTGCATCAAGAAGGGCAAGGTAAAAAAATAGAGAGAGAGAGAGAAGGGCAAGGTGGGTGAAACCGAAGCAGTCCACAAACCCTTCCCCAATGCATTTTTTCTTCTGTGAGTTTTTATGTCATGTCTTTAACGTTGGCTTCTTTAATAACGTTGCAATTAAGTGAAAAATCCTTTATGTTTGCAAGATGAGTTAACTTTTGAGTTAATTTTGGATAGCAAGCGAACCTCGTGCTTATCCTGATGGTATAGAATCTGGTGATCTTGTGTAAGGAAGTTTCTTCCTTCACATGAATGAATCTCACCTGTCATGGCTGGAATTTCATACCTATCTCTGAGGAGAGCTGTTCTATATTTTTTAGTTTATCCAGTGTTTTGGGGACCAAGAGCATTTAATATCAGTATTTACGTGTCTTACAGGCCCAGTTTTCGGTCAGTTTTCCTTTTTCTGCTCTCTTTACCCATCACAGTTCAGTTTGTCCAGCGACCTCCACTGCATCCCAGCAGATGAAGGCAGTAGTGCAGGTGCAGTGGGCATCTCTCCACAAGCCTTCCTTTCCAGAGGAGCATTGCTCTCATAGCTGGAACTGCCTTTCTTTTAATCATTCAGATGCTTTCTCTGATGTGAAGTAGTTAGATAAGCATTGTATTTATTTAATGGGGGACCATTTTATAGAAATAAAATGTTTGGCTTATATATCATGGCCAAAATTAGTAAAAGAAAAGAACATTGGGGCAGTGAGACTGAAAAGGAAACAGGACATTGTTAAGTCCTCCAAGAATTCTGCCTGGAGAGTACTGCCACACATCTAGTGACCCCAACATGCATACCAGTTAGCCATCCTTTGTGAGTGTGCGGGCAGAAAAAGGCTGCAAAGAGTCTCAGGTCTAATTCAACCACTTCCTCCCAGAAATAGTGGAGGTGCCACAGGCCCCCCGCCTTGAGGTCACCGGGCTCTTTATCCTAGCCGGTTCCTCAGGGTCGGGCCACAGCAAGTCTTCACGCTCCGCTTCACACTCCCCATCCATGGAAACTGCCAGGAGCCAGATTAAGCCCAGAGAAGGCTTGGCTGGAGGCCCGATAGGATAGTAGAAGGATGATGGGCTTCAAGGAAAGTTAAGAGATAAATTTATAACCACATTTTTCACTTTCTCACGTGGGCACATTAGTCAGCATCTCTGAGCCTCTGTTTACCTATCTGCAAATGAAGGGTGATAATATCAAGCTCACAGGTTGTTGTAAAGATCTCGAGAAAGACCTCAGAAGAACCCCTTGACCTGGTGCCCCTACACCCACAGAGCTGAGAGCAGGAATGGCATCCACTGCTCAAGTGTCCCAGAACCAGGAGGGGCAGCCCCTGGTGGTGGGCTTATTGCTCTGGTGGGCTCCGTGCACTGTGACCATGAGCCTTACGTAGTCACCGTCGTGGTGGGTGCAACTCTGGAGCGGTATTTTGTGGAATGTAACAAAAGCATGTGGGAACTTCATGGCTGAACTTGATGAGACCCTCTGTAGGAGCCACCGAATGCCTGGACAGAAGGATTTTAAGAGCTCTCTTTATGTAGGAGTGGCAGGGGGTTTACTATGCCAGACGGAAATCCGGCGACAGCATCCAACAGCATGTGAAGATCACTCCAGTGATTGGCCAAGGAGGGTGAGCGCCAACTCTTAAACTCTTGTTTTGAGGGGCCTCTGTGGGTGTTGGGTTTGTATATGGAAATGCAAGTGTGTTAGACCCACAAATAGTAGGATTGGGTCTGTACGTAGTACCTGCCGAGGACACCTCCGTGTGGCCGGCAGCAGCCCCAAAACAACACAGGCTCTACTTCTGCTTGTGGGCTCTATGAAGCATTGCTCCGACTGTCCACTTCCGCCTGATGGTCTGGGGGTCCACTGTCCCCACGCCGCAAGGAGCTCAGTTTCTAGGCTTTTCCCTGTCATCACAAAGACCACAGAACAGCAGGGCTCGCTGCCTCAGCCCCACCTGGGAGCCGAGCTTCTCTCCTTGAGGCACCGGCTCTGTGATGATTCTCTCCAGTCCTCGGGGCTTGTTCCACAGGGAAGACAGAACCCTGGGGGTCATGGTTAGGAGAAAAAGGTGTCTGACCAGAAGCTGAGACATCTGATTCCATGTGAATCTCAGGTTACCAGAGGAGCCTGTTCATTTGCAGAGAGATAAGGAAAATGCTCAATTCCATTTCCTTCTCCCAGTTACATTTTGTGAGAAGGTTTATGGAGCCAGACAGGACCCCCTAACAGTACATCACTGAGGAGCCTTCGTAAACAAGCCTGAAGGTCAACCAGCCAGCGTCATGGTACAGGTTCACAAGGGACACACGCTGTTGGGTGATGTTTTGGAAATAGAAAAGGAGCAGTTATGGTGCGAATAACCAGCAAAGAGAGCCCTGTCTGTGACTCTTATTGTGTGGTTAGAAAACGTTCTGTAGTCAGCAAAGTGTCTGTAGGTTGTTTCCGCTCCAATTTTACTTATTTGTTAGTTTCAAAATTGTTCCCCCCTCCGTTCAGAATCCACTGTCTCATGTTTCCTGCTACTTTGCTTCACTCCGCATGGTGGGGACGCTGGTAGCCCTGACCAGGGGTTTCGAGCGCACAGAGAAAGGCCCCCAAAACCCTCCTGAGCGCACAGGCTTCCGTGTGGCCGTTTCCACCAGCGGTCAGAGCTCTGAGGCCACGATGGCCATCACATTATCGTTTCCAACCATCATCCTTAGACCGTCTTCTCAAGCTAAGATTCACTGTGTGTGTGTGTGACCAGAATTATTAGGTAACAAGGTGGAGGAGACCGAGTTATTGTTTGGTTATTTCTGTCAGAATGAGTTTTTCTGATTTTTCTGATGTGACAGATAAGAGCAAGAAGTTCTAGAGCCCAGAGACAGTGTTATTTTTTCCCCCAATATTTTCCCCCAGTGAGCTGTCAAAGGAAATTCTTAACTAAAAGTAGGAAAATTTTACCTCTTCCTATTTAGTGATGCTCACTACAGAATAACCAGGACTCTTCAGAGTCCTCCAGAGAAAACTGAACCAAAGAGGAAGACAGACAGAGACAGAGAGACAGAAGCAGAGACACAGAGAGAAGAGACTCATTACTATAAAATCTAACATAGTCCTCTGTAATTCCAGCTTCACTCAGTAGAAAATCTACCTTGAGCTGATCGTTGTGCAGGACTAAGGCACCTGTTGTCTTTCCCTGGTGTCCTTGTGGTAATGAGCAACACCACAGGCTGTTTGGGGATTCTGTCCATGATCTTAAAACAAGAGGGTTTTTCTGTGCCTGAAAAATGCCATCATTTATGATGACCGGGCTGTGAAAGAATGTGGAATATTAAATGTAAAAACAACAACCATGAACTTTGGTCATTGTCCAAATGAGTCTTTGCCTTCTATATAAGCTGTAAAAGTATTAGTGTCAGCAGAATTAAATCCCATTTTAACTTAAAGTCTGGAGTAGCATTTCATCCTGTCACTGATGCTATCTAGGAGCCAGGCCTCAGGAGTTGGTTAGAAAATGAAGTACCCATTAGGAAAGTGTTTCTGAGCCAGCTGTGATTAAAAGGGAAGCCCAGTTTCTGAAGGCATGTGTGGGCTGTGTGTGAAAAAAAATGCATCTTTTATAGACTGTGTTTTGTCAGAATTTAAAATCTGCCCTAGAATGGACCCTGGAGTTTTACTTGAAGAAGATTCTGTTGACGTTTTCATTTGCTAATTTGTTGAATCATCTCATATCTGACTCACTAATAACTGATTATTTATGTTATTAGGAAAATTAGGCATTTTGTCTCCCTCAAGAAACTGTGTTGTACCACTGACAAAAATAAGCAGGTATGGTATTGAGTTTGCTTCATTTACTCTGTCGGCTTGACCATGCGTTCGTTACATTCTCACCACGGTTCTCTACTTGTCTTTCTCCGTATCTTACTGTAGTTGCCAATTAAGAAGCTTTATGGCAAAATTAGGCCCTTAGACAAATAGTAAAAGAAAAAATTCCCCAGCGAGCCTATACACTTTATTAGTAACGCATGTCAGTTATGATTTAGCTTGTGACTGTGCAGCTCAGGACCAATATATTTTATGAGAGCATAAAATTTTTCCTCCAAATAAAAAATGTTCTAATTTGCTACCTTAATTTCTTAAGTGAAAATTATATGTGCATTTGAGCATTTCACCCCTATAAATTCATGTCAAAAACAAAAATCATTTATAATTAGTACTATGATTTTTTTAAACCATTATATCATGTAGAACAATATATTTGAGTGTTTTCTGAAGTAACAGAATTTTAGTAAGTTGCTGTATTTAAGAACTTTTTTAGGTAGTTTTATCACAGAGAACAACGGTATTGATATTTTTCTTTTTTTTTTTCACATCCTTATTGGAGTATAATTGCTTTACAATGTTGTTAGTTTCTGCTGTATAACAAAGTGAATCAGCTAAATGTATACATATATCTCCATATCCCCTCTCTCTTGCGTCTCCCTCCCACCCTCCCTATCCCACCCCTCTAGGTGGTCACAAAGCTAATCTCCCTGTGCTCTGCAGCAGCTTCCCACTAGCTATCTATTTTACATTTGGTAGTGTATATATGTCAATGCTACTCTCTCACTTCATCCCAGATTCCCCTTCCCCCTCCCCACGTCCTCAAGTCCATTATCTACGTCTGTGTCTTTATTCCAATCCTGCACCTAGGTTCATCAGAACCTTTTTTTTTTCTGATTCCATATATGTGTGTTAGCATACAGTATTTGTTTTTCTCTTTCTGACTTACTTCACTCTGTATGACAGACTCTAGGTCCAACCACCTCACTACAAATAACTCAATTTCGTTTCTTTTTAAGGCTGAATAATATTTCATTGTATATATGTGCCACATCTCCTTTATCCATTCATCTGTCGATGGACACTTAGGTTGCTTCCATGTCCTGGCTATTGTAAATAGTGCCTCAGTTAACATTGTGATACATGACTCTTTGAATTATGGTTTTCTCGGGATATATGCCCAGTAGTGGGATTGCTGGGTCACATGGTAGTTCTATTTTTAGTTTTTTAAGGAACCTCCATACTGTTCTCCATAGTGGCTGTATCAATTTACATTCCCACCAATAGTGCAAGAGGGTTCCCTTTTCTCCACACCTTCTCCAGCATTTATTGTTTGTAGATTTTTTGATGATGGCCATTCTGACCAGTGTGAGGTGATACCTCATTGTAGTTTTGATTTGCATTTCTCTAATGATTAGTGATGTTGAGCATCCTTTCATGTGTTTGTTGGCAATCTGTATATCTTCTTTGGAGAAATGTCTGTTTAGGTCTTCTGCCCATTTTTGGATTGGGTTGTTTGTCTTTTTGATATTGAGCTGCATGAGCTGCTTATATATTTTGGAGATTAATCCTTTGTCCGTTGATTCGTTTGCAAATGTTTTCTCCCATTCTGAGGGTTGTCTTTTCATCTTGTTTATGGTTTCCTTTGCTGTGCAAAAGCTTTTAAGTTTCATTAGGTCCCATTTGTTTATTTTTATTTCCATTTCTCTAGGAGGTGGGTCAAAAAGGATCTGTGATATTTTTTCTTTTTGGTTTATACTTTAGTACTGGATTGTGTGTATTGTCACTTCATGCTGTAAAGTTTGTTGATTAAAAAGTATTCAACAAACATAATTACCAATGATCTATTTTTAATACAAATCTATTTATTTTATTTAGGTATTATTGATGTGCTATATTATATGTTTCAGAAGTGCAACATAGTTATTCGCAATTTTTAAAGGTTATAGTCCATTTATAGTTATTATAAAATATTGTCTATATTCCCTGTGTTATACTATATATCTGTGTAGCTTATTCATTTTAGACATAGTAGTTTACACCTCTTAATTCCCTACCCAATTTTTCCTCTCCCCCTTTCCCTCTCCCCTCTGGTAACCACTAGTTCTCTATATCTGAATCTGTTTCTTTTTTGTTCATTCATTTGTTTTATTTTTTAGATTCCACATATAAGTGATATCATAGAGTCTTTCTCTGTCTGACTTATTTCACTGAGCATGATACCCTCCAAGTCCATCCATGTTGTTGCAAATGGCAAAATGTCATTCTTTCTTATGGCTGAGTAGTATTCCATTGTGTGTGTGTGTGTGTGTGTGTGTGTGTGTGTGTGTGTGTACCTCCAGTGATCTATTTTTGAATATCAAACATGGCCTTTGACTTAGATGAAGATTTTAAAAGAAGGGACAGTGTCTCTCAGGGACATGAAGGGCTTCAGGGCATAATCCATTTTAGTGTAACATGTCAGAGGCTTGGGAAGTGGTGTGGGATCAGGAGGAAGCCTGGCCAGGCAAGGAAGTAAGCTGGGGCATGGCAGACCCAAGATGCCTGGGCTCCTCCCAGTGAGAAGGCAGCTCCAGAGGGGAGGAGACTCAGTGCAGTGAGCTTCCAGCTGGTGCCTCAACCCATCGAAGGTATCCATGTCCATCTGCTTTTTTAAAAAAAAATGACTCAGTATTTGTATAGACTGTGAAATGATCACCACGGTAAGTCTAGTTAACATCCATCACCATATGTAGTTACAAATTTTTTTTGAGAACTTTTAATATCTACTCTTAGCAAATTTCAAATATGCAGCATAGCATTATTGACTATAGTCCATGCTGTACAGTACATCCTCAGGACTTATTCATTATAACTGGAAGTTTGTACTTTTTGACCTCCTGCATCCCGTTTTTAAAATTAATTAATTAATTTATTTATTTATTTTTGGCTGCCTTGGGTCTTTGTTGCTGTGCGCGGGCTTTCTCTAGTCGTGGCGAGCGGGGGCTACTCTTTGTTGCGGTGCGTGGGTTTCTCATTGTGGTGGCTTCTCTTGTTGCAGAGCATGGGCTCTAGGCATGCGGGCTTCAGTAGTTGTGGCTCGCAGGCTCTAGAGCGCAGGCTTAGCAGTTGTGGCGCACGGGCTTAGTTGCTCCACGGCATGTGGGATCTTCCCGGACCAGGGCTCGAACCCGTGTCCCCTGCGTTGGCAAGCGGATTCTTAACCACTGCGCCACCAGGGAAGTCTCCTGCATCCCTTTTACCTAACCCCCCCACCCCCACCTCTGGCAACCACCGATCTGTTGTCTGTGTTATGAGTTTGAGGGTTTTTTTACATTCCACATATTAGTGATAACATATGGTATTTGCCTTTCTCTATCTGATTTATTTCACTTACCGTAATGTCCTCAAGGGCCATCCATGTTGTTGCAAATGGCAAGATTTCCTTCTTTCTTATGGCTAAATAATATTTCATTGTATGTGTATATACCACATTTTCTTTATCCATTCAACCATCCATGGTTGTTTCCATGTCTTGGCTATTGTAAATAATGCTGCAGTGAGTATGGGGTTGCATATATATTTTAGAGTGAGTGATTTTATTTCCTTTCGATAAATACCCAAAAGTGGAATTTCTGGATCATATGGTAGTTCCATTTTTAACTTTTTGAAGAACTTCCATGCTGTTTCCCATAGTGGCTGCACCAGTTTACATTCCCACCAACAGTGCACAAGGGTTCCCTTTTGTCTACATCCTTGACAACACTTGTTATTTTTTTACTTTTTGATAATAGCCATGTTAACAGGTGTGAGTTTATATCTCACTGTGGTTTTGATTTGTATTTCCCTGAAAACTAGTGATGTTGAACACCTATTTGTATACCTGTTGGCCATCTGTTTGTCTTCTTTAGAAAACTATCTATTTAGATCCTCCACCCATTTTTTTATTGTTTGTTTTTTTTGCTGTTGAGTTGTATGAGTTCTTTATATTTTTTTAGATGCTAACTCCCTTATCAGACATATGATAGGCAAATATTTTCTCCTATTTGGTAGGATATCCTTTCATTTTGTTGGTGGTTTTCTTTGCTATGCAAAGCATTTTAGTTTTATGTAGTCCCAGTTGTTTATATTTGGTTTCTTTGCCTTTGCTTCTGGTGTCAGAAAATCACTGCAAGACCAACATCAAGGAGCTTATCCCCTATGGTTTCTTCTAGGAATTTCATGATTTCAGATTTTAAGTTCAAGACTTTAATCCATTTTGAGTAGATTTTTGTGTATAGTGTAAGATAGTGATCCAGTATCATTCTTTTCCATGTGGCTATTTTTTTTTAATTTATTTATTTTTGGCTGCATCAGGTCTTCGTTGCTGCACACGGGCTTTCTCTAGTTGCAGTAGTTGCGGCGAGTGGGGGCTACTCTTTGTTGTGGTGCGCGGGCTTCTCATTGCGGTGGCTTCTCTTGTTGCGGAGTACGGGCTCTAGGCGTGCAGGCTTCAGTAGTTGTGGCCCGTGGGCTCAGTAGTTGTGACTTGCAGGCTCTAGAGTGCAGGATCAGTAGTTGTGGCACATGGGCTTAGTTGCTCTGCGGCATGTGGGTTCTTCCCGGACCAAGGATGGAACCTGTGTCCTCTGCATTGGTAGGTGGACTCCCAACCACTGCACCTCCAGGGAAACCCTCCATGTAGCTATTTAATCCAACACCATTTACTGAAGAAACTATTCTTTCCACCTTACATATTCTTGGCTCCTTTGTCATAAATTAATTGACCATATATATGTGAGTTTATGTCTGGACTCTCTATTGATCTACATCATTAGATACATTGAACTATCTATGCAGATAAATATGTGTCTGTTTTTATGCCAATACCATACTGTCTTGATTACTATAGATTTGTAACATAGTTTGAAATTGGGGAGTGTGATACCTCCAGCTTTGTTCTTCTTTCTTAAGAATATTGGAAAAATATTCTAGAATAGGAAAAGGAATCATGTACTTTTTTGTAAGATTTAGTTCAACATAAAACGCCTCCTTCAGCACTGAGTGTTTCGTCTGGAATCAGGAAATTTTCACTTAATAACATAAACTCATGCAGAGAGGCAAGTCCTTGGAGACCTCTGGGAAAGGAGGGGAACTGACTTTCACAGGAAAAAAATTCTCCCAACAGCAAAGTTTAGACATCACAGGAGGAAGAATAAAGTCCATGTGAGAGGTGACATGGGTAGCGGGAGAATCACATGACATTCTGATGGCTTTTTAGAGACAAACTAGTGAACCCAAGCAGTGCAAACCAACTGCTATGAGCTGTGAAGCCACAATGCAGGACCCAGGCCCACTTGGGCTTGTTCACGCCCATCCAGAAATGAGTCGAGTATAGTCCACGTCCAAAACCAAGCAGAGCCTCCCCCACCAGCCTAGCCTTCCTCCTCCTCCTGCCCCGCTTTGCTGTTTAGTGAATGGACCCCGTCTCCTGTCACCATTTCCCTGCAGCTCCATGTGCCCAAATTCTAGCAACCCTCCATGGTCCAGCCCAAGAAACATCAAGTTCCATCTCCCTCCTCGAGCCTCCAAAGTACCTTCTTTGCTGTGTATCACGCCCACCATCGTGATGGCTACTTGTGTGCCTCACTGCCCTCTCCTCTCCAGCAGGGTCCCTGGGCTGTGCTTGTCTTTGTGTGCCCATGCTGCCTGGTGCGTAGTAGGCCCTCAAGCTGTTGGTGAGCTGGAGTGGACTTGAATGTCTCGGTCCTGGCCTCCTGCCACCTGTACACTCTTCCTGCTTCACAGGGAGAGTGGGCAAGTCCTTAGCACAGGACTCAGGGATGCAGAAGAAGAGGGGCCACCTCCTCTTTTCTGGGGCTCTAAATAGAAATGTCTTTATTGCCGTAAATTAGCTGCTGTTCTGAGAAGGCTGGAAATGCAGGGGTCAGATATCCTGAGCCATTGACGTCACCTAATCGTGCTGCACTGGCCTAGAGAGACACTTAGATTTTCCAATAACAAAGAATTTTTATATCTCTGGCCAGACACACTGTTTTTCCTTCTCATTAAAGGAGGCTGAAGTGAATGGTGATGGGTCTGTGATGGGAAGCGCTCCCTAGAGGGTGGGAGCAGCCCGTCTGCAGGTGGTTGTAGTGGCGCGGCTTTGGGGTTTAGCCCTGAAGTCAAAATCCACCCATGGGTTTGCATTTTAACAAGGAATGAAATTGGAAGCCAGGCTGCTGTCTGCTGGTGGTGCTTTTCATCAGCAAAGATCTTTTTTCCTCTGTGAACCCTGTAGCTTTTTGCCAAAAGGCTGGAAATGCCCTGCGAGGTTAGTCTGCTGTAAACACTGTCACCCCCTGCAGCACTCACACATTTTCTCCCCAGATATGCATTAAACACCTGTTCTGTGCTGGCGCCAGGGACACGAAGTCTCTGCCCCAGAAGCTATGGGGCCACAGACAAATAAACAGGACACATTTCTAGAGCACAGTGTTGGGAGGTGTGAGACAGGTGCTGCAGAAGCACAGAACGCAGGACTGAAGGAGGCTGGCTAGGATTTTTTTAGGTGTCATCTAGGACAAAGGGCAACAAGCTACAACCTACAGGCCAAATGTGGTCTGTTTTTGTAAATAAAGTTTTATTGGCTTACAGCCACATTCTTTTTTACGTAGCGCCTGAGGCTGCTTTCATTCTACAACAGCAGGGTTGAGCCCATACAACAGAGACCATGTGGCCAGCAAAGCCTAAAATATGTACTCTCTGGCCCTTTACAGAAAAAATTTGCCAACCTCATTTCTAAAAGATAATTTTCTTTCTTGAATTTCCCACTTTCTTAGGTCAGAGACCATCTGCCCCGCCCTCTGGAAGGCCTCCCCCGCCTCCATGCATGCACATACTTCTTTGAACACCCTTTGCCTTCCTGGCATCCCCCGCACCCTGGTTCAGAGCCTGTCACAACCCCTTTATACCAGTGTGAGAACTTAGTTCCCCTGAGGCTTTGCCTTTTCACGAGGTCCAGGTCGAAATCCAAACGCATGGCTGAAGCTCGAATTTCAGACATCTGCAAGCACGGTCCAGGAGTTGGACTCACACAGGGGAAGGAGGCTTCCAGGATCCCAGCTTTAAACCAGCTCCTCCTAAGCTGGCCTGGTCCAAGGAGAGGGGATCTCCCCACTGCCACCCCCATAGTGTCCGTCCCCAGCCCAGTTGCAGTACGGCCCCCATTCTCACTTCTCCAAGCCTTGGCCATTAGAATACGGGGAGCACAGCACTCTCAAAAGCCAGCAGCCAGTGGCAGGCTTGGAGCCCTGGAGTGAGTGTGGGGTTGCAGCTGGTGGTGTCCATCGTACTGTATCATCTGGTCTCTGTTCTCATGGTGGGGGGTGGGGGGTGACACACAGGCCACGGAGAAGCCTCAGGGAGATGCACGTGTCTCGTGTCCAGTAAGAGGAAGTCGTTCTCTTGTGAAGTCAGGAAGCACAGCCCACCCAATGAGCAGCTCCCGAAAATATTCCCTTGGTCAATGGGGCTATAGCAGGAGAAGGTCATAGCCAGGCTCAGAGGAAGTGGTCTGCTTTCTGACTAATCAGCGTTCCAGGACAAAAGCTGGTTGAGAGCAGACTGAGACGAATCTGACCTGGATTTTGCACAGGGCTTTCCAGAGCTAGACAACAGGGGTTCCTGTCTTTGGAATTTCATTGACCACCACCTCACCCTCATGACAGGAAGGTTGTTTCAGCCCTGAGAAATAGGAAGGACATAATCTCTGAATGAAGAATAGCTATTTAACATGAATCAGTTTGCCTTAGTTGAAACCTTGTTTCTATCAGTGAAAACCTACGTAAGCGTCGTCACAGCCTGACATTAGTATGGGGACAGGCATTTGGAAGTCACTGCTTTAAAAGCAGTTTCACGCTTGTAACTTATTTGGGGATAGAAGAGGCAGAAATAGGGGCTGAGTTGGCCAAATTTGCAGTAATGAAACTTTGCTTTGAGATAAGCTTTTTAGGGTTCATACTACTATGCCATTTTATACAAGGGACTTGAGTGTGCGTGGATTTTGATATCCATGAGAGCAGAGGACAACTAGGAGGGTGGTCCTAGAACCACCCTAGAATAACAAGGAATGACTGTATTTTGTTTTATAGTAAACTATTTAATCTTGAAATTGTTGTAAAGATTAGGGAAAAATAGAACTTTACTGTAATAATAATGCTTAAGACAAAACCTGTCAGAAGTGCCTAAAACAAGATACAAGGACATAGAGTGTCAGGGAATAAGAAAGGGGAAGGAACAGGTCTTTAGTTTTGTGAAGGCTTCAAGTAGGGAAGGAGGGACTGGGTCCTGAAGGCAAAAGCAGTGGAAAGTTTTAAGGGATCCGATTAGGCTCAACATAGGAAAGAATTATTAGAATTGACCAAAGTTTGTAGCCTTATCAGGTAGTGAGTTCACCACCACGGGAGGTAATCAAATAGCAGTAGAGTGAGCTTTCAGTGGGAAAAGCTGTCTAGGGAGGTCACTCATTGGCCAGAGGTTAGACTAGATCAGTGGTTCTCCAAGTGTGGCTCCCTGGAGCAGCAGGGGCCCCAGGAATTTGTTAGAATTACAAAACCAGACTACAGAATCAGAAATTTGGGGGGTGGTCCTGGGCAGTCTGTTTTAATAAGCCTTCCAGGTGCTTCTAATTCACTCTGAAGTTTACGAGATACTGGATAAGATGAATGACTTCAAGACCCTGATAATGTGAATTTGGAATATTGGTTCATGAGCAGAGGCTGTTCCTGGTTTAATATAGTCAGGAATGCTTGTTTTCACTTCTGGCCCTCCAGCTTTCCCCTCCTGAGCATGAGGCCCCTGACCCAGGCTGCTCAGAATGTTGTGTTGCAGAGGACCCCCAGCTCTGCCCCAGGCATGCCCAGCTTGTGCCCTGGACCTGCACGTCCCAGATGGAAATGTGGCTCAACAAATGGCGATGTGCTCCAAGTGTGAACCACGTGCTAGATTTCAGAGACTTAGTATGAAAAAGAATGTAAATTAGCTTATTAAAAATATCTAAGTCCCATGTTGATAACATGTTGAAATGATAACGTCTCGCACATATTGTACTTAAAATATTAATTTCACCTGTTTCTTGTCACCTTAATGCAGCTACTAGAATACTTAAAATTACGTATGTGGCTTGCATTTGTGGCTCTCACATTATTTCTGTTGGGGGTCTAGCCCTTGCCTTCCAGGCCAAATCTTACCCCGAATCCAGCTCTTTGCGCCCTTTCGCAGGCGATAGAGGGGCTCAAAGAGCTACACACACAGTCTAGCTTCTGTCAGTGAGTCGGCTGCAGACTTACTGAGCCTCCCAGGAGAGGAGGCTGTAACCCAGGCCCCTAGGAGTGCTTTCCTCTTCCATGATGGGTGCTTAAGCACACGTTCAGGGACCATTTTTGTTCAGGGAGGTGTGGGGGGCGCCTTCCATTAGTTCTCCAGCTGACAGCAGAAAGTTAGCTGTCACTTTCTAGAGCTATCGGGTGGACAGTGGGAGCTCTGGGTACCACGCCCTCCCACCCACTGCCCCTGTGGCCCTTGCAGTCCCACCCCAGACCGGCCTTCTCTTGGGTGAGTCTCGCCCCTCGTTGCCCCTAGGCCTCGACTCTCCCCACGTTTGCCAGGGTCAGCTCACCCTCATCTTTTCCTTCCCAGCAGGTGGCTTGGCTGATAGCCCTCTTCATGATTTGGGGGCCTCCCCCCAGCGTGCACAGAATAGGGGCCTTAATGCTCAGAGAGCCTCATCCCACTGCATTCTCGGTAAAACAGGAAGAGCATGGCTGTTGCAGGCAACCAGGAGAGAAAGATGGGTAGAATCACTTGCTGGTTTCTTTTCATTGCTGATCCCTGGTGATAAAAACAAGTTTTCAGTGTATCCTAAATTCCCAATATTTGAGATGTGTCCCATGGGGGTTTTGTTTCGTTTTGTTTTTTTATTTCTTGTGTTAACATATAAAAAGTATCCATAGAAACAAGGTGGGGAGAATTTTTTCTGTAGCCTCAATACATTTATTACTGATGCCACTTTGTATTTCTAACACCATTATAATTCTGCATCCTAAAAATACATTCTGCAGGTTTCTGGTCTATCTAGAACCTCAGCATCTAACTAATTCAACTTGGATTTTGTTAGCGTGTCAATTTTATCCTCACTTTTACTTAATATTGCATTACATGGAAAATATATCAAATGATCCAAATGTGCTCAGAGATATGCTTCTCCTGCCCATAAGTACACATAATTACAGAGTCGTTGGGAAGATTGTCTAGCCCATTTCTCCCCCCAAAATATGTAATATATGTCATCTTAAAATGATTATTGTCTAGATTATCTATGTCGCATGTTTTTGAATAATGTAGACCCTTTGCAGCTTCCTCGTCCTTCAGGACTCAGTCCAGCTTCTTTTCCCTCCAAGAATCTCCCCAAGCCTGCCCGCCATCTCTCTCCCCACCAGTGAAGGTGACGGTGACACTGTTTTTCTGCATCGTCCATTCCACTGTTAATCTTATGCTGCTTTGGGTAAGTTCTCACTTCCGGCCACTGTGTGTACCCAGTAGATAACAGGAAAATATTTTGAAAGCTAATTTTTATTCCCTAATACAGTAACCTTTGGAAGGCATAAGAAATCAAAGATACAGCTCTGTCTAGTCCCAAATTATTATTACATGTAGAGTTTTCATCTGTATGTAGCCAATATACATATCACATGCCATTGCAGAGTATTTGCTGTGTTCTCCCAAGGCGCACATCCAAGTGTGACTTCCTGAAGTGGGAGAAAAAGGACACTGCCACTGAAAACATGACTTCAGTTTGCACTGAAAGTGGCTGTTCATGTTTAGAGATGTATTTTATCTAATCAGTGTACTACCACGGTACTGAGTTTGTACATATGTACCTTACTCACAGTAGGTGCCCCAAATATTTGTTGATAGATTTGGTAAAACCACTAAGTAAACATTTTTCCATTTAGCTTTAGTACATATTTACACGGAGCTATTTAAAGAAAGGGCTCCAATATTGCAAAACCACAATTTTTCCTGAGAAACCATGTTTGAACAGCCAAACCCCGAGCAGATGGGAATGGAGTACCTGCGGGGTGTCTGAGCGTAAGACAACTAGGAGGTCCCAGCAGGGAACAGGCCCGCATGCTGAGAATTCAGCGATGCGATTACATGTGTGAGAAAGTCTCGGCTCACAGGAGAGAGAGGCGACCGCAGGCCTGGCGCTGCTGGCAGCTGTTGTAGCTGGGCACGACAAACTTCATGAGACCCCACACGTCTGAAGCTGAGAGAGCCACCTAGCCGACAAGGGAGGGGACTGACTGAGAACATTCTGGGCACGTGTACCTACCCTGAGCCCCGTGGGAAAGGAGGCTGACTCGTTTCAGGTAGACACATGTGCTCTGCGGCTCGTGGCTAGCGGGGCAGCAGACCTGGGGTTGTCTGCCCTGCATGGGGGTGGGGTTCTTCTGTCCCGGCTGGTCTCTTCTCCTGTTCTCTCCGCCACGGTGTAGGTATTTATAAGACACCTGACCTGTGGTGGGGACAGCTAGGAGGCAGAGAATGGGAAAAACAGAGGGGAAGGCACTCAAAGTCCTGAGCCGGAAATCACGTTTCCCTCTGTGTGAAACCTTTCCTGCCTGCTCACCTGTAACAGGCTGCCCCGATGGCGAGGCCCCACTCAGGTGAGCCTCAGGACGAGAGGCCTAAACGTGAAGAAAAATTCGTTTGACTTAAGAAAGTAAAATAGGTTTGCTGATGAACGGTAAACAGACATAGCTGAGTGGTTTCTTAAAAATTAACGTTAGCTCTTTATCTCTGACACGTTTAAGACAACTAGGATTTAAGGAGGAGATTCTATGTTGGCCTTTGGGAAGGAGGAGTTCCCCACCCCCCAAATTTAACTAAAATTCCAAAGGTTGTATTTTTGTATGATTTGTGTCATTCAGACTATTGAAAGATATTCTGTTCACTGTGGAGACTTAAAATAATTCAGCACAAGAAGATTTTATCTTACCTTAGAGCTGATTTAGGTTAAAGTTTTACTTATTTACCTATTTTTATGCAATTTATGGGAATTAGCAATTGATAGGAAAGTTTTCTTTTTCCAAAGCAGTAGTTGGTGTCTGTCTCCTCAGAAGGCATTAATTCAGTTCACATTGAGAACTTTTCAGGCTGGGACACATGCTCAGCCTAAGCTGGGCATTCATTCCTCTATTCATTAAGCAGCAATTCCCTTCCAGCACTTTGGCCCAGTGGAAGACACAAGGGTGGATGAGAATGAGGTCACCACGTTTTACCCCATATCGGCGGAAATCCGTGGCTTGGCTAATGGGACCCCCCATTCCACTCAACCTTGCCCCGCGCCCCCCAAACCTGGGAACCACCTTCAGCAACCTTGCTTTCCTGATCCCCCTGCATCCTCAGAGCCACTTAGTTCTGAAGATTGTGTCTTCCTAACAACGCTTGACTTCATGGCCTTTTCTCCAGCCCCGTCCCACTTCATTTCATCCCATGGCGGCCTCTGGTTGTCCTGCACTAGCCTCCTAACTGCTGCAGGCTCTTGAGAGCTTACTCTTTAATTTTCTGGAGTTTTGTGAGGCATTATTAAAATTAAATTATAGAAGCACGCAATTATATAAATTTTTAAATAGGTAATAAGGACTCAAAATCTACAACTTACCGTGTTACTAAATTTTACTGTTAACTATGCTGTTGAGGTTACTTAACATTTGTTTTATCTGCATGGTGGAAATACAATATAAAGTTGTGCTGCACACGCATCTTCCCAACCCCTCATGTTCAGTGACATGTTGGTAGCTTCAAAGAGCCATGGTGGAAATCAGATCGAGGAAATCAGCAAATGCTACAAATTCGGACTTTTTTTTTTTTTGCGGTACGCGGGCCTCTCACTGTTGTGGCCCCTCCCGTTGCGGAGCACAGGCTCCGGACGCGCAGGCTCAGCGGCCATGGCTCACGGGCCCAGCTGCTCCGCGGCACGTGGGATCCTCCCGGACCGGGGCTCGAACCCACGTCCCCTGCATCAGCAGGCGGACTCTCAACCACTGCACCACCAGGGAAGCCCTGGACTTTTTTTTTTTTTTTTTTTTTAGTAAAACACAGTTTATTATTTTAAGCGCTCTTAATATTATTGTGGTGAAAACAGAGAACCCCCTCCCCCTCCAAACATTGTTTAATTTAATATTTACGTATTTGTTAGCTGCTCACATCTTAAAATTCCTTCTACAATATCATAAACCCATGGAAAATTCTGAACCGAGAAATTCATTGTAGGAAAAATGTTCAGGCAAGGCATGGTTTACATGGATAAAAATCAAACAATTTAAATCCACGTTTGTGACTTAGTCTAGATCACAATTCACCTGCGTTGGCTCAGACTTTTTATTATTTTTGGCTCAGACTTTTTAAAACTGAGGAATTACTGACATAGAACACAGTATTCGTTTTAAATGTACAGCATAGTGATTTGATACATGTCCGTTGCAAAGTGATCAACACAGTAAGTTAGTTAACATCCATCTCGACACAGTTAGAAATATTTTTTTCTTTTGCTGAGAAAATTTAAGCTCTACAATCTTAGCACCTTTCAAGTACACGATACAGTATTGTTAATTATAGTCACCATGCTGTACATATACATCCCCAGGACTTATTTATCTCATAACTGAAAGCTTGTATCTTTTGATCACCTTCACCCATTTCATCCACCTCTCAATCCCCCACCTCTGGCAACCACCAATATGTTCTCTGTATCTATGAGCTCGGGTTTTTTGTTTTTAAATTCCACATATAAGTGATATCTTATAGTATTTGTCTTTCTCTGACTTATTTCACCTATCATGAAACACCGTCAAGGTCCATGTTATTGCAAATGGCAGGATTTCCTTTTTTATAGCTGAATAATAATCCATTGTATATATAAACCTCATTTTCTTTATCCATTCATTCATCAATGGACACATAGGTTGCTTCTATGTCTTGACTATTGTAAATAATGCTGCAGTGAACATGAGGGTGCATCTCTCTTTTCAAGATCGTGATTTCATTTCCTTTGGATAAATACTCAGAAGTGGAATTGCTGGATCATATGATAGTTCCATTTTTAATATTTTGAGGAGCCTCCATACTGTTTTCCACAGTGGTTGTACCAGTTTACACTCTCACCAGCAGTGCACAAGGGTTCCCTTTTCATCCTTGCCAACACTTGATATTTCTTGTAGTTTTGATAATAGCCATTCTAATAGGTATGAGTTGATATCTTGTTGTGGTTTTGATTTGCATTTACCTGATGATTAGTGATGTTGAGCACCTCTTTGTGTACTGGGTGGCCATCTGTGAGTATTCTTTGGAAAAAATGTCTATTCATATCTTCCGCTCATTTTTTAATCAGGTTTTGTGGGGGAGATTTTTGCTATTGAGTTGTATGAGTTCTTTATGTATTTGTAGATATTAACTCCCTTATCAGAATGATGATTTGCAAATATTTTCTCCCATTCAGTAGGTTGCCTTTTCATTTTGTTGATGGTTTCCTTTGCTACGCAGAAGCTTTTTAGTTTGACGTAGTTCCACTTGTTTTTTTTTTTTTTGCTTGTTGCTTTTGCTTTTGGTGTCAAATTCAAAACGTCATTCCTAGGATCAAGGAGCTTGTCCCCTATGTTTTCTTTTAGGAATTCTGTCATTTCAGATCTTACGTTCAAGTATTTAATCTATTTTGATTTGATTTTTATGTGTGGTGTAAGACAGTGGTCTAGTTTCATTCTTTTGTATGTGACTATCCAGTTTTCCAGTACCATTTATTGAAGAGACTATCTTTTCCCCCTTGTGTGTTCTTGGATCCCTTGTTGTACATAAATTGCCCATATATGTATAGGTTTATTTCTGGGCTTTCTGCTCCATTTATCTATGTGTCTGTTTTTATGCCAATACCATACTGTTTTGAATACTCTAGCTTTGTAATACAGTTTGAAATCAGGAAGCATGATGCCTCCAGCATTGTTCTTCTTTCTCAAGGTTTCTCTGGCTACTCAGCGTCTTTTGTGGTTCAATACAAATTTTAGAATTGTTTGTTATATTTCTGTGAAAAATGCCATTGGAATTTTATAGGGATCGCATCGAATCTGTAGATTGCTTTGCGTACAAAGGACATTTTAACAGTATTAAGTCTTCCAGTTCATGAGCATGGAATATCTTTCCACTTAATTGTGCCTTCCTCAATCTCTTTCATCAGTGTTTTATAGTTCTCAGGGTACAAGCCTTCTAACTCCTTGGTTTAATTTATTTCTTTGTATTTTAATGCAACAGTAAATGGGATTTTTAAATTTTTCTCTTTCTGATAGTTCATCATTAATGTACAGAAACACAACTGATTTTGTATATTGATTTTGTATCCTTCAACTTTACTAAATTTGTTTATCCTAACAAATTAGGTTAGAAATCTTTTAGGCTTTTCTACATATAAGATCATGTCATCTGAAAATGGAGACCGTTTTACTTCTTTCTTTCCAATTTGATGACTTTTCTTTTTCTTTGCTAATTTGTCTGGCTTGAACTTCCAGTAGTGTGTTGAATAAAAGTGGCAAGTGTGGACATCCTTGTCTTGTTTCCAGTCATAGAGGAAAAGCTTTCAGTTTCTCGCCACTGAGTATGATGTTTGCTGTGGGCTTGTCATATATGGCCTATATTATGTTGAGGTACATTCCCTCTATACCCACTTTTTTAAGAGTTTTTTCACAGTGAAAAATTTTATATTTAGAATTAGTCTGGATTCAGTTTAGATGATCCCAGTTTTGTTGGCAACAAAAGTTCGGAGCCAGTCAAACAAATGCCTCCTTCGCTTCATCAGGCCAGATCAGGGCGTTGATCTTGGCTATGTCAGTGTCACGGAATTTCTTCACAGCCTGTTTGATCTGGTGTTTTTCGGCCTTGAAAACTGCAATAAACACGAATGTGGTGTTGTCTTCTATCTTCCTCATGGCTCACGGGGTGGTCAGGGGGAAGTTGATAATGATATAGTAAAAGCTTGTTTCTCCTGGAGGTGTTCTTCCAAGGATATCTGAGCTGCTTTCAGAGCTACAGTGTTTTAGGCACTGGAAGCTGGGTGACGTGTATTGTTCTTTTGTGGCTGGGAATGACTTTTAGCACTGCTTTCTTAGCCTTCAGAGTCTTGGCTTTGGCAGAGACCGGGTCTTCCTTCTTCACTTTTTGTGTCCTCTTTCTGAAAAGTTATTGAGAGCTTTTATCATGAATGGATGTTGAATTTTGTCAAGCACTTTTTCTGCATCTATTGAGATGATCATATGATTTTTATCTTTTGTTTATGTGGTGTATCACATTCATTGATTTGCACATGTTGAACCATCCTTGCATCCCAGTGATAAATTTCACTTTATCATGGTATGTAATCCTTTAAATATACTGTGGAATTTGGTTTGATAATATTTTGAGAATTTTTGCATCTATGTTCATCACAGATGTTGGCCTGTAGTTTTTTGGTTAGTGTCTTTGTCTGGCTTTGGTATCAGGGTAGTGATGGCCTCATAAAATGAGTTTGGGAGTGTTCCTTCCTCCTCCAATTTTTGGAAGTTTGAGAAGGGCTGGCACTAAATTTTCTTTAAATGTTTGCTAAAATTCACCAATGAAGCTATCTGCTCCTGGGCTTTTCTTTGTTGGGAGGTTTTTGACTTACTGATTAAATCTCCTCCCTAGTAATTTGTCTGCTCAGATTTTCTATTTCTTCATGATACAGTCTTGGTAAGTTGTGTGTTTCTAGGAATGTATTCATTTCTTCTAGGTTGTCCAATTTTTTGGCATATAATTGTTTATAGTAGTCTCTTATGATCCTTTGTATTTCTGCAGTATCAGCTGTAATGTCTCCTCCTTCATTTCTGATTTTATTTGAGTCCTCTCTCTTCTTTTCTTGTTGAGTCTAGCTAAAGATTTGACTATTTTATCTCTTTAAAAAGCAAACAGTTCTTAGTTTCACTGATCTTTTCTATTGTCATAGTCTCTATTTCATTTATTTCTGCTCAGATCTTTATTTCCTTCCTTCTACTAACTTTGAGCTTAGTTTGTTCTATTTCCTTGAGGTATAAAGATAAGTTGTTTGAGATTTTTCTAGTTTCTTAATGTAGGTGTTTATCTCTATGAACTTCCCTCTTAGAAGTGCTTTTTCTGCATCCCATGAGTTTTGGTATGTTGTATTTCCACTTTTATTTGTCTCAAGATATTTTTAAATTCCCTTTTTTTCTTTGACCATTGGTTGTTCAGTAGATGGTATTTAATCTCCATATATTTGTGAATTTTCCAGTTTTCTTTTCTTTTTCTTTTTTTTTTTTTTTTTTTGTGGTACGCGGGCCTCTCACTGTTGTGGCCTCTCCCGTTGTGGAGCACGGACGCGCAGGCTCAGCAGCCATGGCTCACGGGCCCAGCCGCTCCGCGGCACGTGGGATCCTCCTGGACCGGGGCATGAACCCGTGTCCCCTGCATCGGCAGGCAGACTCTCAACCACTGCACCACCAGGGAAGCCCTCAATTTTTTTTGTAATTAATTTCTAGTTTCATACAATTATGGTTGGAAAAGATGCTTGATTTGATTTCAGTCGTCTTAAATGTATTAAGACTTGTTTTGTAGCCTAATATATGATATGTCCTGGAGAATGTTCTACGTGCACTTAAAAAGAATATGTATCCTGCTGCTTTTGGACGGAATGTTCTGTGAACATCTGAAGTCCATCTGGCCTAATGCATAGTTTAAGTCTATTGTTTCCTTATTGATTATCTGGGTGATCTATCCATTGATGAAAGTGTGGTATTCAAGTCCCCTACTATTCTTGTATTGCTTTCAATTTCTCCCTTTAGGTCTGTTAATATTTGCTTTATGTATTTACGTGCTCCTTCTTAGGTGCACAAATATTTACAAATGTTATATCCTCTTGTTGGATTGACCCCTTTATCATTATATAATGACTTTCTTTGTCTCCTATTACACTTTTTGTCTTAAAGTCTATTTTGTCAGATATAAGTATAGCTACCCCAGGTTTCTTTTGGTTTCCATTTGCATGGAATATCTTTTTCCATCCTTTCACTTTCAGTCTGTGTTCTTAAAACTGAAGTGAATCTTTTGTAGACAGTGTATAGTTGGGTCTTGTTTTTTATCCATTCAGCCACTTTGTCTTTTGATTGGAGAATTTAGTCCATTACATTTAAAGTAATTATTGATAAGTATGGACCTACCACCATTTTGTTCATGTTTTGTTTTGGGGCTGTTTTATTATTCCTTTGTTTCTTCTTCTTTTGGTCTCTTCCTTTGTGAATTGTTGCTTTTCATGGTGGTATAAGTAGATTCCTTTCTGTTTATCTTTTGTGTATCTACTGTTAGGTTAGCCTTGTGGTTACCATGAGGCTTGCATAAAGCATCTTATAACAGTCTGTTTTAAGTTGATACACTGAAGTTTAAATGCATTCTAAAGCCCTAAGTTTTTAATTTTATGTTTTTGATGTCACAGTTTGCATCTTTTAAAAATATTACTATCTTTATATATTCTTTCTATCCCCCTCTACCCCTTTTTTCGGTCTCATACAGTCTCCACTTTCCAAGTCAAATCTTTTACCTGTCTGCTTAATTCTATCCCATGACCAAATACCCCAACCACTCTTTCCCATATTTTTATTTTTAGTTCATAGTCTCTTCTGAAAGCCTACCAAACACGGTGTGGGTTCTCCATATGCCCCCAATATTTCATTGTTTAAATCTTGCAAAACTATCTCACCTCTGCCTTTCCTTGAAAAACTTCTTTGCTGCCTTTACCCCTGATATCCAACATCTCATCACTTGACTTCTGCCTCAGACTCTATGGACGATGCCCTCTCAGAGCTCACCAGTGACCTCCCAAGGATCAGGTCCAAAGACTTTTTCATTGCACTTCCTTACCTTGGTGAACCCCTGCTCTCTGTGAAACTCCTCCTTTGGTTTGCACAGTATGCTACTGCCCCAGTCATCCCTCCCAACCCTTTCCTTGTTTGCCTTCTTCTTCCTCCTTGTACATCCCCTAAATTCTTCTTCAGAGGTATCACCCATTCCTTCCATTTTGGCCAAGGAAGGGGAGTTTGGGAAGGCTGTTGGGACCTCAGCAAATGACAGGGTAGACAGCTGTTGCATACTCAAGCTTGATCCAGACTTGCAGAGACATTCTGGGGGAGAGATGGTGGGTGGGGCAGGTCAGCCTATATTTGCAGATAGTAAAGATACTTAGAGTCAGGTGGCTGCTAACTTTGGGGCTCTGGGTGCCCCACCCACTTCTGAACAAGACCCAGCCGCTAGGTAGAAATTCTGGAGAGCAGGGTTTGGGTGCTTCAGTGGGTATAGGGGCCTGGCTACAGCTCGGAAGTGTTTCCAAGTTCTAGTCAAGCAGGCTGTGGGCTGAGCAGGTAAATAGAGGGGAAACAAGAATCCACTGTAGAATTATGCTCCTAGTACATGCATCATGGTCTTAATCAGGATTAGCTTAGAGACTGGGCAGGATGACTTAGGCAGTTCCTGGACTCGCAGCATCGCTTATACCATGAACTTCAGTGCTGTCAACTTCATATAGGTGATCCTAGCCCTGGTCTGCCTGCCTGTCTGTCTCTTTCTCTTTCCTTCCATCTATCTTTCTCAAACTTGCAGAAAAGTTGTAAGAATGGTAAAAAGAACCTCTTTTTTTCCTTGACTATTTGAAAGTAAGTTGGTAACATGATGCACCATTGACTCTGAATACCTTTATTTGTATTTTCTACAAACAAAGACCCTTTTATACATAACCAGAAGACCATCATCAGAACCGGGAAATTAACAGCCATACATTACTACCATTTAACTCTCAGACTCCATTTGAGTTTTACTTATTTCCCCACTAAAGTCTTTTGTAGAAAGAGAGTCTAGTTTAGAATCAGTCATGTCTCTTGATCTCCTTCAGACTGGAGTAGTTCCTCAGTCTTTCCTTAACTTTCACAATCTTGACAGTTTTGAGGATAACGAGTCCAACTATTTGTATAATATCCCTCAGTTTGGGTTTACTAATGTTTCCTCGTGATTAGATTTAAGTTAGACATCTTGGCTAAGAATATTCCAGAAGTGATGTTGACTGCTAAAAGGCAGGAGATTTGAATTTGCTCCATTACTGATGATGTTAATTTTGATCACTAGATTCAGATAGTATCTCTCAGGCTTCTCCACGGCAAAGTTACTTTTCTCCTCTTTATAGTTAATGAATATTTTATGGGAAGTTACTTTGGGATTTTGTAAATATCATGTTAATCATCAGACTTTCAATTTATTTGTTAGTTTATGTGAGTGTGGACTCATGGATTCCTATTTTATTCAATGGGTTTTAACCTATTTTTTAATGATCTCATTGACTCTATTTTCTTTCCCATATTCTATAATCACCCAATACATTATTATTATTATTATTACTTTAAGCAAAAAGTTATGTTTTGTTTTATTTTATTTATTTTTGTATTCCAAATGTCAGAGATAGAAAGGGCTTAAATAAAGTCCGTGCTTTCCAACATCCTCATTTACAAGCAAACAACAATAAAACCCTGAAACCCAGAGATATTGGATGACTTCCAAGGTCATAGAATTAATGATATAATCGAGGTTGGAATCCAAGGCTCTGATCCCAAACCAGTGCCTATCCTATTACACTGTGGTCACTTTGGCTCTACCACTCACTGTCTGGGCATCCATGAGTAACCTAATCACATTCTCTGTACCCCAATTTTCTCATCTGTTTAACAAGGACATAATGAGCCCCTCACTCTTTGGGCTTATATGAGGATCAAATGAGATAATTCATGGGAAGTGCCTAGTGCAGTGTCTGGCTCACAGTAAATGTTCAATAAATAAGAACGCTCATTATTATTGCAGATCTTCCTTGACTTATGATGGGGTTACGTCCCAATAAATCCATCATAAGTTGAAAAGACAGTTAATACTCCTAGCCTACCAAACATTGTCGCTTACCCTAGCTTATCTTAAACATGCTCAGAACACTTATATTAGCCTACAGCTGGGCAAAATTATCCAACACAAAGCATAATTTATAATCAGATATTGAATATCTCATGTAACTTATTGAATACGTGCTGAAACTGAAAAACAGAATGGTTTTATGGGTACAGAATGGTTCTCAGAGTATCGATTGTTTACCGTGGTGATTGTGAGGCTCACTGCTGCCTGCAGCATCACGAGAGAGCATCATACCATGTATTGCTAGCCTGGGAAAAGATCAAAATTTAAAATTCGAACTACAGTTTCTACTGAAAGTGTATCACTTTTGCACCATTGTAAAGTTGAAAAATTGTAAGTCAAACCATAATAAGTCAGGTACCATCTGTACTAACGTTATGATTAACATTTCTGTCTTACATGTGAAGAAACTAGGTATAGGACCCCCGAATATACTTGACAAAGAGAACAAGATTTTTTTTCTCTTTATTTTCTTTTTACTTTTTGACCCCCAACCCCCACCACTGGCTCTGTGGTATAAGCTTGTTTTGTTTTGTTTTTTAAATTCCACATAGAAGAGAGATCTTACAGTATTTCTCTTTCTCTGTCTGACTTATTTCACTTAGTATAATGCCCTCAAAGCCCATCCGTGTTGTTGAAAATGGCAAGATTTCATTCCTTTTTCTCGCTGAATAATATTCCATTGTGTATATATACCACAATTTTTTATCCATTCATCCATCGGTGGACACTTAGGTTGTTTCCATGTACTGCTATTGTAGCTAATGCTGCAATGAACATGGAGATGCATATATATTTTCTAGTTAGTGATTTCATTTCCTTTGGGTAAATACCCAGAAGTGGAATTGTTAGATTATATGGTAGTTCTATTTTTAACTTTTTGAGAAATCTCCATACTGTTTTCCATACTGGCTGTACCTATTTACATTCCCATCAACAGTACATAAGTGTTCCCTTTTCTCCATATTCTCACCAACACTTGTTTCGTTACTTTTTGATAACAGCCATCCTTACAGATGTGAGAATATATCTCGTAGTGGTTTTGATTTGCATTTCCCTGATGATTAGTGATGTTGAGCACCTATTTGTGTACCTGTTGGCCATCTGTATATCTTCTTTGCAAAAATGTCTAGTCAGATCCTCTGCCCATTTTTTTTTTCTTTTGCGGTATGCGGGCCTCTCACTGTTGTGGCCTCTCCTGTTGTGGAGCACAGGCTCCGGACGCGCAGGCTCAGCGGCCATGGCTCACGGGCCCAGCCGCTCCGCAGCATGTGGGATCCTCCCGGACCGGGGCACGAACCCGTGTCCCCTGCATCGGCAGGCGGACTCTCAACCATTGCGCCACCAGGGAAGCCCTCTGCCCATTTTTAAATTGGATTATTTGGGGTTTTGCTATTAAGTTATATGTGTTCTTTATCTATTTTGGATATTAGCCTTTTATCAGATATGACTTGCAAATATTTTCTCCCACACAGTAGGTTGTCATTTCATTTTGTTGGTGGTTTCCTTTGCTGTGCAGAAGCTTTTAGTTTGCTGCAGTCCATCTTGTTTACTTATGCTTTTGTTGCTTTTGCTTTTGGTGTCAGATTTTTAAAAAATCATCCCCAAGGCCAGTGTCAAGGAGCTTACTTCCTATGTTTTCTTCTAGGAGTTTTATGGTTTCAGGTCTGAAGTTCAAGTCCTCAATCCATTTTGAGTTGACTTTTGTGTATGGTGTAAAATAGTGGTCAAGGTTTATTCTTTTGCATGTGGCTGTTTAGTGTCCTTTTATCTTGTGTATTTATTAATGAATTATTGTATTATAGTTATTTTTACTACTTTTGTCTTTTATAAGTGATTAATCTATCACCTTTACAACATTAGTTTTTTTGAGATTTATACTTTGTTTTCCTGTTACTAATTAGTGATTTTTTGTTTCACCTTAAAGAAGTGTCTTTAACATTTATTCTAAGCCCAGTCTAGTGGTTATGAACTCCTTCAACTTTTGCTTGTGTGTAAAACTCTTTATGTCTCCTTCAATTCTGAAGGACAGCTTTGCCAGGTAGAGAATTCTCGATTGACACTTCTTTTCTTTCAGCACTTTGAATGTATCATGCCTCTCCCTTTTGGCCTGCAAAGTTTCTGATGAAAAATTTGCTTTCAGTCTTATGGGAGTTCCCCTGTACAAAATGAGTTGTTTTTCTCTTGCTGCTTTTAAGATTGACCCCTGGTCTTTAACTTTTGACAATTTAATTATAATGGGTCTTGGTGTAGGTCTGTTTGGATTCATCTTCTTTGGAACTTTCGGGGCTTCATGGATCTGGATATCTGTTTCCTTCTCTAAGTTAGTGAAGTTTTCAGCCATTAATTCTTCAACTAAGTTTTCTGCCCCTTTCTCTCTTCTCTTTCTGGGATTCCTATAACGCAAATATTGGTTGTGCCTTAAGTCCCTTAAACTATCTTCACTCCTTTTCATTCTTTTTTCTTTTTGCTGCTCTGAGTGGGTGAATTCCACTGCCCTCTCTTTGAGTTCACTGATCCTTTCTTCTGCTCCATCTAGGCTGCTGTTGAAACTCCTCTTTTGGACTTTTCAGTGCAGTTATCTGTTCTTCAGCTCTGTGATTTCTGTTTGGTACTTATTTATATTCTCTCTTTCTTGAAATTCTCACTGTGTTCAGACATTGTTCTCCTGATCTCAGTAAACACATTTATGACTGTTATTTTGAAATCTTTGTTAGGTAAATCACTTATCTCCACTTAATTAAGGTCTTTTTCTGAGGTTTTATCTTGTTCTTTCATTTGGAACATGTTCCTCTGTTTCTTCATTTTACTTGATTCTCTGTATTGGTTTCTGTGTGTTAGAAAAAAAAGTTTGATGAAACTTATTATTCTGCCCTGCCCTAGCTCTTGGTTGTCTCTCATACCTTTGTGATTGTCCAGGCAGCCTACTTTGTTTTAGTGGCTCCTAGTAGTTGAAGGTGTGCCAAGACCTGTCAGTGTCCCAAAGGAGAGGATCCCGTCAGAACCTGGATGGAGGCTGACTGGAAGCGGGACCCTCAGGCAGCAGCTCTTAAAGTATGAAAATAAAGCTCTTAAAGGGTAGGACTGGGTATTGCTCTGTGCTCCCTCTGTGCTGTGCCCTTGGGGGATAGCCTATTGAGAACTATCTTTCTGTTTGTTGCAGTCCTGTGGAACCTGGGAAAGAAGCCCTGCTGGCCACCAGAGCCAGGCAATCAAGGGGTGACTCCTAGCTGGCAGCCACAAAAATCAGGGTGCCATGTATGTGCACAAGCTCCTTTCAGGGAGCTACCAGCAGCATGAGGCAAAGGGAGAGTGCAGAAATGGCATCTGTGGCCTCCCAATCTCTGGATGGTATTGCAGTTTGTCCCTAGATGTGTGTTAAATTAGAAGCCTGCCCTTCAGGTCAAAGCTTTAAGGTAGGGCTTCCCTGGTGGCGCAGTGGTTGAGAGTCCGCCTGCCCATGCAGGGGACACGGGGTCGTGCCCCGGTCCGGGAAGATCCCACATGGCGTGGAGCGGCTGGGTCCGTGAGCCATGGCCGCTAAGCCTGCGCGTCCGGAGCCTGTGCTCCGCAACGGGAGAGGCCACAACAGTGAGAGGCCCACGTACATCAAGAAAAAAAAAAAAAAAGCTTTAAGGTAAACAAATAGGCCTCTTTCACAGAAAGCCTGGGTGAATTTCAGTTTGCTGTCTCTGCACTGGGCCCTGGGGTTTAGCCGTGGTGAGTCCACGTGAGCCCTTTAAGAACTGTTAGTTTCCTGTAGCCTTCAGCTCTCATGGACGCAAGCCCTGTTAGCTTTCAAAGCTAGATGTTTGGGGGTTCCATATCTCAGGTGGAAATCTTAAGAGTTGGGGTGCCAGATGTGTCCAAACCCTTCTTAAGAGAAGCTGGGAACTTCCACCTGATTGTGTGTTGCCATGCTGCGGTGGGGTTTATGACAAGATGGTTTCTCAGCCTCTCCTCCCCACTTCAGTGTGGGATTTTTCTCTTTCACTGTTTGTGTAGGAGTTGCTCAGCTAGCTTCTGGATTTCTTTCAGAGGGAATTGTTTCCTATGTTGTTGTAGATTTGGTGTGTCTGTGATTTCAGGACCCTCCTATGTCACCATCTTGAACCTAAAAATTTCCACGATTTATTTTTTGGATGATTTTCTAGATTTAAGAAAGTAAGAGAGAAAATGTTAATAATACAGAGTAAATTTAACTATGCATCAAGTCTGTAGCAGTTTCATTGTGAATAGCGCAAAAAAAAATTGAAGAAATATCCCTCCAGTATTCAAAAACTATTACATGCATCAACAAAGAAGTTACTCACGTCACTGATGAGTAAGCGGGATTCCTATGCACCTGGTATTTTACTTTCATCTTCCTGCTCAATGTGAAAGTATCCACTCCCATTCGTGTCGAAACTCCACTCATTTATCCATTGCAACCATAGTTAGGCTACCCAGACAAAAATTCAGCAAAAAAGTCAACAAAAGTATTTTGTGAGGACTTCCCTGATGGCTCAGTGGTTAATAACCCACCTGCCAATGCAGGGGACATGGGTTTGAGCCCTGGTCCGGGAAGATCCCACATGCCGCGGAGCAACTAAGCCCGTGCACCACAACTTCTGAGCCTGCGCTCTAGAGCCCACGAGCCACAACTACTGAAGCCCACGTGCCACAACTACTGAACCCTCACACCTAGAGCCAGTGCTCCGCAGCAAGAGAAGCCACCGCAATGAGAAGCCTGTGCACCACAATGAAGAGTAGCCCCGCTCACAGCAACCAGAGAAAGCCCCGCTCAGCAACAAAGACCCAACGCAACCAAAGACAGATAGATAGATAGATAGATTAATTAATTAATTTTTAAAAAGTATTTTGTGAGAATCAACTGACTAAAAGAACTTATGGAGAAGAGTATTTTAGTATTATTTAGAAACTGTGTGCTGCACATCCTTTATAGAAAGTTGGCAATTTTTTTCCTTAAAGGGCCAGATGGTAAATATTTTAGACCCTACAGTCTCTGTTGCCACTACTCATTCTCAGCTCTGCCACTGGAAAACAGCCATAGTTGATATGTAAATGAATGGGCAAGGCTGTGCTATAAGATTATATTTACAAAACCAGATGACTAGCCCCTGGACCAGTTTACTTACCTCTGCTTTTTATCAGTAAAATTTATAATAAACGTAGGTATGGGTATGTATACATTTTTCAGCAAGCCAGTTGTCAAACCTTTACCACACGCCGTGGTTATCATCCCAACCAGTCCACAGTCCTCATTCTAAAGGGCTCCCTAGTGGCTTCTCATGGGCTAAAATACAATCATCAAGAATCTTTTAGGAGCAAACAAAGCCCTCTGTGCTCCTGCGTGCTCTCCACCTCTTTCACCGCCACTTTGTTCCCGCCACACCAGGCTCTCATTAGTTCCCTAAGCACACCAGGCTTTTTCATGCCCTGGGCATGGCACTCACTGCTCTCTCTGTTTAGTCTGCTCTTCCTTTCTCCTGTCCTCCTGAAGGACTCTTGCTCACCTGGCCCAGGTCAAGTTTTTCCTCTGTGCTATTCGCCTGGCCATTTTCTCCTCCTCTCACCTACTCAGTACATTTAGCACTTCCCACACTAGACCCCACTCATCAAGGGCAGCTCCCGTCCCAGTGTCCTGCCTTCCGATCTCCCGCTGATGCTACTGAACTCACTCATTAAATTCTTGATCCGTGGAGCTTGTCAAGGATCTTATGTTTTAAGAGTCATAATAAGGTATATCGTGTATGGAAGACTTTGTATCCCTTACTCTGCCAGTGTTTTTCATACATTAACTCCTGTAATCCTCACTGCAACTCATGAAGGTAGATATGATGATCCCCATTTTACAAACGAGGAAACTGAGACTTGGAGCGGTTGCACATAGGTGATATGTGACAGAACCAGGATGCACACCCTCGAGGAGTCAGCAATAAGGTTATGAAAGAAATACAAGTGCATAATATGGGCAGTCACACGAGAGAAAGGCTACTCTTACCTGGTAACCTGGGGGGACAGCTTCATGGAGGAGGTGTTGACTGAGACTGGACAGAATTTATCCTTGTGGGAGAAGCAGCCCATGCAGAAGCAAAAAGATAACCAGAGGCAAGAGAAGCGAGAATGGTCAGGTTTGGCCTGCCCCCTTGATGTGCTGTAGACCAGGGCAGGTGGTGCTGAGGCAGCCTCTCAGCTGCCCACCTGCCTTTGTGTGGCTTCATCTGACAGTCCATACCCTCTTCTAGGTGCTTCAGGGTCTGGAGCCATCCTGATGGGTGTTTAGATCGAAGTAAATTATACCATGTGTTCTGTGCCGCAATCCACCTGCCGTGTACCGATGAAATCAAGTTTATGTGTGCATTTGATGTGTCATGAAAGGAAGTTACATCAGGGCAGTTTGGGGGTCTGTGTAGAATGAGAAGGTAAGGTAGCAAATTGTCCACGGAGGAGCCTCGGGACTCTCTTAGGAAAAGCTGGAACCTGGTATCTCCACTGCTTGTGAAGGTTATTGGAGCTCCAGGACTGGATACTTGCTAGGCATGTGGTAATGTTGTCAGTTCTAACTGCAGTGCTTCAGAATTCATTTTCCCATCATATTTTGGACGTATGCGGCCAATCAAAACTTAATACCCGGGACTTCCTTGGTGGTCTGGTGTCTAAGACTCTGTGTTCCCAGTGCAGGGGGCCTGGGTTCGATCCCTGGTCAGGGAACTGGATCCCGCGTGCCACAACTAAGAGTTGACATGCCACAACTAAAAGATCCCACATGGCAACAGTGATCCTGCATGCCGCAACTAAGACCAGCGCAGCCAAATAAATTAAAAACAAAAACAAACTTAATACCCGACCATAATGCCATCAGCTCCTTTGCCTAAAAGGTCATTTGTTTCAACTATAGTCAAAGCAGAGTTTTTCTCTGAGGATTTTATTCCAGTTTCTGGACCTTCACGGCTGTGGCGCCTCTTTTAAATAATTTCTAAGGAGAAGATTCCAGTGAGTATGCCCTCCTGTAGTGCCATTGCTGGAAAGAGAAGCAAGGAGGAGGAAGAACTTGGCCTGTTTTCCATTAGATTTGCTCTGCCCCATTTTGGAGAAATCTGACTCTTGCAGAAATCGACTCTGGTTTGCTGAAGGCTGAGCTTCTGGTTGTGATTTCAGAGCCCAGCTCCAGGAGACTGAAGAAAGCATGCATTTACTCATCTTCTTCATGACCAGCCCATCCCGAAACTTAGAATCACAATGTGAGGAGTGGGGTAAATAAAACTTTTCCTTATTACTTTCATCAAACAAGATGGCTGTGCACGGAGGACTGAACAGGTATGACATACGTACCCAGGGGCAAGAGAGGAGGAAGTGAACGGCCCCTCTCAGCCCGGTGGCATTTATATACCGCAGGTGCTAGTTGAGTTCTTTCATTCTGAGCACGAACCAGAGCTACGGTACGATGCAGAAGAACCACGGGTGCAGCCTGCCCCCAGGGGCTTTGAGTCTAGGAGAGGTTGGTCAGGTTTCTGATCATTAGAACTATCAAAGTGAATTTAAGTGCCTAAGCACAGAGCATTGGCAGGTTCAGAACAAGCAGAGGGTAATCCGTAAGGAACGCCGGACCATGGACATCCCTACAGGAGGCATGTTACAGCTACCCACCAGCACTGGAGAACGGCAGCACCTGTCAGCACTCATACTAAACGGTGAGGAACGTGGAAAAGTGAGATTAATGCAGTGGTTCTCAGCCCTGGCTGCATGTTGGAATTACCTGCAGAGTTAAAACAACAAAATACAGTGATGCCTGAACCCCAGGGGCTCTGATGGAATGGGTCTGGGGTATAGACTGGGCATGAGGGTTTCTAAGAGCTCTGCAGGGAACTTTAATGTACTTGTCAAGGTCAAGAACCACCAGGCTACGGAGTGGTTTGGATCTGGTGTGACTGGTTAGGTGCATCTAGGGAAGTTTCCTGCTGGACGTTTTATAGGGGATAGGAGTGTGGTTTGACCAGAGGATCATGGAAGGGCAGGCGAAGAGGATGGCCTATGTGTAATTCACACAGGGAGGGCCAGGCCACAGTGGAACTGCCAGGGGTGGGACCAAGTCTTCATCATCTTTGTATGTCCCTCCTGGGCCTGGGCACACAGAAAATGTCTGTGGAATGGCTGTTTGCATCCTGTGGGAAGGAAGCCTCGGTGTCTGGGTAGCAGTGAGGTTCCTGCGTGGGCTCGTCCACAGGCTTCAGACGGACTAGGGAGCACAGGGCACAGCACCGATGCTGAGTTCCAGCAAGTCAGCAGGAAGAGCTTCTCAGACAGGCACTGGCCCTAGAGAAGGCTGATGGAGAAAATCACTGTCCCTGCTGGCTTGAGAGCACTATGGAGGTAGAGACCCTACCTGTCTTCACAGCAAGCACCTGTTCTAGAGCCTGGTACACGGAGCAGGGACAGGGGTCCTCCCAGAATGGACAGATGATGTTCTGGGCAGTAGTCCCCCCACCTAGGGTTGGTCCCAGGCACAGGAGCTTCTCTATCTGCAGGGCCTGCCCCAAAGGCACTTGACTTCCTTATTATAGGCAGACTTGGGACATACGCAATAGAAATTAATTCCACGGTCTATCTGTTTCAACTGATAGTATTCTTTTTTTTCCATTTCTCTTCCACATTGTTTCATGGCTAGGAGATCTGGTAGGGGAAGTAATGATGTGTATGGGATTCATTTAGTTTTCTGTTTCAATGTAAATGTGAGAAATTCACCCAGTACCCTTTAGGCCATGACAATGACTATTGTTTTAAAAAGTCGTTTTCAGTAGGTCCTCGATCTTACGGCTCTACAGGGCTGAAACTCCAAGTCTTGTTTCCTGGTCACTGTGGGCCCCCTGCTGAGGCTGCCCCCTTTAGCCACAGAGCACAGGGCTCCACATAAGCGTCCAAGTAAGGGGTACCATGCAGATCACGTTCCAGGATCACACAGTGGTGCTGAAGGTCTCGTACTCCCCCGGGAGGAGCCTGAGACACGTGCTACAGGGTGGGTCTCAGCTCTCAGGAGCTGCTGCCCCAGGGAGGTGACCTGTGCCGATGGGCAAGGCTCAGGCGGGGAGCTTTCTGCTTCAGAGGAGGTCGTTACCCCTCACCGCGGTCCTGCCTCTCCTTCTGGGCCTGAGAACCTCAGCACCTATGCTTGGGGAATGTATTGCTGCAGAAACACAGCCTTTCCAGGCCGGTTGGCGGGAAGTGGGGAGGCTGGGCCAGCACCTGTACACGTTGCCTTACCTTACCTTTAGATAAATCAGTTCATACTCAGAGGGAATTGTTTCAGTGATTGCTCCAGAGCTGTTTTCTGTATTAGGAATTTAAAGTGATGTTAAAACTATATCGTCTTTCAAATATCTAATCAAGACTTGGGGGCTTCAGGGTTCTAGGCTTTGCTCGCGACTGGCAGGCTCCTGGTGGCCAGCAAGGGTCCTTCAGCGCAGGTGTGCAGCGTCAGGCCCAGAGCAGGCCGGAAGCTGCTGGGGACCAGGGGAATCCAGGCCCTCTGGGGCCTCTTGACTCATCAGCTTCTATTGGAGCAGGAGGGTAAACTGCTAGGAAAAAAAGACCTTTCAAAAGTGGTTTTTTAGACAGTATTGACTGCTATTTGTGAACTTACAAAGAAGAGGGGGTGTTGAAATTTGACTTCCCAAGAAAACACAAAACAAGTGTCTTTCCTAAAAAGGGAAGGGAAAGGAGGACAGGAAAAGAACTTGCCTCATTTTGTTCAGAATGAATCTCCTCCTTATGCAGCTGCTGAAGGTGAGCCAGAGTTCTGATGGACTTTCTGGGATGAGATCTGTGTTCCTCTTGGTTCAGTGGTGCAGAGAGTGGGTGTCACCCCTTGTGGAGCGCACTGTGCAGAAGAGCTACCCTGTGTGTGGTTGATTTCACCTCTGGCCCAAAGCACACTTTCCAGCTAGTCTTGTTGGCAGCACCCTGACCTTTAATTCTGGAAATACCAGTGGTGGCCTAGGGAGTTTTACGTTTTGCTAAGGTTGTTACAACCTTTGCTAAGGTTGTGACACTGAGTCACAGACCTAAGTGGGTCATCTGTGTGTCTTTTCATTCATGAGCTGGCCCCCTTGGCTGTCCCTCTACAATGCGATTGTCACCTCCAACTCATCAGCAGGGGCCAGTGAAGCTGGTGTGGCCTTTGCGACTAATATTCCCCCACGGGAGGATAGGGTTCCTCACGTGTGAAAATAATTTGATTCCCTGAAGAAGTCTTGACCTTTAGCCTGCCGTCTTCTGCAGCAGCCTTGAGAGAAGAAAGCACAATTTCAGGGCGGTCTTTCAGGTCCAGCTCTCTTCTTCCTCCAAAAGGACATTCACTTTCTCCACTGAGTTGAAGCTACTCCTTCTCTCCCTAACCATCCTGCACCCCCTGCCAGATTCATCTTCCCAAGATGCCACTCGGATCATTCGGTTCTACCTTAAAAACTTCCAGTGGCTCTCTGTTGCCTGTAAGGACTGTCAAGGTGATACCGTTCCAGAACTTGGCCCCTTGTCACTCCTGTGACATGATTTCCCCCTAGAGCCTACACTCTAGAAGGCTCAGCTTCTTGGCGCCCTTTTTTGTTCTGGTTCCAAAGTGCCAGTTACATATTCAAAGGCAGATATAGGAATCTAGTTGTCCCCTTCATAGTGGCCTCTGGCCTTTCTGGGCCGTGGCTGTACTTCCTGATGCATCACACAGCCCAGCCCTTGGTCAGGTTCTATCCAGCTACACTTATCACCCCAAACAGCTTTCAGTTTCTTCTCCATCCTGATTGCTCCTTCCTTGAAGGGCTTTATGCAGTGCAAGGTAGGTGACTGATACATTCAGATTAAATTAGGTTATCTGAAGTTATTCATACTTAAGTTACCAGCATCATATTTTACAAGTTAATCACTGGAAAGGGACTTGATGAGATACCCAGAAGGAAAAAGACACCCTCTGTTCTATTCTAGTTTTATTAAGTCAAGTAAACAATACTCAGATATAGGAAAACAAAGAAAACTAAAGAGGCATGGGTAGACTCCATCTTAAAGACGCATGGAGAAAAGATGGGCATAAGAGTTGTTTTGACCAAAGAATTATCCGTATTCTCTGACAAATGAGGTATTGTGGGGGGTGAGACAGAAAGGGGAGCAAAAGATGGCTCCAAATAGGTGGCCAGGGCTTTGGCCCGGGCATTCATGGACAACCACAAATTCAGAGGTGGGAAGGGAGGTCATGGGCCACCAGATGGAGGCCTCTGCTGGACAAGAGAAGCAAGGAGGATGGCGTGTGCTGGGCTGAGGATCTGGGGGCTGGTAGATATGCAGAGGAGAGAGGAATCCAGGGTGATTCCACAGTGACCCACTACACCTGAAAATGATGAAGCACAATACAGTAGTCCCCCTTATCCATGGTTTCACTTCCCATGGTTACAGTTACCTGCAGTCAACCATAGTCAAAAAATATTAAATGGAAAATTTCAGAAATAAACAATTCGTAAATTTCTCTTTTTTTTGCATTGAATTATAGTTGATTTACAATGTTGTATTAGTTTCTGGTATACAGCAAAGTGATACATATATATATGTATACATTTATATATTCAGTTATACATATATATATTCTTTTTCATCTTCTTTTCCATTATGGTTTATTACAGGATATTGAATAGAGTTCCCTGTGCTATACAGTAGGACCTTGTTGTTTATCTATTTTATATATAGTAGTTTGTATCTCCTAATCCCAAACTCCTAATTTATCCCTCCCCCACCCCCTTTCCCCTTTGGTAAACAGAACTTTGTTTTCTATGTCTGTGAGTCTGTTTCTGTTTCATAAATGAGTTTATTTGTGTCATATTTTAGATTTCACATATAAGTGATATATACTATTTGTCTTTCTCTTTCTGACTTACATCACTTAGTATGATAATCTCTAGGCCCACCCATGTTGCTGCAAATGACATTATCTCATTCTTTTTAATGGCTGAGTAATATTCCTTTGTATATACGTACCACATCTTCTCTATCCATTCATCTGTCGATGGACGTTTAGGTTCCTTCCATGTCTTGGATACTGTGAATAGTGCTGCTGTGAACATAGGGGTGCATGTCTCTTTTCGAATTAGAGTCTTCTCTGGATAATATGCCCAGGAGTAGGATTATTGAATCATATGGCAACTCTATTTTTAGTTTTTTGAAGAAACTCCATACTGTTCTCCATAGTGGCTGCACCAATTTACATTCCCACCAACAGTGTAGGAGGGTTCCCTTTTCTCTACACCCTCTTCGGCATTTGTTGTTTATAGACTTTTCAATGATGGCCATTCTGACCGGTGTGAGGTGGTACCTCATTGTAGTTTTGATTTTCATTTCTCTAATAACTAGAAATGTTGAGCACCTTTTCATGTCCCTGTTGGCCATCTGTATGTCTTCTTTGGAGAAATGTCTATCTAAGTCTTCTGTCCATTTTTTGATTGCGTTGTTTGTTTTTTTATTATTGAGTTGTATGAGTTGTTTGTGTATTTTGGAAATTCAGCCCTTGTTGGTTGCATCATTTGCAAATATTTTCTCCCAGTCTGTAGGTTGTTTTTTCATTTTGTTTACAGTTTCCTTTGCTGTGCAAAAGCTTTTATTGTGACTATATAGTATCCAGTCTTACATTTAGGTTTTTCATCCATTTTGAATTTATTTTTGTATATAGTGTTAGAGAATGTTCTAGTTTGATTCTTTTACATGCAGTAGTCCAATTTTCCCAGAACCAGTTATTGAAGACACTGTCTTTTCTCCATTGTATATTCTTGCATCCTTTGTCATAGATTGACCATAAGTGTGTGGATTTATTTCTGGGTTCTCTGTCCTATTGCATTGATCTATATGTCTGTTCTTGTGCCAGTACCATACTGTTTTGATGACTATAGCTTTGTAGTATAGTCTAAAGTCTGGAAGCAAGCTTTCTCTAGCTCTGTTCTTTTTTCTCAAAATTGTTTTGGCTTATTTGGGGTCTCTTGTGTTTCCATACAGATTTTTTAAATTTTGGTTCCAGTTCTGGGAAAAATCCCATTGTTAATTTGATAGGGATTGCATTGAATCTGTAGAATGCCTTGCATAGAATGGTCATTTTAATGATATTAATTCTTCCAATCCAAGAACCTGTTGTATCTTTCCATCTGTTTGTGTCACCTTCAATTTCTTTCAGCAGCATCTTATAGTTTTCAGAGTACAGGTCTTTTGCCTCCTTAGGTAGGTTTATTTCTAGGTATTTTATTCTTTTTGATGTGATGGTAAATGGGATTGTTTCCTTAATTTCTCTTTCTGTTAGTTCATTGTTAGTGTATAGAAATGCAACAGATTCCTGTATATTAATATTGTATCCAGTGACTTTATCAAATTCATTGATGAGCTCTAGTAGTTTTCTGGTAGCATCTTTAGGATTTTCTATGTAGAGCATCATGTCATCTGCAAACAGTGACAGTTTTATTTCTTTTCCAATTTGGATTCCCTTTATTTTCTTTTTTTTCTCTGATTGCTGTGGCTAGGACTTCCAAAACTATGTTGACTAAAAGTGATGAGAGTGGGCATCCTTGTCTTGTTCCTGATCATAGACAGAATATTTTCAGCTTTTCACCATTGAGTATGATGTTAGCTGTGGATCTGTCATGTATGGCCTTTATTATGTTGAGGTATGATCCCTCTGTGCCTACTTTCTGGAGAGTTTTTATCATCAGTCGATGTTGGATTTTATCAAAAGCTTTTTCTGCATCTATTGAGATGATCATATGGTTTTTATTCTTCAGTTGGTTAATGTGGTGTATCACATTGATTGCTTTGCGGATATTGAAAAATCCTTGCATCCCTGGGATAAATCCTGCTTGATCATGGTGTATGATCCTTTTAATGTATTGTTGGATTTGTTTTGCTACTATTTTGTTGAGGATTTTTGCATCTATGTTCATCAGGGATATTGGCTTGTACTTTTCTTTTTTGTGATATCTCTGTCTGTTTTTGGTATCAGGGTGATGGTGGCCTCATAGAATGAGTTTGGAAGTATTCCTCCCTCTGCAATTTTTTGGAATGGTTTTAGAAGGATAGATGTTAACTCTTCTCTAAATGTTTGGTAGAATTCACCTGTGAAGCCATCTGGTCCTGGACTTTTGTTTGCTGGGAGTTTTAAAATTATTAATTCAATTCCAGTACTGGTAATTGGTCTGTTCATATTTTCTATGTTTTCCTGATTTGGTCTTGGGAGATTATACCTTTCTAAGAATTCATCCATTTCTTCTAGATTGTCCATTTTATTGGTGTATATTTGCTCATAGTAGTCTCTTATGATCCCTTGTATTTCTGTGGTGTCAGTTATAATTTCTTTTTTATTTCTGATTTTATTGATTTGGGCCCTTTGCCTTTTTTTCTTGATGGCTCTGGCTAGAGGTTTATCAGTTTTGTTTATCTTTTCAGAGAAACAGCTTTTAGTTTCATTGACCTTTTCTATTATTTCCTATTATTTTTTTAGTCTCTATTTCATTTATTTTTGCTCTGATCTTTATGATGTCTTTCCTTCTACTAACTTTGGGTTTTGTTTGTTCTTCTTTTTCTGGTTGCTTTAGGTGTGAGGTCAAATGGTTTATTTGAGATTTTTCTTGTTTCCTGAGGTAAGCTTGTATCACTATAAACTTCCCTCTTAGAACTGATTTTGCTGCATTCCATAGGTTTTGGATAGTTGTGTTTTCATTATCATTTGTCTCTAGGTATTTTTTTATTTCCTCTTTGATTTCTTCAGTGATCCATTAGTTGTTTAGTAGCATATTGTTTAGACTCCACATGTTTGTGTTTTTATGCAGTGTTTTTCTTGTAGTTCATTTCTAACCTCATAGTGTTGTGGGTGGAAAAGATGCTTGATGTGATTTCAGTTTTCTTAAATGTACTGAGGCTTGCTTTGTGGCCCAGGATGTGATCTATCCTGGAGAATGTCCCATGTGCACTTGAAAAGAATGTGTATTCTGCTGCTTTCGGATGGAAGCAATATCAATTAAGTCCATCTGGTCCAATGTGTCATTTAAGGCCTGTGTTTCCTTATTGATTTTCTGTCTGGATGACCCATTCATTGAGGTAAGTGGGGTGTTAAAAGTCCCCCACTATTATTGTGTTACTGTCGATTTCTCCTTTTTTAAAAAAAAAAAATTCTCCTTTTATGTCTGTTAACAATTGCCTTGTATATTGAGGTGCTCCTTTGTTGGGTTGCATATATATTTACATTTGTATTATCTTCTTCTTGGATTGAACCTTTGATCATTATGTAGTGTCCTTCTTTGGCTCTTGTGACAGTCTTTATTTTCAAGTATATTTTGTCTGATATAAGTATTGCTACTCCAGCTTTCTTTTGATTTCCATTTGTGTGGAATACCTGAAACCCTCAGTTTCAGTCCGTATGTGTCTCTAGATCTGAAGTGAATCTCTTGTAGGCAGTATATATACGGGTCCTGTTTTTGTATCCATTCAGGAAGTCTCTCTGTCTTTGGGTTGAAGCATTTAGTCTGTTTACATTTCAGGTAATTATCAATATGTATGTTTCTATTGCTATTTTATTGATTGTTTTGGATTTGTTTTTATAGAGTGTTTTTCCCCCTTTCTTCCTTTGTTCTCTTGTGATTTGATGACTATCTTTACTGTTATGTTTGGATTCCTTTTTCTCTTTTGTGTGTGTGTCTATTATAGATTTTATTTTGCAGTTACCGTGAGGTTTTTATATAGCAGTATATATATGTATGCCCTGTATTTGAACTCTCCTCCCCTCATGATTACTGTTTTTGATATCATATTTTACATCTAATTGTTAACTGCTTATTGTGGATACAAATGATTTTACTACTTTTGTCTTTTAACCTCCCTACTAACTTTGTATGTGGATGATTTCCTACCTTTATTGTATATTTGCCTTTACCAGTAAGCTTTCCCATTTTGTAATTTTCTTGTTTCTAGTTGCGGCCTTTTCTTTTCCACCTAGAGAAGTTCTTTAGCATTTGTTGTAAAGCTGGTTTGGTACTGTTGAATTCTTTTAGCTTTTGCTTGTCTGTAAAGCTTTTGATTTCTCCATCAAATCTGAATAAGAGCCTTGCTAGGTCGAGTATTCTTTTTTTTTCAATGATAATATAGTTTTAATAATAATAACCCAAAATAGAAAGGCTTTATGTGGCTTTTTACTAAAAATTTGTTTTCATGAAATTAGTTCTGTAACTAGAATCGTTTTATATACATACGGATTGGAATTTTACAAATGCAAGGATATATCATATTTGAAATCTGTAGGTTTTCTAGACTCTTGTTTATACACTTAGACAATATATGTTCACCATTACCTTGTGCAATATATTCATCCAAATTATAATTAAAAGATCATAAAATCACCTTTTATTGATTAAAAAGGGGTCTTAACACTGCAAATACCAATCAGAAAAGCTGAGTAAAAATGTTTGTTAGTCATGCCAGGGTTTCTACCACAGGTTGTGTTGTGCACATGGCAGTACAAGGATACCCCCTCTAAGAACAATGAGAGAAGCCAGATAAAACACAAAGTTCTAAGTTTGAAGTCATCACAGAGCTGCTGAGACAACCAGGAATTGAGAGGCCAAGAGGCTGGGGAGAAGGGAACTCAGGAGAGATGAGCCTACTTCTTTGACCTGTTTTTCACCTTGGGGAATTTGCTGGTTTCTTTTTTTTTTTTTTTCACACACACACACACACACCGTATTTTATTTTTACAAGAGATAAATAAACTGACACCAAGCATTGTAAATGGATGTAGGTTGAGTGTTCTTGTTTGTAGATTTTTCTCTTTCATCAGTTTAAGTGTATCATGCCACTCTCTTCTGGCCTGCAGAGTTTTTGCTGAAAAGTCAGCTGATAGCCTTATGGGAGTTCTCTTGTATGTTTTTTGTTGCTTTTCCCTTGTTGCTTTTATTTTTTTTAATATTTATTTATTTAGGCTGCGCCAGGTCTTAGTTGGGGCATGTGGGATCTTTGTTGCGGCATGCGGGATCTTTAGTTGCAGCATGTGGGCTCGTAGTTGTGGCCAGGGATCAAACCTGGGCCCCCTGCATTGGGAGTGTGGAGTCTTACCCACTGGACCACCAGGGAAGTCCCTCCCTTGTTGCTTTTAATGTTCTCTCTTTGTCTTTGTCATTTTGATTATGGTGTGTCTTGGTGTGTTCCTCTGTGGGTTAATCTTGTATGGGACTCTACACTTCCCGGACTTGGGCGACTGTTTCCTTTCACAGGTTAGGGAAGTTTTCAGCTATTATCTCTTAAAATATTTCCTCAGGCCCTTTCTCTCTCTCTTCTCCTTCTGGGGCCCCTATAATGTGGATGTTAGGGCACTTGATGTCATCCCAGAGGTCTCTTAAACTGTCCTCATTTCTTTTCATTCTTTTTTCCTTTTTCTGCTCTGTGGTAGTGATTTCTACTCTTCTGTCTTCCAGCTCACTGATTCGTTCTTCTGCTTCATTTAACCAACTATTGATTCCATCTTGTGTATTTTTCATTTCTGTTATTGTATTCTTCAATTCTGTTTGGTTGTTCTTTATATTTTCTAATTCTTTGTTAAAAATTTCAGATTTCTCACTCTGTGTATCCATTCTTCTCCCAAGTTCTCTGATCATCTTTACTGTCATTACTCTGAACTCTTTCATGGAAAGATTGCCTCATCTTTACTGTCATTATTCTGAACTCTTTCTTGGATAGATTGCCTATCTCCATGTCACTTTCTTCTGGGGTTTTGTCTTGTTCCTTCGTCTGAAACATATTCCTCTGTTGTCTCATTTTGTTTACATTTTTATTTCTATTTTTGTGTATGTGGTAGGTTGGTTACATTTCTTGACCCCGGAGAAGCGTCCCTCTGTAGGAGACATCCTGTGCATCCCCGCAGTGCACTCTCCTCTCATCACCAAGGCCAGGGGCCAGCTGGTCCCAGGGTAGTGTCTGGCCTGCATTTGCAGATTTGTCTGCAGGCTGCAGAATCATAGTTTTATTGCTTCTGATGTCTGCCCCCTCGTGGGTGAGACTGGTCTAGAGGCTTGTGGGGCTTCCTTGTGAGAGGGGCTGGTGCCTGCCCACTGGTGGCTGGAGCTGGTTCTTGGCCCTCTGGTGGGCAGGGGCATGTCTAGAGGTCTCAGAAGTCTTTAGGCAGCCTGCCTGCTTATGGGTGGGGCTGTGTCCCCACCCAGTTAGTGGTTTGTCCCGAGGCATCCCAACACTGGAGCCTACATGCTGTTGGGTTGGGCCATGACTTGGTGCTAATGACCCAGGCAAGATGTCAGCCTCCAAGAGAGTCTATGCAGATGAATACTCCCAATATACCTGCCACCAGTATCTATGTCCCCTGGGTGAGCCACAGCTGTCCCCTGCCTCCCCAGGAGACCCTCCAAGACCAGCAGGTAGGTCTGGCCCAGGCCTCTATGAAATTACTGCTTTTGCCCTTGGTCCTGGTGCAACATGAGATTTTGTGTGCACTCTTTAAGAGTGGAGTCGCTATTTCCCCTGATCCTGTGTAGCTCCTGCAATCAAGCCCTGCTGGCCTTCAAGGCCAAATGCTCTGGGGGCTCCTCTTCCCAGTACCGGACTCCTGGGCTCGGGGGCATGACATGGGACTCAGAACTCTCACTTCTGTGGGAGAACCTGTATAATATAATCATTCTCCAGTCTGTGGGTCACCACGCAGGGCGGGGGCAGGGGGAGGTGAGGTATGGGACTTGATTATCCCGAGTCCACCCCTCCTATTGGTCTCACTGTGGTCCCTTCTCTTGTCTTTAGTTGTGGAAGATCTTTTCTGGTAGGTTTCAGACTTTTTCAATGATGGTTATTATGCAGATTGTTGTGATTTTGGTGTGCTTGTAGAGGAGGTGAGCTCAGGATCCTTCTATTCCACCATCTTGGCTGCTCTCTCTCTGTTTCTGTTTTGTTATATTCATTCGTTTTGCTTTTTAGATTCCGTGTATAAGTGATTACATACAGTATTTTTCTCTGACTTATTTCACTAAGCATAATACCCTCCAAGTCCATCCATGTTTTTGCAAATGGCAGAATTTCATTCTTTTTATGACTAATATTCCATAGTAGGTATGTATGTATGTATATATGTGTGTGTGTGTGTGTGTGTGTGTGTGTGTGTGTGTATATATATATACCACATTTTCTTTATCCATTCATCTGTTGATGGACATAGACTGCTTCCATATCTTGACTGTTATAAATAAAGCTGCTATGAACATTGGGGTGCATATATCTCTTCAAATTAGTGTTTTTGTTTTCTTCAGGTAAATACACAGGAGTGGAATTGCTGGATCATATGATAGTTCTATTTTTAATTTTTTGATGAATCTCCATACTGTTTTCCACAGTGGCTGCACTAATTTACGTTCCCACTGACAACCGTAGCGTACTAGGGTTCATTCCATTTTCTCCACATCCTTACCAACATGTGTTGTTTGCAGGCTTTTTGACGATTAACCATTCTGACAGATGTGAAGTGTTATCTCACTGTGGTTTTGATTTGCATTTCCTTGATGATTAGTGATGTTGAGCATCTTTTCATATGCCTGTTGGCCATCTGTGTATCTTCTTTGGAAAAATGTTTGTTCAGGTCTTTTGCCCACTAAATTGGATTGTTTATATTTGTCATATTGAGTTGTATGAGCTGTTTATATATTTTGGATATTAACCTCTTACCAGTCATATTATTTGCAATTATTTTCTCCCATTCAGTCTTTTCCTTTTGTCAGTGGTTTCTTTTGCTGCACAAAAGCTTTTACGTTTAATTAGGTTCCATTTGTTTATTTTTCCTTTTGTTTTCTTTGCCTGAGGAGACAGGGATTAAAAAATATTGCTACAACTTACATCAGAGGGTGTTCTGGACACATTTCATTTCTTTTTCTTGCCTTATAGCAGTGAATCGAGCCCTCATCACAGTGTTGAATAGAAGTGATAAAGCAGACATTATTGCCTCATAGCTAATTCTGGGGGGAGAGCATCATTAAATATGATGTTAACTATAAGTTTTTTGTATCTAATACTTACTAGATCAAGGAAATTTCTTTCTATTATTAGTCTGCTGAGAGTTGTTTTTTTTTTAATCAGGAGTGGATATTGGGTTTTGTCAAGTGTTTTGCTTTTTTTTTTTAAATCTATTGAGATGCCTTTTTTTTCCCATTTAGTCTGTTAATATGGCGAATTTTATTGATTTTCAAATGTTAAATCAACCTTCACTTCTTGGCATAAATGCCATTTGTTGTATTATCCTTTTTACACATTGTTAGATTTGATTTGCTAACATGTTAAGAATTTTTGCATCTATGTTCATGTGGGATATTAGTTTCTAGTTTTCTTTTCTTGTAATGTCTTTGTCTAGTTTTGGAACCAGTGTAATGTTGGCCTCATAGAATAAGTGGGGAAATATTTCCTCCTCTTTGTTTTTCTGGAAGAGGTTGAGAATTGGCGTTATTTATTCCCTAAATATTTCATAGAATTCCTCATCTGGGCCTGAAACTTTTGGTTTCACTGATTTTATCTATTTGTGTGTGTGTGTGTTCTATTCTATTGATTGCTGCTTTGATCTTTATTATTTCCTTTCTTCTGCTTACTTCAGGTTTACTTGCTGTTCTTTTTCTGATTTTTTAAGATAGAAGCTGAGGTTATTTTTTCTAACATAAATATTTACTGCTATAAATTTCCCTCTAAGTATTGCTTTAGTGCATCCCAAAATTTTGATATGTTGTTGTTTGGGAGGTCCCAAGACCACCCATATGTTTGGAGATTCACTAAAAAGACTCAGGGACACAGAGGCAGTTGTACTCATGGCTATAGTTTATTACAACCATCATAAAAGGGAAAAGATATCAGGCAGAGTCTGGAGGAAAACAGGCATATGCTTCCAGTGTTCTGCCCTTCCTTTCCCCAGATGATGTCACACAGAATAAGCTCCTTTCTGTAGCAGCAGAATGCAACAATGTGTGTGCAGTATTTTCACCCCTGTACTCAAAGTCCAAGGCTTTTACTGGGAGCTGGTCCCAGTAACACAAGAGCCAGCCACAAATATCAAAATTCCTATCTCCCAGAAGGAAAGCAGGTGTCATACCCCAAATGGGCTAAACAGTTTTATCATTGTAGGGAACATTCCAAAAGTCAAGTTCACAGACACCAGCCAATGGCCAACCCTGAAAACAGACTCCTCTGAAGATTACAACCTCAGACCTGCTCTCTAAACTCTTTCTTGCACTGCATATTTTCATTTTCATTTAGTTCAAAATGCTTTCCAATTTCCCTTTTGATTTCTACTTTGGTCCATGGGCTATCCAGAAGTATGGTTTTTAGTTTCCAAATATTTGGGGATTTTACAGATACTTTTCTATTATTCGTTTTTAATTTAACTCTATGTGGTCAGAGAATATACTTTTTGTGATTTGAATGCATTTAAGTTGTTTGAAACTTGTTTTTATGGTCAGATAAATGTCCATCTTAGTCAACATTTCAAGTTCATTTGAAAACAGTGTGTATTCTTTTGTTGGGTAGTGTTCTATAAATGCCAATTAGGTCAAAGAGGTTGATTGTGTTCTTCATATTTTATATATTTTTACTAATTTTGTCTAGTTCTATCAGGTTCTGAAAGAACAGTGTTAAGATCCTCAATTGTCATTATGGGCTCGTCTCTTTCTTTAATTCTATCAATTCTTATTTCATGTGTTTTGAAGCTCCATTGTTAAGTAATATACATTTATGATTATTATATCTTTCTGATGAATTGACCCTTTTATCATTATGAAAAGTTCCTCTTTATATCTTTTTTAATATATTTATTTATTTATTTATTTTTGGCTGTGTTGGGTCTTCGTTGCTGTGCTCGGGCTTTCTCTAGTTGCCATGAGCGGGGGCTACTCTTCGTTGTGGTGCACAGGCTTCTCGTTGCGGTGGTTTCTCTTGTTGCAGAGATTGGGCTCTAGGCGTGCAGGCTTCAGTAGTTGTGGTGCGAGGGCTCAGTAGTTGTGGCTTGTGGGCTCTAGAGCACAAGCTCAGTAGTTGTGGCACACGGGCTTAGTTGCTCTGCAGCATGTGGGATCTTCCCAGACCAGTGCTTGAACCCATGTCCCCTGCATTGGCAGGCGGATTCTTAACCACTGTGCCACCAGGGAAGTCCCTCCTCTTTATATCTGATAATACTCTTTATCTTCAAATCTATTATATTTTTTATATTAATATAGTCACTCCAGCCTTATGTTTATTAGTTTGAATGATGTATCTTTTCCCATCCATTTACTTTCAATGTGTATGTCTATTTAAGGTACATTTCTTATAGACAGCGTGTAGTTAGATTTTGACTTTTTATCAATTGTGACAATCTCTATTTTAATTGGAGTGTTTAATCCATTAACATTTGATGTAATTATTCATATGGTTGGATTCAGGTCTACCATTTTATCATTTTCTTTTTGTTTGTCCTTCTGTTTTGTTTTTATTTCTCTGTTCCTTATACAGGTCTTCTTTTAGATTATTTGGATAATTTTTTAAGTGCTGTTTTATCTATTGGCTTTTTGTTAAATCTCTTTTCATTTTTTGATAGTTGCTCTAGGAATTATCATATATATCCTTAACTTTACACAAGCTACTTAAGCTAATATTGTACCATTCATGAGAAACATAGCAACCTAGCAACTATAAGTTCCACTTACCCCTCTCCTTCCTATTCTATATGCTGTAGTTTTCATATATATTACATCTATATACATTATAAACCCCATAAGACAATGGTATGATTTTGCCTTAAACACACATACTAAAGAAATTAAGAGAAACTTTTCTCTAGTATTTACCTAAGTATTTGCCATTTCTGAGTGCTGAAGATTGATGAGAAGGCAGTGTGCACAGTTGTTCTGTCCTTCACCCTATCTCTTTCCAGTTCTGTGCCCTTGGGTAAACCTCACCACTTGGCCTGAGTGCCTCCCTCTATGACATGTCAATAGCTGTTTTAACTGCCTACAGGCTGTGGACTGAACCAGACAGTCTCTCCCACATACATCTCAACTCTAGGGTCTCTTATTCTTGAGAGGTTGCTCTCTTGATATGGATTTTTTGACACTGAAACTGTTCTCAGTGGACAAAGCTGTTTCCTTACTAGGAGCTTTCAAAATAGTTGCCACATACATGACGTTTTAGATGCTGTGCTGTTGCCTCTGATGTAGTCACTAAGGAAGCTCCAGCTGTGTCTCTAGGCCCCTCTACTGACAGATTTCTTGATAGGGTAATGAACAGTCCCCTACACTTGGACTGCAGTGCCTTCTGTCCTGAAGCAGACCCACCTGCACAGTGAGTGTCACGGTGGGTAGTTTCATCTCTTGAGGAAGCCTGGGGGCCCAAGGGTATGTGTGCTGCTGTGAGAACCTTCTGGTGATGAAGGTTCCACATGAACAGCCCCAGGCACAGAGGGTCAGGTTAGACAGGTAGACCAGTCTAAATGATCCCAAATAATTTGTTACCTGGACAGGACCAAGACTGTAACAAAAAGTATTTAAAATTTAAATCTATGTGGGTGTCCAGCTGCTTTTCAGACAGGAATTTCAGATATGTTTTTCTTGTACATTTTAAGCATTAATAGTACTGGAGTCTGTAAAACTGAAAGCTAGGATAGAGGAAATAACACTCTGTTTAGAGTGAGAATGTATCTCATGACTCGATTTGATGCCATCTGTTCCTATCTCCCTTCCGTCAGCGAGGCCACCCCAGAAAATGAAATCTCTCTGTAATATCCTCCTGCAGCTGGCCTGTCATCACAGAACTCCACTCATAGCCACTAATGACTCGAAGGAAAAGTTACAATTACAGCCTTCCAGTAATGTTGCTCCTGCTTGGATTTAATTGGCGTTTTTATTGTGTTTGGAAGGGAGAAAACTGTCCATGCCATATGGAAGTTGTATACTTTTTAAAAATTATAAATGCTGCTTGATTCATCCATCCGGTTACCCTTTATCAGGGTGGAGAGGTGGTGTTTAATACCCCTCTGTGCCTTCATTCCTAAAGGAGCATTTCCAGACCAAATTAAGTTAATGGTCTCACTTACTAGTATTTCTTAACAGGTGGCATCAGCCCCTAGACGTGCAGCTTAGGACCAGAAATGGCTGTAGTGTTCCATGCAGTGACACAGAAGTGGGAGACGTAGGCAGTGCAGAGCCGTGCAGAGAATTAGGAGACAGCAATGGCTGCTGGGAACTGTGTCACACACTGCTGAGCATAGGCCCACCCATCTGACACACGAGGAAACTACACTCAGAAGGAGACTGGCCTGCCAGATCCACTAGCTGCTCGCTGGTCAGTGTGACTCCTACAGCCTCTCCAGCTGGCGCAGTGCTGCCTACCCCCTTCCCCAGCACCATCAGCCTGAGGAGCAGATCACTCACCTCTAAAACCAGGGTTTTGTCTGGGTCTGCTTTCATTCCCTGTTAAAGGAAGTCCTCAGCTTCTTCAGCAGAAGAAAGGGGCCAGGTATGAGGAGCTCCAGACCTCTACCCACCCCCTGCTGTTCCAACTGAAGTCACTCTGCTTTACCTGTTTTATATTTTGGGAGAGTTAATTCAAAGAAAGCCTTCTGCAGCTAAACCCTGGTGTGGCGCTACCCCTGTCCAGTGTGATCAGTGCCAGAGCTGGAGGTGATTGAGTCATTATCATTGTCAGTATGTGCTACTTACCTGCCCTGTCCGCATCCACAAGCCCTACCCATGCTTCTCAATCTCCCCCACCAAACCTAACCCTCCAACCAGGCCTGATTCCTCCCTGCTGAAGCCAGGGCGTTTCAGGGGCCAAGGATGGGCACATCACTTATGACTGTTTCCCCTACTTCACTCCTAGATTTTGATTATTTCCATATTCAGGCACCACCTGACCTATTCATATTTAATTTTTCTTGAGAAGGAGTCACTTTAAAAAAGATTTTTTTTATTGAAGTCGAGTTGATTTACAGTGCTGTGCCAATCTCTGCTGTACAGCAAAGTGACTCAGTTATACACATATAGACATTCTTTTTTATCTTCTTTTCCATTATGGTTTATCAAAGAATATTGAATATAGTTCCCTGTGCTATCCAGTAGGACCTTGTTGTTTATCCATACTATATATAATAGTTTACATCTGCTAATCCCACACTCCCAATCCATCCCTCCCCCACATCCACCTTGGCAACCACAGGTCTGTTCTCTATGTCTGTGAGTCTGTTTCTGTTTTGTAGATAGGTTCATCTGTACCATATTTTAGATTCCACATATAAGTAATATCATATGGTATTTGTCTTTCTGACTTACTTCACTTAGTATGATAATCTCTAGTTGCATCCATGTTGCTGCAAATGGCATTATTTCATTCTTTTTTATGGCTGAGTAGTATTCCATTGTATATATGTACCACATCTTCTTTATCCATTCATCTGTCGATGGACATTTAGGTTGTTTCCACGTTTTGGCTATCATGAATAGTGCTTCTATTAAAATAGGGGTGCATGTATCTTTTTGAATTAAAGTTTTCTCTGGGTATATGCCCAGGAGTGGGATTGCTGGGTCATATGGTAATTCTATTTTTAGCTTTCTGAGGAACCTCCATACTGTTTTCCACAGTGGCTGCACCAACTTACGTTCCCACCAACAGTGTAGGAGGGTTCCCTTTTCTCCACACCCTCTCCAGCGTTTGTTATTTGCAGACTTTTTAATGATGGCCATTCTGACCACTGTGAGGTGGTACCTCATTTGTAGTTTTTGATTTTCATTTCTCTAATAATTAGTGATGTTGAGCATTTTTCATGTACCTACTGGCCATCTGTATGTCTTCTTGGGAGAAATGTCTATTAAGGTCTTCTGCCCATTTTTCAATTGGGTTGTTTGGTTTTTTGTTGTTGAGTTGTATGAGCTGTTTGTATATTTTGGAGTTAAGCCTTTGTCAGTCGCATCATTTGCAAATATTTTCTTCCATTCCGTGGGTTGTCTTTTCTTTCTTTTCTTTCTTTTTTTTTTTTTTTTTAAGGTTTCCTTTGCTGTGTAAAAGCTTGTAAATTTGATTAGGTCCCATTTGATTATTTTTGTTTTTATTTCTGTTGCCTTAGGAGTTGACCTAACAAAACATTGGTACAATTTATGTCAGAGAATATTTTGCCCATGCTCTCTTCTAAGAGTTTATGGTGTCATGTCTTATGTTTAAGTCTTTTTAAGCCATTTTGAGTTTATTTTTGTGCGTGCTGTGAGGGTGTGTTCTAACTTTACTGATTTACATGCATCTGTCCAACTTTCCAAGCACCACTTGCTGAAGAGAAGATTTTTTCCCCCATTTTATATTCTTGCCTCCTTTTTCAAAGATTAATTGACCATAGGTGTGTGGGTGTATTTCTGAGCTCTGTATTCTGCTCCATTGATTCATATGTTTTTATACCAGTATCACACTGTTTTGATTACTGTAGCTTTGTAGTATTGTCTGAAGTCCAGGAGAGTTATGCCTCCTGCTTTGTTTTTTTCCTCAGGATTGCTTTGGCAATTCTGGGTCTTTTATGATTCCATATAAATTTTTGGATTATTTGTTCTAGTTCTGTGAAAAATGCCATGGGTAATTTGATAGGGATTGCATTAAATCTGTAGGTTGCTTTGGGTAGTGTGGCCATTTTAACAATGTTAATTCTTCCAATCCAAGAGCATGGAATATCTTTCCATTTCTTTGAATTGTCTTTAATTTCCTTTATTAATGTTTTATGGTTCTCAGCATATAAGTCTTTCACCTCCTTGGTCAGGTTTATTCCTAGGTATTTTATTTTTTGGTGCTATTTTAAAAGGTATTGTTTTTTTTACATTCCCTTTCTGACATTTCATTGTTAGTGTAAAGAAATGCAACTGATTTTTTAATGTTAATCTTGTATCCTGCTACTTTGCTGAATTCATTTATTAGATCTAGTAGTTTTTGTGTGGAGTCCTTACGGTTTTCTATATATAGTATCGTGTCATCTGCATAGAGTGACAGTTTTACCTCTTCCAAGAAGGAGTCACTTTTAAAACTTTATATCACCACAGTAATTGCTACCATAAAATGGAATACCACAATAGTTAGCCATAATGAAAGGTTAACAGTAAAATAGATGTAGTAGGAAAAAACCCCACAGTGTTAGTAAATCTAGAAAGCTATGGCTGTTGGTTGAAAGTTTGGAGACTGAGCCCCCTCTCCTTGGAAAGTGGTAGGTGTTAAAAACCCACCAACCTGAAGCTTTCTCCTTGATAAACCCAGAAGGCTTGGAAAAACATTAAAGGACAAATGACTTGAATATATGATTCCAGGTTATTTAGCATCAAGTTTTGGAATGCCCTTAACTTACCTTTTAACCCCTCAGCATCATACCCTTTGTGAAATTCTATCTTGGCACTTTTGAACCAGCTTCCTGAAACTATCTGTTTTGTTTTCTGTCACATCCCCAGTGTCTAGAACATTACCTAGACACATGTACACGCTCAACACAGAGTGAATAAGTTCATTGTGACAGGACTTGTTTTTTGTCCCCTATTAGTAAATCCCTTGAGAGCAGGGACTAGGTCCTAACCACCTTTGTCTCACAGGCCCAATAAATATTTCTTGAATTGAATTAGAAGATGAGGTATCAATTAGAGATGCCCTTTTTCTCCTGGGGGTGATTGTTCACAAAATGTAAGCAAAGATTCTAATGAACAGCATTTTCAGAACCTCACGACACACAATGATAACACTGTTTTACAATTCTGTCCTCTCATTGCTAATTTTTCCTTTGTGCTGTCCCACCTCTGGGTAGCTTTCAAAGGGCCTGATTTATTAAGCAAAGGTCCTGCTGATTGCTTCTATCTTATACTAATCTCAGTGCAAGCAAAGTCTGGGTGTCATTAAGCAGTTTAATGAATCTCTGTTGAGCGCTGGGGTAACAGGAGTGAGAAAATGTTAGATCATTGCTGTTCCCTCATTCTCTTGACCAAACCTAGCAGGCCTCTGAGTTTACACAATAGAACATTTAGCAAAAGTGCCATCAGTCATGGATAGTTCTTTGAGAGCAAGAAACGTTAAGCAAAATGAAATTTCTTTCATATAAGTTTATATATAAGTTTGATCTATGTTTCCCTTTGTCACTGAGCAGTGAGGGGACACAGGCTAGAGGAGTGATGGCACAGAAGTGAGAAACACAGATGTGTTGCTTATGTGTCTACCTTAAAGGAAATGATTTCTGTAAACTAAACTCCATCCTGAAATAGCAAGCGTGCTGCATCCATATTCTCAACAAACAGGATACATCTATGAAAGAGCAGGCCGAGGGGACCAGCATTATCTGGGCACCCACCACGTGCTAGGCCAGTGGTTCTCAAAGTATGGCCACTGGATCAGCTGCCTCAGCCTTACAGAACTTGTTTCTAACAAGTTAGAAATGCAGCTTCTCAGGCCCTGACCTACACCTACTGAAACAGAAATTATGGGGGCCCAGCACGACAGATGTGTGGTTTTGTGTGTGTGTGTGTGTGTGTGTGTGTGTGTGTGTGTGTATGTGTATGATTTTTCTTCTTTTTTGGCTGCACCTCACGGCATGTGGGATTTTAGTTCTCCAACCAGGATCAAACCTGTACCCCCTGCAGCGGAAGCACGGAGTCTTAACTACTGGACCGCCAGGGAAGTCCCAGCAGTGTGGTTTTAACCAGCCTTCTATGTGACTCTGACATAAAAGACCAGCCTGAGAGCTAGTAGGCTAGGCATTTTGTACACATTCATTTAATCCTCTTAGATCCTAAAAAGTAGGCATTGGTCCCCATTTACCCGTAAGGAAACAGAGACTCAGTGAAGTTCATACATTTACACAACTAAAAATGGAGATATCAGGAGATCTGTTGGCAATCCTATGATTTTTCAGCTTGAATCAGTGTTTCTCAAACTGTAATGTGTAATCAAATCACTTAGAGATTACATGTTAAAATGCAGATTCTGATTCAGAGTCTGGAGTGAGCCTGGGAGTGGGTGGAGTTAACAAGCTCCAGGTGTTGCCAGTGCTGCTGGTGCAGAGCACTCTGAGTGGGGAGGCATCAGGAATGGCAGCGTGGTCCCCAGACCTGCAGCCCTGGCCTCACCTGGGAAATTGTTAGAGATCCAATTCTAGGCAGAAGTTTGAGAATCACTATCATATTTCCATATTAGAAAACTCAGTATTTGCCAGGTATGAAGCAAAGTGGTGCTTACGTGGTAGGTATTTGAAAGCAATTAAAAGAGAAGCTGGACAAGGGATAAAAGATAAAACATCTAAGCCTGAATGGTCGCTTGCATTAAGTGTTTTCCCATGAGATAAGCATAGAAAAATGATTATCACTGGGCTACATCATGAGAGTCCTTCTCTGTGTGAAGGCTTTTGCAAGTGCATGTTGAATGTAGGGCCAGTGGACACTAGTGAGAGAAGTAAGAGAAGTTTTGACCAAGGGATACCAGCCATATCTGAACATGCTAGATCGAAGACTGCACAAAAGGTTGTTTAAGTTTTTCCAAGAAAATACCTAACAGCACAGGAGATATTTATTTTCAGCAAATTAACAAAAAAAAAAAAAAAGCAGCTTGAGATCCTTCTTTTTAATCTTGTGTAATCTTAAATATTCATATGCATTTTCATTTATATCAAACCAATGCATGTTGCTTTGATATAAGTAACATTTTAAATTACCATCAAGATAAAAGAGCAGAGGTGATGTTACTTTGAGTCTGTAAGGCTCATAAAATTAACCGAAGTGCGGAGATCTGACACGGAGCATCAATTGGTATCCAGGCAACTTCTCCTCTGTCTCGGTGCTATAGTATTTTGAGAAACCAGACTCAGAGTACGTGAGAACAACGACAACAACTTGTCCATGGCTTTGGGAGCTTATGTAAAGGTAACCATTGAGGACAGGGATCCAGAATGTTGCATGAGGCGTTTTCTTTCAGTGTTTGGAGAACACTGTTGGTGTTTGTTTGCTGTTTGGGAATTTTGAGAAGTGTATCTTCAAGTGGTTTTTGAAAATAGAGCAGATAGAAAGGATCTTTGATCTATGCATCAGATATTCATACCTTCTGAGGAAATACTCATCAAAGTATCTTCAGTAAAGAAAGATGATCAAAGAAATTCTGTATTAGACCACTCACACTATCATTTTCCTTGCATGTAAATGAAGGGAGGGTCTCTAATGACTCAGTTCCCATAATCAAGTTTCTCATCCAGCGTTCAAACTCCACTGCATTACTGAAGTCATGTCATTATACGTGAAAGCGTTGTTTTGTCATGAAGTTTTTGGTCAAGAATGTTCACCCTTAAAGATTTCTTACACTGATTATTTAAGAGAATAGTGCTTTTCTTCATCTTAACCAGGTTTTTACCCTTTTCATCATATTTGGGGTGGGGAAGACGCAAAAAACAAGCAAACAACACAAAGCCAAAGGTTGAAAACTCTGATCAAAGCCAGCACTCTTCTGTATAATCAAGAAATACTTCAAAGTCACTTATCATTCCTTTACAAATGTATGTACAGATATGAACAATCATTTTGTTTTTTAAATAATATCTACTGGGTTTTATCACTGCATTGATTACGATGAGAAACTTAACAAAGAATCTCTCAGGGGCGCAGCAACTGGTTCAGGGACGAGGGTGCACTCAGGTGTTTGATAGCCTTGATTTCTCACCATCACACCAGCTCTTTTGCTTGTCATAGATTTGACGCTATCAGAGCACATGGATTTTTTTTTAAATCACTACTGTATTTGCTTTTTTTAAAAAAAACACTCATTTTATGGAAAACTTCCTTATCAGTATTCTACCATGAAATGCTTTAGAGCCATCCGTATTAAGTATAATCAACAAAGACCAATATGATGGTCAAATCATTAACAACAGTGTTTTCACCACAAGCTATAAGGTAAAGAACCTGGTTAACCTCAGTTCTTATGGACTCATATTTACTGAACTTCTATGTGCAAGTAGTATGTTAGCACTCAGTATACAAAGGTAATCAAGTGAGACACAGCTCCTGCTAAAAGTAGGACTTACAGTTGGGAAGGATAACAAACAATCAAATAAGTACACAGTTATGAACTGTAAAAAAAAAAAAACGCAATAAAGGAAAAGTCCATTGAGAACATAGGACACTAGGACTTAACCTCGTGAGGGACTGGGATGGGCAGGAAATACCCGGGAAGGCTTCCCTGAGAAACCACCGTTCAGCTAAGATCTGCAGGATACATAGGCAAAAGGAAGAGAATGGGTTGGGAAGCTTTCTGGGCAAGAGTCACATGTGCAAAGGCTCTGAGGTAGTAAAGAACATGGAAAAATGAGAGGGATGGCAGTGTGGCCTGCAAGCTGAAAGCCCAGGACAGAGTAGCAGGGGTCAGTGGTGCATCTGGGGAGCTGGCAGGGGCCAGGGTGAGCACAGCCTCATAGCCAGGTTGTCAAATGGGGCTGACCCTGAGACCGATTGGGAAGTGTGAGTTTTAAGCAGGAGAATGACAGGATTAAATGTACAGTTTTGCAAGATTACACTCATTGAACAGTTGAGAATGGGTTAGGTTGTGAGGGTTATTGCTGAGGTTAGAGTTAGACGAGAGCTGATGGTAGCCTTGTACTCCGACAGAGGAGAGAAATGGGTAATCCCAGAGGTGTTTAGAAGTGAGATTTTACAGGATTTGATGATGGACTAGTCATGAGGATGAGAGAAAAGAAAGCATCACGGATGACCCCCAGGCTCACATACTGGGAACCTGGTGATTTTAATTACGACTGATGCCTCGTATGACTGTCATTCCGTGATGACAAAAGCAGATTCAGATATTTCTACCAAATGCTATTCACACTCTCCCAAGATGATTCTGAAATGAATGTTGAAGGAGGTATCTAGTATTTATTTGCTTGTTAGCTTGTTATTGTTGTGATCCTGGCCTTGACTCATTATTTTTTTAACATCTTTACTGGAGTATAATTGCTTTACAATGGTGGTTAGTTTCTGCTTTATAACAAATTGAATCAGCTATACATATATCACCATATCTCCTCCCTCTTGCGTCTCCCTCCCATCCTCCCTATCCCACCCCTCTAGGTGGACACAAAGCACCGAGCTGATCTCCCTGTGCTATGTGGCTGCTTCCCACTACCTATTTTACATTTGGTAGTGTATATATAAGTCCATGCCACTCTCTCACTACATCCCAGCTTACCCTTCCCCCTCCCTGTGTCCTCAAGTCCATTCGCAACGTCTGCGTCTTTATTCCTGTCCTGCCCCTAGGTTCTTCAGAACCAATTTTTTTTTTTCATTCCATATATATGTGTGAGCATACGGGATTTGTTTTTCTCTTTCTGACTTACTTCACTCTGTATAACAGACTCTAGGTCCATCTACCTCACTACAAATAACTGAATTTCATTTCTTTTTTATAGCTGAGTAATATTCCATTGTATATATGTGCCACATCTTCTTTATCCATTCATCTGTCGATGGACACTTAGGTTGCTTCCATGTCCTGGCTATTGTAAGTAGTGCTTCAGTGAACATTGTGGTACATGACTCTTTTTGAATTATGGTTCTCTCAGGGTATATGCCCAGTAGTGGGATTACTGGGTCGTATAGTAGTTCTATTTTCAGTTTTGTAAGGAACCACCATATGGTTCTCCATAGTGCCTGTATCAATTTACATTCCCACCAACAGAGCAAGAGGGTTCCCTTTTCTCCACACCCTCTCCAGAATTTATTATTTGTAGATTTTTTGATGGTGGCCATTCTGACTGGTGTGAGGTGATACCTCATTATAGTTTTGATTTGCATTTCTCTAATGATTAGTGATGTTGAGCACCCTTTCATGTGTTTGTTGGCAATCTGTATATCTTATTTGGAGAAATGTCTATTTAGGTCTTCTGCCCATTTTTGGATTGGGTTGTTTTTTTGATATTGAGCTGCATGAACTGCTTGTATATTTTGGAGATTAATCCTTTGTCAGTTGCTTCACTTGCAAATATTTTCTCCCATTCTGAGGGTTGTCTCTTCATCTTGTTTATAGTTTCCTTTGCTGTGCAAAAGCTTTTAAGCTTCATTAGGTCCCATTTGTTTATTTTTGTTTTTATTTCCATTTCTCTAGCAGGTAGGTCAAAAAGGATTTTGCTGTGATTTATGTCAGAGTGTTCTGCCTATGTTTTCTTTTAAGAGTTTTATAGTGTGTGGCCTCACATTTAGGCCTTTAATCCATTTTGAGTTTATTTTTGTGTATGGTGTTAGGGAGTGTTCTAATTTCATTCTTTTACATGTAGCTGTCCAGTTTTCCCAGCACCACTTATTGAAGAGGCTGTCTTTTCTCTGTTATATATTCTTGCCTCCTTTATCAAAGATGAGGTGAACATATATGCATAGGTTTCTCTCTGGGCTTTCTATCCTGTTCCATTGATCTATATTTCTGTTTTTGTGCCAGTACCATAATGTCTTGATTACTGTAGCTTTGTAGTATGGTCTGAAGTCCGGGAGCCTGATTCCAACAGCTCCATTTTTCTTTCTCATGATTGCTTTGGCTATTTGGGGTCTTTTGTGTTTCCATACAAACTGTGAAATTTTTTGTTCTAGTTCTGTGAAAAATGCCATTGTTTAGTTTGATGGGGATTGCATTGAATCTGTAGATTGCTTTGGGTACTGTAGTCATTTTCACAATGTTGATTCTTCCAATCCAAGAACATGGTATATCTCTCCATCTGTATTTATCATCTTTAATATCTTTCATCAGTGTCTTATAGTTTTCTGCATAGAGGTCTTTTGTCTCCTTAGGTAGGTTTATTCCTAGGTATTTTATTCTTTTTGTTGCAATAGTAAATGGGAGTGTTTCCTTAATTTATCTTTCAGATTTTTCATCATTAGTGTAGAGGAATGCAAGAGATTTCTGTGCATTAATTTTGTATCCTGCTACTTTACCAAATTCATTGATGAGCTCTAGCAGTTTTCTGGTAACATCTTTAGGATTCTCTATGTATAGTATCAGGTCATCTGCAAACAGTGACAGCTTTACTTCTTCTTTTCCAATTTGGATTTCTTTTTTTTTTTTCTTCTCTGATTGCCATGGCTAAAACTTCCAAAACTATGTTGAATATTAGTGGTGAGAGTGGGCAACCTTGTCTTGTTCCTGGTCTTAGTGGAAATGGTTTCTGTTTTTCACCATTGAGAATGATGTTGGTTGTGGGTTTGTAAAATATGGCCTTTATTATGTTGAGGTAAGTTCCCTCTATGCCTACTTTCTCGAGGATTATCATAAATTGGTGTTGAATTTTGTTGAAAGCTTTTTCTGCATCTATTGAGATGATCATATGGGTTTTATCCTTCAGTTTGTTAGTATGGTGTATCACATTAATTGATTTGCATATATTGAAGAATGCTTGCATTCCTGGGATAAACCCCACTTGATCATGGTGTATGATCCTTTTAATGTGCTGTTGGATTCTGTTTGCTAGTATTTTGTTGAGGCTATTTGCATCTATGTTCATCAGTGATATTGGCCTGTAGTTCTCTTCTTTTGTGAACATCTTTCTCTGGTTTTGGTATCAGAGTGATGGTGGCCTCGTTGAATGAGTTTGGCAATATTCCTCCCTCTGCTATATTTTGGAAGAGTTTGAGAAGGATAGGTGTTAGCTCTTCTCTAAATGTTTGATAGTATTCGCCTGTGAAGCCATCTGGTTCTGGGCTTTTGTTTGCTGGAAGATTTTTGATCACAGTCTCAATTTCAGTGCTTGTGATTGGTCTGTTTATATTTTCTATTTCTTCTTGGTTCAGTCTCGAAAGGTTGTACTTTTCTAAGAGTTTGTCCATTTCTTCCAGGTTGTCCATTTTATTGGCATATAGTTGCTTGTAGTAATCTCTCATGATCCTTTGTATTTCTGCAGTATCAGTTGTTACTTCTGCTTTTTCATCTAATTGTATTGATTTGAGTCTTCTCCATTTTTTTCTTGATGAGTCTGGCTAATGGTTTATCAATTTTGTTTATCTTCTCAAAGAACCAGCTTTTAGTTTTATTGATCTTTGCTATTGTTTCCTTCATTTCTTTTTCATTTATTTCTGATCTGATCTTTATGATTTCTTTCCTTCTGCTAACTTTAGGGGTTCTTTTGTTCTTGCTTCTCTAATTGCTTTAGGTGTAAGGTTAGGTTGTTTATTTGAGACATTTCTTGTTCCTTGAGGTAGGGTTGTATTGCTATAAACTTCCCTCTTAGAACTGTTTTTGCTACATCCCATAGGTTTTGGGTTGTTGTGTCTCCATTGTCATTTGTTTCTAGGTATTTTTTTATGTCCTCAGTGATCTCTTGCTTATTAAGTAGTGTATTGTTTAGCCTCCATGTGTTTGTATTTTTTCCAGATTTTTTCCTGTAATTGATATCTAGTCTCATAGCATTGTGGTCAGAAAAGATACTTGATACGATTTCAATTTTCTTAAATTTACCAAGGCTTGATTTGTGACCCAGGATATGATCTATCCTGGAGAATGTTCCATGAGCACTTGAGAAGAAAGTGTATTCTGTTGGTTTTGGATGGAATGTCCCATAAATATCTATTAAGTCCATCTTGTTTAATGTATCATTTAAAGCTTGTGTTTCCTTATTTATTTTCATTTTGGATGATCTGTCCATTGGTGAAAGTGCGGTGTTAAAGTCTCATACTATGATTGTGTTACTCTTGATTTCCCCTTTTATGGCTGTTAGCATTCGCCTTATTTATCGTGTGCTATGTTGGGTGCATAAATATTTACAATTGTTATATCTTCTTCTTGGATTGATTCCCTTCATCATTATGTAGTGTCCTTCTTTGTCTCTTGTAATAGTCTTTGTTTTAAAGTCTATTTTGGCTGATATGAGAATTGCTACTCCAGCTTTCTTTTGATTTCCATTTGCATGGAATATCTTTTTCATACCCTCACTTTCAGTCTGTATGTGTCCCTAGGTCTGAAGTGGGTCTCTTGTAGACAGCATATATACAGGTCTTGTTTTTGTATCCATTCAGCCAGTGTGTGTCTTTTGGTTGGAGCATTTAATCCATTTATGTTTAAGGTAGTTATCGATATGTGTCTTCCTATGTTACCATTTTCTTAATTGTTTGGGGTTTGTTATTGTAGGTCTTTTCCTTCTCTTGTGTTTCCTGCCTAGAGACGTTCCTTTAGCATTTGTTGTAAAGCTGGTTTGGTGCTGCTGAACTCTCTTAACTTTTGCTTGTCTGTAAAGGTTTTAATTTCTCCTCGAATCTGAATGAGATCCTTGCTCGGTAGAGTAATCTTGGTTGTAGGTTTTTCTCTTTCATCACTTTAAATATGTCCTGCCAGTCTCTTCTGCCTTGCAGAGTTTCTGCTGAAAGATCAGCTGTTAACCTTATGGGGATTCCCTTGTGTGTTATTTGTTGGGTCATAGTGTAGGCATATGTTTAATTTTGTAAGAAACTACCAGACCTTTTTCGTAGTGTCTGTACCACTTTAAACACCCTCCAACATGTGAGAGTTCTACTTGTTCCACATACTTGACAGAATTTCCTTTTTAGACATTCTGGTGGATGTGTAAAGAAAATATCGTCTTAAAATGATTATTCTTTAAGAGGAAAACAATCAAATGACCCTGAAATCACACATACACGCACGTGTACACACACACACCCAGAATTCGTAGTGCTTTTGAGCCAAGCATAATCAGGTATCTGTACACAAAGCATTTAGCACAAGGACAGTAACACTTGTGGGAACCTATAGTATTTTAAGGAATTAAAAGATTGGAATTATGATTTTTTTTTCCCAAAAAACAGGCTATAAGCTTCCAAGGCCTTGCTAAGAAATTCCAGCTTTGAGCTCTGGCAGGAGTGGCACAGGCAAGGCCAGCAGTATTCACATTGCAGAACCTTAGTGCTGAAGCCTGGGGGACACATGATATCAGAATTCTTAGTCATTACTGTATGCATTTCCATTACAAAAGGGAAAACAAAAACACTACACTCTGGAGAGATTGGCTGACGTGTAACCATTGAATTACGATTTCTTTTCTTTGCTTTAGCATGCATGTGACAAAACCTATCGATAGCAGAGATTGAAACCCTCCCCAAAATTACACAGAAAATTGTATTCAGACACATGCCCTTCACTGAACCCAGGGATATTGTCCTCAGACCCCAGTTTAACAAGCTTGCGCCGGGGCTTCCCTTCTGGGGCCTGACTGTAGAGAGCAACGTGACAAAGAGAAGTGGTTTTAGATGGAGAGAGCTGGGTTTGAAATTGGGATCTGCTGCGTGCTCGCTGTGTGGTTCAGACAAGCCCCTCAACTTCTCGAAACCTCAGCTTCTGCATCTGTCAGAAGGAATGACAACCTTTCCTCCTTTCAAGGGTGCTGTAATGACTAGATTGTAAATGTAGAGCTGCTAGCACCGTGCAAACATGTAAGAGATGGCTGCTTTGGTCACAGGAGAAGTGGTTCCTCCTCTCTTCCTGCCCACAGGCCTCTCCTGGCTGCCCACCAGAGAGTGCCAAACTACAGGACCACTCGTTCTCTGTATTTCTTCAGTGAACCTGACTGAGAATTATGAGGAAATAATTTTGGGTTTTTTTGTTTTGTTTTTTTTTGCGGTAAAAAAACACTGCTGTGGCCTCTCCCATTGCGGATGGAGCGCAGGCTCCGGACGCACAGGCTCAGCGGCCATGGCTCACGGGCCCAGCCGCTCCACGCCATGTGGGATCTTCCCGGACCGGGGCACGAACCCGTGTCCCCTGCATCGGCAGGCGGACTTTCAACCACTGCGCCACCAGGGAAGCCCTGAGGAAATAATTTTAATAAAAGCATTCATACCAAGTTATAAATGATGGGTGGGTTTAGCCTTCCAAGAAGAAAATTGTAATTCTAAAAGAATTGTTTTCATTCACATGAATCTTTGGTTGTAAAAGGAGGTATCTGGGAGAGGCAGGAAGATAACTTGAGTTGGAAGCTTCAGTAAAAACCTAGCACTGCTGGGGTGTGATGGGCAAACTGTCCTCAGGCACTGCTCTTACCACAGAGGATTGTGAAGGGAATTATGACCTGACACAGCCCTGCAGAACCTCTGCGTGCAAAGCAAGTGGTGATTGGTTGTTTGAGGAGTACTTCCAGTTTCTGCTGCTGTCCCTAACGAAGAGCCCATCAGAGACAGATGAGCCAATTGAGGGCCACAGGTTTATGGGGATGCAGCGTGCTCAGCTCAGAAATCGCTGAATGCAACATCCTGTGTGGAGAAAGTCCAGAGCCACCTCAGCAGACAGACCCGGTACCTCTCCTCTCCCCTCCTCCCTGTCCCCTCTTCTCCCTTCAGGGGCAGGTGCACATTTCCGACCCAAAGGCAGGGTTGGACTGTGCATCTGCTGGACCTTGGGCTTCATCTAGTTCCGTCGAGACTAGATGGAGCACAAAGCCTACACTGACCTCCTAGGAGGCCCACAGTTCAATCAGCTGGCCTGCAGAAGTCAACGAAAGACAAGAAAGTGGCCATGGGGCTTTGTTCCTAAAGGAGAGATGTATTGTGAGTCAAAGAGAAAAGCTAAGCATTTAAAGATCACTTGCTTTTGAGCTGAAGCTGACTGAGAAAAAGTTGTATTCATTTGGTTATCAGAAATTCATACTGCACTCAGTAGCTTTGTAGCAAATGATCTTTATTTGTAAAGAAAAAACATAAAACAGTTGTTCACAGAAGAAATAAAAAGTTCCCACAGTTACGGGATAAATAAGCCACAGCCCTTAGTCACATATAAGGCCAAGATCTCACACAGGCTGGCTGTGTAATTTTTTCTGTAATTATGTGGAATGAACTGTGCAGAATAATTCATACAAAACCCCTATTTTAACACTTCAGTTTTACATGATGATTTTTCAATGGTTCAATCAAGCTGGAACATTTTACTGTATCTGAAATATATGGGACTTCTGGCTGTTACAGCTGATGCTGCTAAACATACTAATCTTCCCCCCATAAACAGTCCTACATACTCATCTGTCTTGTTTTTCAGGTTAATTTATTCCATTCATTCAGTGCTTACAAATGTGTGATGGTTTGAGAAACTGGAAGTAGGTGGATTTAGCAGCAAAGCAGCATGATTATAATCATGATAAAGCTAGGTGTGCCCCAGTAACAGTGTCTTAGTTATAAACACCAGAAATACAGAACCCCCAAAGAAAGCATATTTATTATTTCTAATGTTAATAACTGCACTAAACATTTGACAGATATGTACTGAGCATTAGCCCAAAAAAATTGATACCGAGAAAGAACTAGGTACAAAATTGAATCTAAAGTTCAGACTTTATGAAGAAACATTTAGTAAATTGACTGTCTATAACTGAAGTGCATTTGAAGAGCTTTGGGGGAAAGTTTTTTAATATCCTAGGCTTAAATTTAGATTGCTTTTATATTACAGGAAAAATGTATAGCATGTCTGAAATATAAACAGAGTACATATAAAAATCTTAAATTTTGTTTTAAATTTTGGTTTTTTGTCTTTCTGCATTTCTGCAGACTGTCAAAATGAGAACAGCTGACTGGAGATCTAGACGTCTTGCTTAGAAAGTGTATCCCTTGGGTATCTCCCTGCTGTCAGGCTCAAGCATTCTATAAGTGTCTGGATGTAACAGAGAATTTGTAGTATTATCAGCTGGTGTCCATCTTTCATCTGTTCATATTATCTGTGCAACTTCTTGTTTTCTTGAATTTTTCAGAGTTTTTAATGAAATTGTTTGGCTGGAAATGTAACTAATACCATATTTTAAATCTCTTTTTCTTGCTTTACCAAACTTCTGAACAACTTTAGATTCACAAGGTTCATCGTGACTCAGGAGATAATTCTCAAACAGGTGAGAATACTTCAATTTCACTCATACATACTCAGGTGGAATTTGTGGGTTCAAGTCTATGAATCACTCTGAAGAAGTCTGGATTGACAGTCACCACCCCAGAACTTGGATTGCTGATATCTGAGTGCTGATACTGAAAGGTCTGAGAGCGAGGTTAAAAGCAGGATCCCTTAAAAAGCTTTGAATCTTCATTCACGGCAACCTTTTCTACTGAATGCCTTCTTCATCCTGGTTTCTTTTGCTGACTAGAAACCATGGAGAGCAAGATAAACTGAAAATAGAGAGTGGCCTGAAAGTCCAGGGGACACACATTATTATACCATAGTTAGTCTTCGCTTTCTTTGCAGCAGTCAGTGACTACATACAATTAGAAGATGTGAATGGGCCCTCGCCAGGCAGTCAGGAGCAGCAAATCACCATTTCAGCTGCCCACATCCTCACATCATACCTTGAGCAAGACTCTCACTGCCTGACTCCTGGTTTCCTCTGCCATAAAAAGAGGAGGCTGCTAATGACTTCTACATTTGAAAGGTCTAGAATTCTTTGATCATTAGAGGGGAAAATCAGTCTGCTACCAAAGATTTAAAATTCTCGTTCCTGCACACACACCACACATTCTCCCCCTTGTTGGTGGCTTTCCCAGCCACTGAGGCATAAAGTTGGACCCTGGGCTACTTACTTTAGTGCCTTTCCTGGATTCTAAAATGGACCATATTTTTACCTACTCAGAAAGATTTCATTTGCTCTTTCTGAGCTTCAGTTTCTTCATTTGTAAAATGAATTAACAATGCCTATGAGAATTAAAGGAGAAAATGTATATAATGTCTAGCAGTACCTGGCGTTTAACTGTTTGGTATCCTTCTCCTCTTCCCTCTACGCTTTTTCTCTGTCTCTCTCTTTCACAGATGTTTTAGTTTATTTCTTTAACCTAGTGAGAGTATTATTTTAACTTACTTAAGAGCTTCTGAGTGTCAAAAACTGTTATAAGCATTTTCATATCCTTTACAGTGCCCAGTATTGCCTTGCACATAATAGACACTCAATAAATACAGAACATTGATTAACTGAAACCATCCCATCTTGGAAAGCATAAGTTCCACCATTTATTAACTCTTGGACCTTAAGCTACCCACATAATCTCTCCAAGTTTAAATTTCCTCATCAGTAAAATGGGGATTGCACTATGTAGCTTTCAGAATTGTAATGATTATGTAAGATAATTACTATATTTAAAATAAATAGTAAGGCACAATGTCTGGTGCATAGTAGATGCTCAGTAAGTGGTAGCTATTTTTTTTTTAATTGATGACACTGTATCCTTTTTTGCCATTGAGTATAGCTATTTGAATCTCTCTTATCCTTCTTTTCTCTGGTTTTAAAGTTCATTCCACAACATCTTTTGAGAGAATGAATAAATGAATTCTTTGATTTAAATGGCCTTTATTGAATACATAATTTCTCCAAACTTTTAGTCTTTTCTATTGCTATAGATTTTCTTAATTTTAGCTGAGATAAAAGAAAGAATAAGCATTATCCATCTTTGAATAATTATTTCTAGTGAATGATTTAGAATTCAACCAGCCAGCCTGGGCTATAGCCTCCCTAGTTTAGTTTTATTTGGAAACTACATTTTGAGGAATTCTTGTGCTCTTTAATCCTGAATTTAATCTTAAATATTTAATAAGTTAGATTTAATTTGTTATCTGGTAAACAACTGTTAGGAATGTGTATGATTATTACATTCCTAAATGTAATAGGCTAAATCCAATGTCTTGCAAGTGACCACTATTATTTCCTCAGGGTTTGAAAGATGTAATATGATCTTAACAATATAATTTTATAGGTATCTTATAAAGAAGTACTGAAACTCAAATCCAAGGCTAGGAAAATTATTAAGGCAGGGTCTGAAAGAAAATTAGGCAAAGGGGTAGTAAAATAGTTTAAGTTAGGTATTTAAGACAAGGCCTTATGGCTGGCTATGTTGTTCAGATTAACTTTATAATAGTTCTGCCTTCCACTTTATGCTATATAAATATAATTCAAGTTTCATTACTGATTTAACCTTTTTAAAATTGAATCAGATGTTTAATGACATTAAAGTAAATGGTTAAAAAGGTGAGCTAAAGAAATATCTAAGACATACTATAAAGTGATAGCAAGTAGTAGAATAATATTATAACATGATCCCACATTTGCTTAAAAAGAGGTATACATGCAGATGAACAAATGTAATTAATAATAGGCAAACATGAACTTTATATTTACTATGTAGCAGGCACTGTTCTAAGTGCTATCTATGAATTAACTTGTTTACATCTCACAACAGCCTATGAATGCGGTGCTATAACTATCCCCACTTTGCAGGTGTGGATACTGAGACACAGAGAAGGAACGTTCCCAAAGTTGCACAGTATTAGATGGCATAGTGGAGATTGGAGTTTTGGCAATTTGGCTCTGGAACTGGTTATCTTAGTTACTATGCTCTCTTGCACTTTTTTTGGTGTCAGTAGACAGTTCTTTAAAAAGCATTGCATCTTCTTTTCTTTCTTGGAATATGATCATTTATCAGTGTCTAAGAAAAGCATCCCCCTGCTGAAACCTGCACATCTGCCTCCTTTCTGCACAGTGAGGAGAAATTCTGTGTTATGGCTAAGTTTCTCTCCTTGCTCATGGGTTACTCCTACAAGAAGCAAATGCCCTGAAAATGCAATTTTCTGAAGCCACCTCTGCTGCCCTGACATTTTTATCCTTTGGTCCTCACTGGTAGCATGCACCGTTTGATTAGATCTCACATTAATGTGACAGCACATTTTAAGCATTAAATTCAAAGTCTGCAAAGACTTACACAGATTTTTTTTCCCTCAGAAAACAAGGACAAAAGTGAGAGTTAAATTGTTGGGAATTTGTTCGGATTAGAAAACTGCTTTTTCTTCTCTTCATTCCTGGGATCAACAGTCTGCATCATTTGATGAAATCATATCCTCAGGAGAACCTAGAAAACCATCAAGAGGTCTTTTACAGAGGGACCTAAACTTGGTCCAAATTAGTTTCTCAAACTCTACTCTCTGTGAACTTGACTAGTATTTTATTTCCTCAAATATCCCCATAGAAGCCTTCCCCACCCATGGAAATGTATTGTCCTTCATGTCAAAATGAATCCCTCAAAATTTCCCCCCGTTTGTTTTTTTGTTTTTTGTTTTTGTTTTTTTCCCGTACGCGGGCCTCTTCACTATTGTGGCCTCTCCCGCTGCGGAGCACAGGCTCCGGACGCGCAGGCTCAGCGGCCATGGCTCACGGGCCCAGCCGCTCCGCGGCATGTGGGATCTTCCCGGACCGGGGCACGAACCCGCGTCCCCTGCATCGGCAGGCGGACTCTCAACCACTGCGCCACCAGGGAAGCCTTCCCCCAAGTTTTAATGTTTATTTTCAAGAAGATATTTATTAATGGGACTAAGTAACCCTTAATAATAAGCTCCATTACAATGTAATGTGGTACCACAAGGAAAAGATGTCATTTTACAATTAATATGACTGATAATTCTGTGTGTGTGGATGATTTGAAGAGACAGTGGCTCACTATTTCTTAAAAATATTTTACAGTGCTTAAAAAGTAACCTCGTTTTCTTTGGAGAATGAGGGAAAAAATATGTCTAAACTTTGCCTGTGAATAAGCTTGAAAACTAATCACTCTCAATTACTACTCTGAAATCCTTAGAGTCTCATTCATTCAGACACAAGAACAGGAGGAAAGAGTCCATTGATGTGAAATCAATATCATCTCGAGGCAGTGATGGTAAGTTTTTCAGATTTCCTTGACTTTAAAGTGTAGAAAATGACACAGGAATATATTTAAGAATTCCTCAGCATATAAGCAAAACCCCAAGGAATAGGATTACAACTAAACTGGCTTTTTTCCTGTAGATGGAAAAAATTTTAGGCCTTTTTATTCTTTTTTTACTTTTTATATAGTCTTTGCCTTTTCTGTGAAATGACTCCATGCTTGTTCCTTTATGGCCTAACGTGTGTTAGGCCACATAACCACTAGAGCAGCTCAGTTTCAATAGCTAGGTCACTCTTAGCTGCTATCCTTCAGGTCCTTCAGGTCACAATGGGAAACCTGAGCCTGAGAGAAGTGGCTGAACTAGCAAGGACCAAAGACTCTAGGGATAAGATGTATAATTCATAGAGGAAGATGGATAGACCACAAGGCATGCAAGGGATTGGGACCAAGAACGTGAAGGAAGAAAATGGACTGAAATTTTTCCCGATGGGCTGAGGGTGTAGATAGATGAAGAGGGTATCCATTTTAGAGGATAATGGATGAGGGCATTTCAACTGGATTAGTTCAGTTTTCAGAATAGAGTTTGAGATGGGATCATCCATTCTCTCTCCAGAGCATGGGAGAAGTGAAGGCTGAAGAGTATAGAAGGGCAGCAATGGTGGCTGCTATGGCAGTGGAGATGGCTACAAAGATGGCTGACCGGCAGGCAGGCTCTGCTGACATCAGCTACATTAAGTTATCAGCTCTATAACATGCGAGTTCTATTCCCTCCTGCCTGCCTCTCAGGGAGGGGTAGGAAGATCTGAGGAGAACAATGCTTTTCAAATAAAGCTTCTACCTTTTGGATTTTGAACCACATGTAAAGATAGGACATTTTAGATGGAGAGGATAATGGGTGAAGGAATTTCAACGGGATTAGCTCAGTTTTTACAGATGAGAGCTAGACCCACCGTGGGCTCCTGGTGCTAAGAACCTAAAGTCTTAGGAGTGCCCGGCCCTAACTCAGAATAAGAGGGGCTCATTCTTCTGCCCACCCCACCCTGGCCACGGATCGTGCCTCCCCTCCTACACTACAGTCATCCAGTTACCCGGCCTGTGGCTGAGGACTGAAAGTGACGGAACTGCCCAAGTTGGGCTTTAGTGACTTACGGGAAAGTAACTCCTGGGGGATCATTAGGCTGTTGGGATGAGGCCTCCGGATCCCATCAACCTTCTCTGAAATCCCCCTGTGGACCTGAGACTCATAAAGCCTTCCTGTCATCAATGTTCCAGGCCAGACCACCCTTTCCAGTCCCTGGCAAGTAGTGGCTGAGCTCTCAGCCTTTTAGGACTAAGAGATGGGTGAATTCATTGCTTTATGGGGAGCAGTGGAGGACAGCAGTCCTGTGGGAATCAGGCCCCCAAGTCCGTGCAGGGTTCCTTTGCTGCACTTCAGCGCAGCTGAGCCACTAGAACCAGATACAACTTTCTTGACTTCTCTCCAGCACCAAGCCTACAGAATCGTCGCTACCCATCCATGGCAAGGATCCATTCCATGACCATCGAGGCTCCCATCACAAAGGTGAGTAGCAGCTGCTGCCCCGACTCTGCAATCAGGGCCACTGAACACTAGGCTATATTCTGGAGATAACGTGATGAATGGCGTACTAATACCTATATCATGGAGTTTACAGTCTAGTAAAGGAAACAGATATTAAACAAATAAACACATAATAAATACGTAGTTATAAATTGCAATAACTGCCGTAAAGGAAAACAACAGGTTTCTATGAGGGAAAATTAGGTTAGGGCCCTAGTTTGGTTGGGTGAGAGGGCTGGTCAGGGAGGGTCTCTCTGTAGAGGAAGTAATGTTTGAAGTAAGACCTGAAGGATACAAAGATGTTAGGAGAAGAGGATTCTAGGCAGCAGGCACAGCAAGGCATGAGCACTGAGGTGGGAAAAGGAGGGAATGGAGCAAACGAGGACCTGAAAGAAAGTCAGGTGTGACTGGAGCTTGGAGAGCAGAGGGGAGAAATGGTGACATGGAGTTGTGCCGGGCTCAGTTCATTCTGGCCAATAGAGCTGTAATAAGTTTATATTTTAGTTCATGTGCAACGGAAACCACTGAAGAGTTTAAAGTAGGGGAGTGACATGACCAGATACGTTTATTGAAAATAACACCAAGCTGCCATGCAGAGAATGGACTGGAGATGGCAAGAGTGAAAGAGAAGAGGACAGTTAGGGACCTTTTCCAGAATTCTAAGCAAGAAATTGTGTTAGCTGTACTAGAATTAGAGCAGTGGAGGTGGAGAGAAATGAGTAGATCAGGAAATATTTGGGGGTAAATTCAGTTCGTCTTGATGATGAATTATACTGTCAGGTAGGGAGAGAATTGAGGGAAAGTGATATGTCAACCAGGGCCTCCCAGGGTTTTGGTCTGAGCACAAGATTAATATCTATTTTTCACGGCAATGTAGAAACCAGAGGAGTACAGCTCTTGTCTTTCATTTTCTGTTTGGTTTACTTGCTTGCTTTGCTTTGGGAAGAGGAGAGCAAGGTGTGAGTTTAGTTTTGGATCTGTAAGTAAGATATTCCAATAGACATGTCAAGCAGGCAACTGAATATATAAATCTGAAAGTCAAAAAGGAGTTCAGGGCTGGGATATAAATTTGAGAGTCCTGGGCATGTGGATCGTATGTGTCCAAAGTCCTGGAAATGAAAGAGCTCATCTCTGAAAGGACTGTGGAGTGAGAGGAAGGCCCAGCGCTAGTCTGAGGAACTGCAACCTGTAGAAGAGAGCTAAAGGAGAAGGATCAGCAAAGGAGCCTGAGAAAATGTAGTCCCTGAAGTAAGAGAAACACTGGGATAGGGTGGGATGAGAAGCATGCTTCAGTATAAAGAGGGTGGTGCCGTGAAAGCACTGGTCATTTTGAACAGTAAGATGTGTTATCATCTGATTTCTTTTGGATTCTAGGCACATGAGTGAGTTTTGAGAAGAAGAATCCTAATGTCCTCAAATTGATTCTTTCTCTCTCTTTACTTCCTTAGGTTATAAATATAATCAATGCAGCCCAAGAAAACAGTCCTGTCACAGTAGCAGAAGCCTTGGACAGAGTTTTAGAAATTTTACGGACCACAGAACTGTACTCCCCTCAGCTGGGTACCAAAGATGAAGATCCCCACACCAGTGATCTCGTGGGAGGCCTAATGACTGTGAGTGATGAGGAAAACCCAGAAATGCAGGACAATGTTAAGTGCACTCCAGAGAACATGTAACATGTAACATATAAACTGTTACCTTTAGGTGTAGAAATACGTGCTGTATGGGCTAACGTCAGCATAACCAGAAGCAGTTGCAGGAGCACAAATGACTAATTTGTCCTCTGAATTTGTACTACAGTAAGGAGTAAATAGTTGATGGAAGGCTAAATATCACAATGGAGCCCTTTTGTACTTCTTTCCCTTGACCTGGTACAGTATTCCATTGAGGGTTATGGCTAGGATTCCTTGGACCTCAGGCTCTTTATATAATGAAAGCGTTGGTACTTAGATGACAGCACTAGTTTCCAAAATCTTAGCTGTAGAATTCTTTCTTTAAATAAAACCTTTATATAGAGTTCCCTTTACAATCAATAAAAGCAGAGTGGAGCTGCTGTGGCTCAGTATGGGGAGGGGAGGAGGAGCCGCCCCGTGCTGGCACTCCAATACCACCATTTGTAACCACTAAAAGTAGCTTATTTCTAAGGAGTCATCCTGTTCTAGTGTTTTTGCTGTGATCTATTTGGCTGTAATCATAATCTATCAGCAAGTGAAGAAAAATGAGAAAATTCAAATTATTCATTTGTGCTCCCTATTGGAGACTGAAGCTGGAAGAATTCTTTGGGAGAAAAACAAAGTCCAAGAGTCATCGAAGAGTTTTACTTTGAAGTTTTCTGTCTAGTCCTGCCACCAAATGCTGAGTGTTGACTGGCTTTCTGGTCCATCCTCCTTGTTCCTACTAAAGGCTTCTGGTGAGCCTGTAATTTGAGTGACCTCCTGATCCTTTTGAGCCCCTCGGCTGGCCTTGGTTGCCCGATCCCAATGCAGTGTAGACTTTAGTTCTAAAGAACACTGGCAAGGTGTGTGTGTGTTTGCCATCTGCAGCAACATGAATGGACTTAGAGATAACCATACTAAGTGAAGTAAGTCAGAGAAAGACAGATATATCAATTATATGTGGAATCTTAAAAAGTGATACAAATGAACTTATTTACAAAACAAAAATAGACTCACAGACATAGAAAACAAACTTATGGTTACCAAAGGGGAAATGTTGGGGGGAGGGTGGGTAAATTAGGAGTTTGGGATTAACAGATATACACTACTATATATAAAATAGATAAATAACAAGAACCTACTGTATAGCACAGGGAACTATATTCAATATCTTGTAATAATGGAAAAGAATCTGAAAAGGTATATATATATATCTCCAAATCACTTTGCTGTGTACCTGTAATTAACACAACATTGTAAATCAAAAATACTGCAATTAAAAAAAAAAATAGAACACTGCCAAGGGTCTGTCAGGAGGCTGGCCACTGCAGAGCTGCAGAACCATTCTGGTTCCTAGAACAAGTTATCTGCCCTCCTTTCCCCTGCTGCCATACCATGTTGGGCTTCCTCTCCAGGAAATGGTGTGAGGAACCAGTACAAGATTCCCCCTTTTTTATGTAGCATTAGGGAAGAGAAGAAAGAAAGATTAAGAACAGAGGAGTTCCTTGTGATACCTGCCTTAGAGGCAGGAAGGTTATGGCCATTGTTACTTATCAATTTATCCAGTTTTGAAAATTAAGCTCTTGGCCTAAATATCCAGAGTGTGACTTCAGGAGAGCCCTTCATTAATACTTTAAACCTTAGCACATACTTTCTGAGGATGACAAATAAGCAATTACAAATGGCTTTTAAGCAGAGGTCTAAATAATTAGGTACTCGGGGGTAGAAGGTAGAGGGCAGGAAAATGCGATGCAAGAACAGCTGGGGACTAAAGTTCACGAGCCTACTAAATGGCAGAACATCGAAATTCTGTTCACTCCCTTATGCTGCCCTTCCAAAGACCTCAAATCCAGAAACTTCCTTTAAAGGCTAACAGTGAAGCTCATGTTATAAGACAGAAACTACAGCTGGAAAAGAGTTAATTTAGATGTTAGTCAAAAATTAGCCCAACCTTTTAAAGGCTTTACATTAAATCATCCCCCAGATGTGGCCCATAGCTTTGGCTCCCCAGGATGCAAATCTAAGAACACAAGAATAACACAGTCCTTGTGAGGGTAATTGGGGTCCTTTCAAATTAACAGGCACCCGAAGCAAGATCACTTCTGTGATTTCATTATGTGGCTTCAATATGCAACAAGAGAAAGATGGCATGAGAACAGAGCTAACTCACAGTTCAGGTGTGAGACTTGAATGCAGTCATAGCCACTTAATTCTCAATTCTCCATCTCCTGGGGCTAACAGCCTTGGAAAGGAGAGTATCCACTGTTTTGTAGCCATTGTTCTCACTTGATTTTGAGCTTCAACTTGGAGTTCCAGATTGACTGGGTTATTCAGGATTCAAATCTCTTTGGCTAATAAAAGAAATGAGAGAGTAATGATAATGGCATATAAAGCATGCTTCTCATAGCATCTTTCTTTATTCCAGGATGGCTTGAGAAGGTTGTCAGGAAACGAGTATGTGTTCACTAAGAGTAAGTTGTCCTCTATCCACTTGTCACTGATAACCTGTCTCTGGCCTTTTGTCTTCCTCAGTGTTGTGATTATTGTTTGGGAAGGGCCTTGGTGATACTTTCTATTCGTCTCATTGGAGTTTAAGCATCTCTATGGTCTACATTTGAAACCAGGTCTCCTAATATAAATTACTTCTCTGAGCGCTGTCAGAATAAGAATTGCAAATTTCTCTATATTTAAACAGTTAAACTGAATTATTTTTCTGTTGGGGGGTCCTGAAGTTTAATAATGTAAGAGAACCCTGAAGGGAAAATCTTCTTACCCCTGGAAGTTCAAGACTTTCTTTCTAGTAGCAACCATGAAGATGACAAATGCTTAGCAGCACTCAAGATTCCACAGTTACCCACCCTTCCTGCCCCATCTGTTTGCTCAGATGTGCCCCAGAGTCACAGTCACCTTGGGATGCCAGTAACCATCAACGATGTCCCCACTTCTATCGCTCAATTACTTGATAATGAGGAAAGCTGGGAGTTCAACATATTTGAATTGGAAGCTGTGACACACAAAAGGTATGTGGCTTCTCTGGCTGTAGGCAGGGGGAGGATTGATGGACACACTCAAGACTTTCACATCTGGAAACTTTGAGGGAGATGTGAGTCCTTGCCACAAGTGACCTCCCAGGTTCTGCTTTTCATGCCATGCTGGAGGAGTGTCAAATGCTCAGAGAGTCTGTGGCCCCTTGAGTGAGCTCCTTTATGGAGAAGAGAGTATTGGAGGCTAAGATGTGGGATCAGCCTGGTGATACCCAGGATGAAGAAATACTGAGTGTCTTCTTCAGATCTACCCAGGTCATTCCTTTGCACCAGTGAGCCAAGAGTTCTAAGTATTCCTAGCCCCAAACTTGTTCAAGTCCCACCTTACAAAATGAGTTTGAGAGCACTGTAGACTTTTCTTTTGATCCATCCTATAGGCAGGGGAAAGATTAGATAACACAGAAAGTCCTCTTCTATTACAGAAGTCCATTTTCTTCCAGGGGTGTTGGATATGAATGATAACTATAAATAAGTAACTTAATTCTAAATGACATGACTTTGCTGAACCCACACAAGCCATTCCTTTTGTCCTTAAGCTCAGTAACTTCCTCAGGGGACACAGGAAGTGCAAAGGTTACGTGGAAGCAGAGACAGAGAGGGACTGTCAGGGACCTCTCAGTTGTTAGAGCCACTGAAGGGCAGATGACTTAAGACAGTCTAGAAGTCCTTTGGATTAACCACCATGAGGCACCTAGTTTTAAAGAAGTGGCTAGTGAGGAGGAGATGCTCTATCACCTTCTAATTTGGAGACGACATATTTTTATACCCCTGTGCCTATGAAGCATCAGGAAAGAAATGACTCAATTTCCCAGTAGCTTCAAAGAAAGCAGCTTCTGGAGCGGTGAATACAATGAATCAGTTTTTTCCCCCTGTTTTCCAGGCCATTGGTTTACCTGGGCTTAAAAGTCTTTTCCCGGTTTGGAGTATGTGAATTTTTACACTGTTCTGAAACTACCCTTCGGGCCTGGCTCCAAGTGATTGAATCCAACTACCACTCCTCCAACGCTTACCACAACTCCACTCATGCCGCTGATGTCCTGCACGCCACTGCCTTCTTCCTCGGAAAAGAAAGAGTGAAGGTAGAATTTTGATGTCACAATCTAGTTACCTGCATAGATTTTAGAGATCTAAGAACTCAATCTTAATAAATATGTTAGGCAAACAACTATTTTGGAACCAATTTTGACAGAGTTTTTGAGCTACCAAACTGACTGGTCCTTTTGGTGTTGTAAAGACATGGCATTTCCTCCTAGCCCTCCCTTCCCACAAATGCTTAAAATAATAATTTATGCCACTGTAGAGACTTTTCCATGTCTGGCTGATCCATGAACCCATTCTCCAAATGTTCACCAGGAGCCCTTTGTGACACTGGGTTAGAGGACAGAACTTAATTATTAGAGCAAATGGTTACTAGGTCTGGAGGTTAAATTTTAGGATCAGAATTTTTGTCATTGGTATATTACAATCCAGACAGTAGTTAGCCATTCAGCATCCTACTGATTTACATACATATACATGTGTGTTTTGTGTAGGTATGAATGTGTATATCTGTGTATTAATGACTTGTATAATCCTGCAAGAGTTCCAAGTTCCTTAGTCTTAGAAGTCAATACTGTCATTACAGGTGCTGATTTGTAGGGCAGTCCTATGTATACCCCACGGATAGCTGGCAAAAGATCCCCATCTCCCCTCTTCCCCAACTACCGTCACTTTCACAGTGAAGCTTGTAATTCCTTGGCTACAATTAGAAGTGAAGCTTAGAATATAGATACCCTTGTATCTGTATAGAGACAGGTTCACATCAATCTGCAAATGCTTAACATTCAATCATTTTCTGACTTAGTCTTAAGACCCTAGGTACTTAAGGAGACAAGTGGTAGTGGGATAGGTAGACAGAGCAGAAACGGCACCAAAATGGGGAGGGCGAATGTTCCCTTCTCAGTTTTGCCAAAGACTGATCCTGGCATTTACTTTCATCAGCAAGAAAGCAGAGTGTCATTCAAGAATCATGGTTTGGGCTTCCCTGGTGGCGCAGTGGTTGAGAGTCTGCCTGCCGATGCAGGGGACACGGGTTCATGCCCCGGTCTGGGAAGATCCCACATGCCGCGGAGAGGCTGGGCCAGTGAGCCATGGCCGCTGAGCCTGCGTGTGCAGAGCCTGTGCTCCGCAACGGGAGAGGCCACAACAGTGAGAGGCCCGTGTACCACAAAAAAAAAAAAAAAGGAATGATGGTTTTGAAGATTTTTGTCTCCTACTTTTAAAAAAGGTGATATCACAGGTGATAACAGCCTATGTTTCTATAGTGCTTTTCTTTGAGGGGCTAAGATACTTCCAGATTCCTACTCCAGGTTCACATTCCTCCATTTTACGTTACATGAGATATTATACAGCTTAGGTTGCACACTGCCAAATGAGGACAGGACCTGGGCATTAACGCTGAGACCAAAGTGACCTATAGGCATTGCAGCCTTGAGTTAAAGATGAACCCCACTTAAGCAGAAGCACGCTAGAAAAATATAGATTAAATGCTTGAAAAATTATGGAATGCTTAGTCACTTTATTATCTCCTTTCCTCTCCCTCCCCTAAAATAAGAAATTTTCTTTAAATGGTTTGTTCTGCTAGCACATTCAGAGTCTGATTGAATTCTCAAATAGCAGCAATACAAACAAGTCTAGGACTAGATACAATATGCTTATAATCCAAAAGACATTTTCTAAGAGGCCAAAGAATCAGAAAATTTAGAGCTGCAAAGAACCCTGGAGAATTGGGCTGGAAGGGACTCCTGAGGTCAGAGGTTTAGTAGCAGCCCAAGATCACTGGTTAGTCCACCATGAGGCGCTTCGAGTGGGATTTATTCCTGAGGTGTCTTTCACCAGACCTGCTGCCACTGACAGAGAGTCAGAAAAACGTTTTTACCAAATAGCCATGTCATCTGTCACCCCTAATTTCTTTACAAGGCTACAGTTCTTAATGTCACTATGGCATAGCTCCACATCCTCAACCCAGCCATATAGATAACATGTCCAGAGCTGACATTCCCCTTCAATTTGTTGCACACCCTATCCCCTTCCCACTCTTACCAGTTCCCAAGAACCACTGCAAGTGGAGAGATCAGGAGAGCCAGAATTCTTTTGTTATTCTCTGAGTGACTATTTGTCCTAGAAAAGGAACTGTTTGAAAGGCTAATCTAGAATGGAGTCCATTCTGGCCAGTCTGCTTCAGTGTGATCCAAATCTATTCCTGCTGGTTAAAGGAGGAAAAAACTATACAGAAATGTCTGCACCTCCAAGGCTTTGGGGAACTTCTCCTGCCGTGGGTTTGGTGGGGAAGTTTTCTTCCACAGACAGTCCCTCCCTGCCATGGGAAGAGCCTTGCTTCTCCCATCTGCTAGTGAGCAGCCGGATCTTCTTTCCCTGCCTCCCTGCATTTCTTATCAGACGTTGCATTATTAGACAGTGCCCACCAAAACTGCAGGGCATGGCCCTTTATTGGTATCTCTGTAAAAGCTCCAGGTCTAAATCAGTGTAAGTTGGAAGGAAAGACATGTCTCGTCTAATGCTATTTGTTGTCTATTCCACTTACTTGAATCTATGTCATTGAAGAATTTAAAAATAAATTGGCCCCATACTCCAAACAAGATTGAACATACTCCAGAGTTTGGCCCTCATGGGTCCTCACTGCACAGGTAGAATCAGTGAGAGTGGAGGCCAAGTCAGGGCAGCTCTGGATTCTGACTGTACCTGTGGGTTACCATGGCCTCTCCTAACCAGCAGCAAAAGGGGGCTAGGCATATTTGCTTGCCCTGGGCATTACAAAATCAGTCTCTGAGAAGAGCTGAAAAGAATGGCAGCAACTGCTGTCCCCCCTCAGGAAACCGGTTCATGTGGACTAGAGGCAAGCCAGGATTGCCCACCAGCTCCAGGAGGTCAGGATTGGAAATGGAAATGGCCTCCTTCTGGTAGGGACAGCTTTCAGGAAAGTTTTCAGGGCTGAGCTTCAGATTCACTGTTCCTTACCTATTAGCATCTGAGAAGCAGCTTGCAATTTTTTCTCCCACAGCCTAGGAAAGCAACTCAGGAAAACCAAAAATCATGCCCACCCCTCCAGCCTCATCCTGGGGACCAGTTTCCCCCTCACTCACTACCCTTCAGCCACAATGATGCTCTTTAAGTTTCCTGAATAAGCCACTTCGTTTGTTTCACATCAGGAGCATCATATAGGCTGATGTTTCTGCCTGGATTTCTCTCCCTTGCCATTTTTTGCCTGGCTAATTCCTGCTTATCCTTCAGGTTCCAGCATAAAAATCACTTACTTAGAGAACCCATTCTTGCCCACCCTCTGGACCTGCATTGTCCATAAGTAGCCATTTGCCACATGTGGCTACTTACATTTAATTAAAATTAAATAAAATGAAACATTCAGTTCCTCAATTGCACGCACATTTCAAGTGTCCAGGAGCTGTGACTAGGGATTACGATATTGGACAGCCCACGTACAGACATTTCCATCACCACAGAAAAGTTGAACGGACAGCACTGCCCTAAACTAGATCAAGCCTCATGGTTACACTCTCAAACCACCTGTACTTCCCTTCTTAACCCATCTCACAGTAAGTTAATTTTGTTTGTGTGTTTCCTTATTTGTGCCCTCTCCAGTAAACTACCAACTCCATTAGTGCAGGCTATGCCAGTATAATTCATCACTGTAACTCCAGCACTCTGCCTGACAACTGGCACCCAGTAAGCATCCAATAAATGATAACCAAAGGAATGAATTCATAAAGTACAGTGTCTCTTATATAACAGTAGCCCATTTGACAACTTCCTCCTAAAGCTGTGAGCTGAAAAAAACATTTGTATCCCCTGATGCTCTGGTTTGTGTTCTTTAACTACATAACGACAACGTTAGAAAGAGGGTCTCCCTTTTAGCCTTTCCCACCTGCTAGCCCAGAGCTGAATTGTGTTCTTCACTGTAACAGCCCCCTTACCCTCAGTTCTCCTGGGAAAATTGTTCTTGTCCTTGATCCTCTTGTGTTGCTTGGCTGTAATCCTTTTATCTTCGTGTGAAGAGTTTTGTTGTATCTGTGCCATTTACTGCCATACTCTCAAAATCTTTTCAGAAGTAGGCAAATAAAGTAACACTTGTGATCCTAGGCCACTTTTTTCTCTATCCACTCACAGAAGAGAGTCATGGCAATATGCCACACAGCATACGTTTGAAAAGGCCTGTTTGGCATCCTCCTGCAGAAGAACTAGAGTGGATGAACTCTGGAGAAAGAATTTAGGTATCCATTATAACTGCTACTCAGGTTTCTGTTTCCCTCCAGATAATCCACAGTACGGCAAGGTGATGTGATATACCCTAGGTGGCCTCTTAACTTCTAGGAAGTCAGAGAAGGACCCCCTGGCTCATCCCCTCCAGAGAGACAGGGATGAGTGTAGGTCTCCTACGTCCAGTGGGTAATGCTCAACCTTGCCTCCCCCTGACCCCAGGGAAGCCTCGATCAGCTAGATGAGGTGGCTGCCCTGATTGCTGCCACAGTCCATGACGTGGATCACCCAGGAAGGACCAACTCTTTCCTGTGCAACGCAGGCAGTGAACTCGCCGTGCTCTATAATGACACTGCTGTCTTGGAGAGTCACCACACAGCCCTGGCCTTCCAGCTCACGGTCAAGGACAGCAAATGCAACATTTTCAAGAATATTGACAGGTTTGTGTGCTCGGGCTCTTGTGCTCAGGTTTGTAAAATGTAAGTGGGAAACTCAGTTTTCCCTAACTTCTCCAAGTACTTAGCTTCCTCTTAGGGGGAAGGCTGTACTGTTTTATCAACAGTAAAATAATAACCTTATAAACTGAACTGTACTTTTTAGACTGTTCATCTTTTTTTTTTTTTAACATCTTTCTTGGAGTATAATTGCTTTACAATGTTGTGTTACTTTCTGCTATATAACAAAGTGAATCAGCTATATGTATACATGTATCCCCATATCCCCTCCCTCTTGCGTCTCCCTCCCACCCTCCCTATCCCACCCCTCTAGGTAGTCACAAAGCACCAGCTGATCTCCCTGTGCTATGCGGCTGCTTGCCACTAGCTATCTATTTTACGTTTGGTAGTGTTTATATGTCCATGCCACTCTCTCACTTCATCCCAGCTTCCCCTTCCCCCTCCCAGTGTCCTCAAGTCCATTCTCTAGTAGGTCTGCATCTTTATTCCTGTCTTGCCACTAGGTTCTTCATGACCTTTTTTTAAATTTTATTTTAAATTCCATATGTATGTGTTACCATACGGTATTTGTTTTTCTCTTTCTGACTTACTTCACAGTATATGACAGACTCTAGGTCCATCCACCTCGCTACAAATAACTCAATTTCATTTCTTTTTATGGCTGAGTAATATTCCATTGTATATATGTGCCACATCTTCTTTATCCATTCGTCTGTCAATGGACACTTAAGTTGCTTCCATGTCCTGGCTATTGTAAATAGTGCTGCAATGAACACTGTGGTATGTCTCATTTTGAATTATGGTTTTCTCTGGGTATATGCCTGGTAGTGGGGTTGCTGGCTCATATGGTAGTTCTATTTTTAGTTTTTTAAGGAACATCCATACTGTTCTCCATAGTGGCCATATCAATTTACATTCCCACCAACAGTGCAAGAGGGTTCGCTTTTCTCCGCACCCTCTCCAGCATTTATTGTTTGTAGATTTTTTGATGATAGCCATTGTGACAAAACTACTTATTGTAGTTTTGATTTGCATTTCACTAATGATTAGTGATGTTGAGCATCCTCTCGTGTGTTTGTTGGCAATCTGTACATCTTTGGAGAAATGTCTATTTAGGTCTAATGCCCATTTTTGGATTGGGTTGTTTGTTTTTTGATATTGAGCTGCATGAGCTGCTTGTATATTTTGGAGATTAATCCTTTGTCAGTTGCTTTGCTTGCAAATATTTTCTTCCATTCTGAGGGTTGTCTTTTCATCTTGTTTATGGTTTCCTTTCCTGTGCAAAAGCTTTTTTTTTTTTTTTTTAATTTATTTATTTATTTATGGCTGTGTTGGGTCTTCGTTTCTGTGCGAGGGCTTTCTCTAGTTGTGGCAAGCGGGGGCCACTCTTCATCGCGGTGCGCGGGCCTCTCACTACCGCTACCTCTCTTGTTCTCTGCGGAGCACAGGCTCCAGACGCGCAGGCTCAGTAATTGTGGCTCACGGGCCCAGTAGCTCCGCGGCATGTGGGATCTTCCCGGACCAAGGCTCGAACCCATGTCCCCTGCATTGGTAGGCAGATTCTCAACCACTGCGCCACCAGGGAAGCCCTGTGCAAAAGCTTTTAAGTTTCATTAGGTCCCATTTATTTTTATTTCCATTTCTCTAGGAGGTGGGTCAAAAAGGATCTTGCTGTGATTTATGTCATAGAGTGTTCTGCCTGTTTTCCTCTAAGAGTTTTATAGTGTCTGGCCTTACATTTAGGTCTTTAATTTATTTTGAGTTTATTTTTCTGTATGGTGTTAGGAAGTGTTCTAATTTCATTCTTTTATGTGTAGCTGTCCAGTTTTCCCAGCACCACTTCTTGAAGGGGCTGTCTTTTCTCCATTGTATATTCTTGCCTCCTTTATCAAAGATAAGGTGAACATATGTGCGTAGGTTTCTCTCTGGGCTTTCTATCCTGGTCCATTGATCTATATTTCTGTTTTTGTGCCAGTACCATACTGTCTTAATTACTGTAGCTTTGTAGTATAGTCTGAAGTCAAGGAGCCTGATTCTTCCAGCTCCGTTTTTCTTTCTCAAGATTGCTTTGGCTATTCGGGGTCTTTTGTGTTTCCATACAAATTGTGAAATTTTTTGTTCTAGTTCTGTGAAAAATGCCAGTGGTAGTATGATAGGCATTGCATTGAATCTGTAGATTGCTTTGGGTACTATAGTCATTTTCACAATGTTGATTCTTCCAATCCAAGAACATGGTATATCTCTCCATCTATTTGTATCATCTTTAATTTCTTTCATCAGTGTCTTATAGTTTTCTTCATAAAGGTCTTTTGTCTCCTTAGGTGGGTTTATTCCTAAGTATTTTCTTTTTGTTGCAATGGTAAATGGGAGTGTTTCTTAAGTTCTCTTTCAATTTCTCATCATTAATGTATAGGAATGCAAGAGATTTCTGTGCATAAATTTTGTATCCTGCTACTTTACCAAATCATTCATTACCTATAGTAGTTTTCTGGTAGCATCTTTAGGATTCTCTGGTAGGTATCATGTCATCTGCTAACTGTGACAGTTTTACTACTTCTTTTCCAATATGGATTCCTTTTCTTTCTTTTTATTCTCTGATAGCCATGGCTAAAACTTCCAAAACTATGTGGAATAATAGTGGTGAAGGTGGACAACCTTGTCTTGCTCTGATCTTAGAGAAAATGGTTTCAGTTTTTCACCATTGAGAACGAATTTGGCTGTGGGCCTTTCATATATTGTCCTTTATTATGTTGAGGTAGGTTCCTTCTATGCCTACTTTCTGGAGCGTTTTTGTCATAAATCAGTGTTGAATTTTGTCAGAAGCTTTGCCTGCATCTATTGAGATGATCATATGATTTTTATCTTTCAATTTGTTAATATGGTGTACCACATTGATTGATTTGCATATACTGAAGAATCCTTGCATTCCTGGGATAAACCCCACTTGATCATGGTGTATGATCCTTTTAATGTGCTGTTGGATTCTGTTTGCTAGTATTTTGTTGAGGATTTTTGCATCTATGTTCATCAGTGATATTGGCCTGTAGTTTTTTTTTGTCACATCTTTGTCTAGTTTTGGTATCAGGGTGATGGTGGCCTCGTAGAATGAGTTTGGGAGTGTTCCTGTGCTATATTTTGGAAGAGTTTGAGAAGGACAGGTGTTAGCTCTTCTCTAAATGTTTGATAGAATTGGCCTGTGAAGCCATCTGGTTCTGGGCTATTGTTTGTTGGAAGATTTTTAATCATAGTTTCAGTGTCAGGGCTTCTGATTGGTCTGTTTATATATTCTATTTCTTCCTCGTTCAGTCTCGGAAGGTTGTGCTTTCCTAAGAATTTGTCCATTGCTTCCAGGTTGTCCATTTTATTAGCATATAGTTGCTTGTAGTAATCTCTCATGATCCTTTGTATTTCTGCAGTGTCAGTTGTTACTTCTTTTTCATTTCTAATTCTGTTGATTTGAGTCTTCTCCCTTTTTTTCTTGATGAGTCTGGCTAATGGCTTATCAATTTTGTTTATCTTCTCAATAAAACAGCCCTTAGTTTTATTGATCTTTGCTATCATCTCCTTCATTTCTTTTTCATTTATTTCTGATCCGATCTTTATGATTTCTTTCCTTCTGCTAACTTTGGGGGGTTTTTGTTCTTGTTCCTCTAATTGCTTTAGGTGTAAGGTTAGGTTGTTTATTTGAGATTTTGTTTCTTGATGTAGGATTGTATTGCTATAAACTTCCCTCTTAGAACTGCTTTTGCTGCATCCCATAGGTTTTGGGTCATTGTGTTTTCATTGTTATTTGTTTCTAGGTATTTTTTGATTTCCTCTTTGATTTCTTCAGTGATCTCTTGGTTATTTAGTAGCATATTGTTTATCCTCCAAGTGTTTGTATCTTTTACAGTTTTCCTATAATTGATATCTAGTCTCATAGCGTTGCAGTCGGAAAAGATACTTGATTAGATTTCAATTTTCTTAAATTTACCAAGGCTTGATTTGTGACCCAAGATATGATCTATCCTGGGGAATGTTCATAAGCACTTGAGAAGAAAGTGTATTCTGTTGGTTTTGGATGGAATGTCCTATAAATATCAATTAAGTCCATCTTGTTTAATGTATCATTTAAAGCTTGTGTTTCCTTATTTACTTTCATTTTGGATGATCTGTCCATTGGTGAAAGTGGGGTGTTAAAGTCCCCTACTATGATTGTGTTACTCTCGATTTCCCCTTTTATGGCTGTTAGCATTTGCCTTATGTATTGAGGTGCTCCTATGTTGGGTGCATAAATATCTACAACAGTTATATTTTCTTCTTGGATTGATCCCTTCATCATTATGTAGTGGCCTTCTTTGCCTCTTGTAATAGTCTGTATTTTAAAGTCTATTTTTGTCTGATATGAGAATTGCTACTCCAACTTTCTTTTGACTTCCATTTGCATGGAATATCTTTTTCCGTCCCCTCACTTTCAGTCTTTATGTGTCCCTAAGTCTGAAGTGGGTCTCTTGTAGACAGCATATATATGGGTCTTGTTTTTGTAACCATTCAGCCAGTCTGTGTCCTTTGGTTGGAGCATTTAATCTATTTACATTTAAGGTAATTATCAATATGTATGTTCCTATTACCATTTTCTTAATTGTATTGGGTTAGTTTTTGTAGGCCTTTTCCTTCTCTTGTGTTTCCTGCCAAGAGACGTTCCTTTAGCATTTGTTGTAAAGCTGGTTTGGTGGTGCTGAATTATCTTAAATTTGCTTGTCTGTAGAGGTTTTAATTTCTCTATCGAATCTGAATGAGATCCTTGTTGCGTAAAGTAATCTTGGTTGTAGGTTTTTACCTTTCATCACTTTTAAGTATATCCTGCCACTCCCTTCTGGCCTGCAGAGTTTCCACTGAAAAATCAGTGGATAACTTTATGGGAATTCCTTTGTATGTTATCTGTTGCTTTTCCCTTGCTGCTTGTAACATTTTTTCTTTGTATTTAATTTTTGATAGTTTAATATGTGTCTTGGCATATTTCTCCTTGGATTTATCCTGTATGGGACTCTCTGTGCTTCCTGGACTTGATTGACTATTTCCTTTCCCATGTTAGGGAAGTTTTCAACTATAATCTCTTCAAATATTTTCTCCGACCCTTTCTTTTTCTCTTCTTCTTCTGGGACCCCTATAATTCGAATGTTGGTGCGTTTAATGTTGTCCCAGAGGTCTCTGAGTCTGTTCTCAATTCTTTTCATTCTTTTTTTTCTTTATTCTGCTCTGCGGTAGTTATTTCCGCTATTTTATCTTCCAGGTCACTTATCCGTTCTTCTGCCTCAGTTATTCTGCTATTGATTCTTTCTAGAGAATTTTTAATTTATTGTGTTGCTCATCATTGTTTGTTTGCTCTTTAGTTCTTCCAGGTCCTTGTTAAACATTTCTTATATTTTCTCCATTCTATTTCCAAGATTTTGGATCATCTTTACTATCATTACTCTGAATTCTTTTTCAGGTAGACTGCATATTTCCTCTTCATTTGTTTGGTCTGGTGGGTTTTACCTTGCTCCTTCATCTGCTGCATATTTCTGTGTGCTTATTTTGTGTACCTTACTGTGTTTGGGGTCTTCTTTGTGCAGGCTGAAGGTTCATAGTTCCTGTTGCTTTTGGTGTCTGCCCCCAGTGGGTGAGGCTTGTTCAGTGGCTTGTGTAGGCTTCCTGGTGGAGGGGACCAGTGCCTGTGTTCTGGTGGGTGGGGCTGGATCTTGTCTTTCTGTTGGGCAGGGCCGCATCCAATGGTGTGTTTTGGATTGTCTGTGAACTTAATATGATTTTAGGCAGCCTCTCTGCTAATGGGTGGGGTTGCATTCCTGTCTCACTAGTTGTTTGGCATGGGGCATCCAGCACTGGAGGTTGCTGGCTGTTGGGTGGAACTGGGTCATAGCATTGAGACACAGATCTCTGAGAGAACTCTCGCTGATTGATACTATGTGGGGCTGGGAGGTCCCTGGTGGTCCAGTTTCCTGAACTTGCCTCTCCCACTTCAGCGGCTCAGGCCTGACACCAGGCCGGAGCACCAAGACCCTGTCAGCCACATGGCTGGGGTAGATACCCCTAGATGAACACTTGTGGGAAGAGCTCAGAATTATCAAGATAGTGGTCTTGGCAAGTGAAACCACAAGAGAAGAGGCCCGTGCTATGCCTGGTCCTGCTGAGCAATTTTCACACTTCAGCTTATTCTGGCAACAGGGCGACTGGGTTGGCGACGTGAGGCAGGACGGGGTCCGTGAGGCGGGTGGCGCTCAGCTGCTGTGCAGCCTGCAGGGCCTGGTCGAAGCCCTCAGGGAAGGCCAACAGCGGCCAGGACTCTGGCCTCCTGCAGCTGCGGCCTCTTTGGGGTTTCCCTCCCGGCGTCACGTCGCTCTCATTCCTACTTTGGCGGCCGTGCCTTTACCCTGAGCTGCTTCACAAGGCGAGCACTGCCTGCTAAATGTTCACAGGTGCTGCAAGAACATCTTCATAAAGATGTACACAAACGTTGACCACATAGGTTTCTTTGATGTGCAGCCAGCCCTCCTCCATTCTCTGCTTAGACTGTTCATCTTTTTAAACTCCATCTGGTCTTCAGTGAGTTCATGAAAATGTTTTATACACTGCAAAGCACTCTATAAATATTGATTATACTACTAACAAATATAGCAGATATTTTTATCCTCTCAAAAGGACATCCTGTCTTTGGTGTAACCTGAGGAAAATGTATCCTTACCCATCTTTCCCCAGCTCAATTTCCGGTCACTTAAAATCCTAACTCATGAGGAGACAGTGTTCCATGCTCCCAGCAGAGCTCCTGGAGTCCACAGGGTAGGGCAGGTTTCCCCCTCTGGTGAGTTGGCCAAATGTGAACAGATAGGAGCAATTCCTCTTGCCAGCCACCACCCTGCCATCAAGCTATGAGTATTTCCTACATAGCAACAGCCAGGCTGGAGTGCAGACCCCTGAGAAAAGGCAGTATACAGGGAGCTCAGAGCTTACTCAAGCCTCAAGGATGACTTGTCAACATGAACCTGAACCCATCTGTTTGGTCTCCAGAAACCCGAGAAAATATGGAGACCAGTTATTCCACCTTCAACTGAAGGCTTCATCAGTATCAAGTATTGTTTTTGAAACTTTCATAGGAAGAATTCTTGCCAATAGCCAATTTGATTCAGTTCCCCATTCTGGCTCTTGAAGTTAGAAAAAGATGATAGGAACTGGGTGATTTTGAGCAGGGTTATTGCTCCTTCCATTATAACTTCTATCTAATTGCAATCTAGAGAACAGCTCATTATTTGGAAAACTTTCTTCCAGTGCCATCATCAAAAGAAATAATGACACTTCTCTGTAACAGGAATCACTGTGTCTGCACTGAATGCCATGGGACAGCTCACCAGGTTGCTGTACTAGCCTTGTAGGGAAAGAACTTGTCATTTCCTTTCACTTCACTATTTTGATATTGCCAAGGGAAGGTAGAAGGGAATCACCTTGTGAAATAAGTACCCTTGGGACACTTTTTTTTTATATACTCATAAATCATATGAAGGTCAGCTGTCACTGGGGAAAATGGAATAGTGTCACCAAGTCCTGGCTGAGTAGGAAGATGAGCAGGTAAACTTTTTTGTGATCTTCACTCATTAACTCTGTGCCCCTAGCTTCCTCCTAGATTGTGGGAAGTGTGGTGAAATGGTAGAACAGTTCTAATTCGGGACATGATGTGAACAAGGCGCTTTGTCTTCTGGTTATTTTAGGAACCATTATCGAACACTGCGCCAGGCTATTATTGATATGGTTTTAGCAACAGAGATGACAAAACACTTTGAACATGTGAACAAATTTGTGAACAGCATCAACAAGCCAATGGCAGCTGAGGTAAGCATTTCCCATGTAATAAGATACACCAGAGCCTACTCTGGCCTCAAAGCATTTTCTCTCCATCTTGAATGCAAGATGGTTATTTGCTTGGAGTTGGTAAAGAAGGCTGAAAGTACTGGTCACTTGTTTTCCCTAAGGACAAGAATAGATTGAGAGTGTCCACAGTAACTCTGAGCTCCTTGAAAGAAAGGCCCTGACTGAGATAAAGCCAGCAGTGACAAAAGTAGGCCCAAAGTCTATGATGAAAGGAGCCTGCAGACAGCAGAGACTGGAATAAATGGTGTCATTTTAGGGGTTTCAGAGCCTTTCTAGTTCTCTGGTCTTTGAGCTCTTGGGAGACCTCAAAATTAGATGTTTTAAAGAACTATAATCCTGCTGATGTGCATTAAAAGCCTGTCAGTATCTAAAGACTACAGAAAGTTAAATTGGGAGTGACTAGTTGAAAACAAAAATACAAGTCTTTCTCCTTTTTAAAATTTACTGATGTGCCTTAGACCTGCCTTAAGGTCCCTACAAACTTGGGTTTTAAGAACATGGACATAAGTTCACATCTCTTACTGTTTAAAATGAGATCAACTGCCCTCTTATACTGTAAGGCTGTTCATAGCCCCATAAAGTTAGAAAAGCTTTTCATTCATTCCTGTATGAGGGTTGCATATGTGGATGAATGAGGAATGGTTGTCTTAGATGTAACTTGATGATCAGTAAGGAAACTATCTGTGTAGGACCCATCACATGACCAGCCTGGATGGAGGAACAGTGTCCACCTCACCTGTGTTCTGCTCCATCCCCCAGGGATTCCACAGCACAATGCCAGGACCCTCTCCTTCCACAGAGGACTTATGGGAGCAAGGATCTGGGGATTTAAGAGGGGGAAATTAAACAGAATCATAGAATTTAGAGTTGGGAAGGTCATCTATCCAAGTAAGCCCCCAACTCTGTTGAGATTTATGTACTGCAGTAACTATAGCAAGCAGTATCTTCCCAATGGTAAGTAATCAAAATACCAACCTTCAGAATATAATTCTGCCCATTGATGGTTTAATAGGTCCAGTCCCAAAACAAAAAAATCCTTAAATGTCATACAGTCCTTCAGCTTGGCAGAGCTCTGGAGAGCTAATTAGATGTTTACACAGTCAGTTCCATGGTATCTTTGAAATCAGGGAATCGTAGTCTTCTAGGTTTTGTATAATTGACCTGTTGTCGCATTTACATAAGCCTACTCACAGACCTGTCCACTTGGCTCTGGACCGCTGACATCCATCACTAGGTAGGTATTAGTGTACAACCAGTCTTTCTAACATGGCTGAATATACCTGCTCCTGCCCTGGCCCGCTTTCTGCTCCTAGTACCCCCAACACTTACATGTCTCACCCTCCCTACCACCCAGCCAGAAGAGCAGCCTGGAAAGCATGAGTGGACACATACCTGAAGAGAAAGAACAAAATGGGAGGAGGTGGGTAACTGGGGGTGGGATAGAAGGTCACAGGAGAGAGGGAGCTGTCAGGCATATTAAGTAGAAAGAAATCAAGAAATAATTGAAGGGTCACATGTATGTGGCATTTCCCCATCTTTAATGTATTAAGAAAGTGGAATTTGTGCTTTTACACATTTCCTGATAAAACTGGGAGAAAAGCTCTCCTTCCTTAAGATTACATACCAAATCATTAAAAACAAAACAAAAACCTGCTTTGTAGCAGCTACCTCTGGGGAAGAGGATGAAAGTGAGGTTGTGGATGGGTGATGATAGGGACTTCGGCCTTTTAAGCTCTGTGTGTTTGTACTGTTTGCCTGCTCCCCGTCCCCAAGAATATATCAATGTATCATATATGGAATTAAGGATGGGAAGGCCTCCTTCATCAAGTCTCATGCCTAAGTTTGCCTGGGTGACTGCCATCTAATATCTGGTCAGCTGGCCCTTGTGGGCTTCACCATCATATTGAAACCACCCTGATGTGACTATCTGTTTTCCAGATTGAAGGCAGTGACTGTGAATGCAACCCTACTGGGAAGAACTTTCCTGAAAATCAAATCCTGATTAAGCGCATGATGATTAAGTGTGCTGACGTGGCCAATCCATGCCGCCCCCTGGACCTATGTATCGAATGGGCCGGAAGGATCTCCGAGGAGTACTTTGCACAGGTGTGCTGCCTCTCTAGGGAAGCTCCACCTCCCTTCTGGGAATGGCCCCGGGTCACAGTAAATAAATGACTCCTCCCTGGAAAGCAATGGCTCACCCTTGCCTGGAACAGAAATCTGGTCCCTCAAGAGACTATGATGTGCCTGGGCACTAACTAAACTCTCTCTAGGGGAAGGGGGGTAAACTGAGCCTTTGGAAGTATCTTTTCATCCTCAAATTTTTAGATCCTGAATTTCCACAAAAACTTGGAAATCCTCCATTCATTCACTAGATTATCATCTCCATGGTGCAGTCTGGGGAACAGACTGCACCATGGGTAGCTCATAATACAGTAGGGGAGGGAGACAGACATAAACAGGTCCATACATTGGTAAATTAAAAATAAATGAAAGGGCTTCCCTGGTGGTGCAGTGGTTGAGAGTCCACCTGCCGAGGCAGGGGACACAGGTTCGTGCCCCGGTCCAGGAAGATCCCACATGTCGCGAAGCGGCTGGGCCCATGAGCCATGGCCGCTGAGCCTGCGCGTCCGGAGCCTGTGCTCCACAACGGGAGAGGCCACAACAGTGAGAGGCCCGCGTACCGCAAAAAGAAAAACAAACAAAAAAATGAAAACACTTCTAAAGGAGGTATATGTTAAGTCCTAAGAGTTCAGAAAGTTTTTTTTTCTAGATAAAAGGGCTTTGTGGAAAAGGTGTTAGAGCTGGTGTTTTTGTTTTTGTTTTTGAAGGATTTCAAAATTTAGAAATGGGAAAGGACATTCTGGGAGAGTTCTGGGAGAACAAAGGGTTATGAGCAAAATTAGTAGGGAGGAA